>NW_017728951.1:34144641-34177469 GCF_001723895.1 Crocodylus porosus | reverse complement strand
TGGGGAATGATGGGCAATTTGCTAGTTAATAAATAAATGGGACTTGTTTAACAGTACTGAAATTAATTTTACCCAACCTTCTCTTTTTAATTACATCTTGATGGTTTTATTTTACAAAATAAAACAAAAGAACAATGAAAAAGGGGGACCTACTCAGGAAGCAACAAGAACAGCAGGAAGTAGCAGTCAGGTAGACCCCACTACTTCCCTGAAGAGAGGGAGCAGGAAGCTATGGAAGGAGACCCCCCCACACTGTGAAGGCTAAAGTAATAGCTCCCTGGGTACTATACCAGCAGAGGGTTCAAGGGGAGGAGCCCCTCCTGACATGGTTCCAATATGCTGTCTAGCACCAGTGGATAAGGGTCTTCTTTCTCCCTGGGTCCCCTAGTGAGCATCAGCAAAACCCTTGCATGAATTATGCTGTACTGCTGTAGTATGGCAGAGCTCCTGTGACAAGGAGGCACAGAGCTTAAGGCTGCAAACAGATGTTCTTCATATGCTCCAGGTTTTGTTTGAAATATAACATTATCATGCATGTTTCTGCATCTGAAATTAAATAGCTATTCGATAAGACAACAAGATGGCAATGGAGGAACAAGACCCCTTTCCCACAACACTTTTCTAAAGAGAGGGAACAAGAGGCAATGAGGAAGCAACCCTCCTCACCCCTTGCTGTTTAGTCCAGGGGACAGCCTCTGTATTCTCTGACAATGTTTATAAACAGAATTACACATTTTTCCAGGCAGAATAGATTACAACAGAAAAAAAGTGGCTGTAGCAAATCACTTACTGCCACTTATGCATCTTACTTTAGGTGACAATGCAATACTTATCTGTACAGAAGCTGGCTGGAGTTGCGATCTAATAGACCAAGAAATAAAGCATCCAGTTAATGTCAACAAAAAATATTATGTGACAGGAATTACCAGTACATGCTTCTAGAGGTGCAGCCACTGAGTCAAATGCAGTCAGTACTCCCCATGTTATCTGATAGTTTCCCAGTCTTCCATGACCATCAGTAGCAGGGTCACTAATTAGCTGAGTGCTGATAAGCCTCTTATATCTACTCACCTTCATGTCATCCAGTTACTGAAAGGCCAAAATGGACCATTGTGAGGGATCTCCTGTGAAACACAGGCCATAACACTTGCCTGAATTAATTCCTGTTTGAACTAGAGATCTTTTCCAAAAACATCTGGTCTTGATTTAAAAATTACCAGTGATAGAAAATCTATCACAACCCTGTGCAAGTGTCAGAAGTCAGGGCAGCAGGCAGCCTAAATAAACCCCCAGGTGGCCCTAGTTACCTTAGTGGGTCTGGCTATAAGTGTCCAACTAGTTTCAGTTGGCCCTCGTTGCCTGCCTGGGCATGGCTGCCTCCTTATAAGTAGCAGCTCTTCTGGTTCTCTTTTGGTATAGGCTAGTTAATAGGATTGATATTTCTTGGGCTACTTTTAGGCCTATGACTCTATTCCTGCCTCTTGGGTCTCTGGGTCCTCCTTTTTGGCTTCATTCTTGTTCCTTGTCTCTGGTTATTGATTCCTACCTTTTGGCTCCTTGTTCAGACTCCAGCCTGGCCCCGTTTGCTCATGGCTGTAGTCCAGGCCCGTATCTTCTGACGACTGACTGCGTGAGGGGTCAGATGAAGATGTTTCAAAACAGAGCATCGTCTGTAACTTCTGTTCGTGGAGCTCACAGCCTGTTACTGCTTTCAAAATTGCAGGGGGGAGGAAGTAGAGGGAGTCCAGGGTGGGGGTTTTCCAGCCCCTGCTAGAGAGTGGGATGGGTGTATTGGAGGCAGGAGCTCACATCCAGATTGTTATCTGCTATAAACAGGAAATCTTTCTCAGAATCACTGTTTCCCAGAAGTAGAATCCTTTGTCCTGTAAGTATGACTTTTATTCACTGTTCCCCCATGTATACACTTTCATTTGACAGTACTAAAACATATTGGACATGTCTAGACAAGATACTATGGTCACGTGGCATTGGCAGGCACAAACTGTGACACCAACACTACTGTGTAGTAGAATGAGCTACAACCTGGGCACCACTGGGACTGCACAGTAATAACAGTTATTGCAGACATTTAGTGCTTGCTAACGGGTGCTTTTACATGTGATCCAGGAGTGGGGGAGCAGCACTTTAATTAGAGCCTCTGAGAGCCACTGTAATTAAAGAGCCACCTGGTCTCGTGTATTGGTGTCCCTGTGCTTCAAAAGGGCAGTGGGGGCACTTGAACTAAAGCTCATTCAATGAACTTTGGCTCAAGCACCCCAGCCACCATTTTGAAGCACAGGGACACTAATACAGGAGACGCAGGAGGCTGTTGGAGCGTGGCAATGGCCACACTCCGGCAGACTTGATTAATCGAGTCTGCTCTGAGGCGCTGGAATTCCAGCTCATCGGAGCAGCCACCGCGCTCGTATATAGGTGCCCTAATACACAAGACACTGGGGCGCTCTAATTAAACACCCCTCCCAGCTCCAGAGCACATGTAAAGTACCCGTTACGTACAAGTGCTCTGGTCTTTGTGTTATCTGCAGGCTGTCAGTGCTGGTTTTGTTTTCCTTTGGGTCATTTCAATTTTGCCTTTTTATATTTTCTATTACTAAATATATTTAAGATTTTTTTTCTGGATAAATTTAAAATTGGATGCCAATCTGAACTGATACTAAATTGCCCTTATTTTTTTCTTCCTTTGGTGCTAGTGCATCTGACTAATCGAATGGCCATTATTGGCAATGAAAGCATTATTGTGTTTTGAACATGTAACAATGCACAAATGGGGGAAAAATGGTTATGTGTTTACTAGAAAAACTCTGGTAATTTTCATATTTGCCTTTAAGGGAAATGTTTTCAACCTTTTTTTGTCTGACTAAATAGAAAGCTCTAAAGCAAGAGCCTCTGCCTCAGAGTTAAAACCAGCATCAGGAGCTTAAGATATTGTACATGACGGGTTACAAAGGCTCCAGTGAATATGTATAAATGGGTAATTTGGAACAATTTAAGTACATCAGTCTTGTTTATTAAGGAAATTCTACTTCACGGCCATGTAGGAGGAAGAAAGAACATAGAGCACTTGAGTAAATTGCACCTTAATGATCAAGAGGGATCACTGATTTATTTATTTTGAAATATAAGCTGTCTTCAGGCTGATTATTCTGGAGCTTCTGCTCACCACAATGTGCCACCTTGGAATACAAGGGCAAATATGCTAAGGGAATAAAGTGCGAAGGAAGAGGTGGCCGAAATAAAAGTAGAAAAAATGAGCTTGTGGTCTTGTTTTGTTTCATTACGATGTCCTGAAAGTTGTTTGAAATATTCTTTTTCCTGTCCTTGTTTTAAAAAAAAGAAAACATTAGATATTCAGGTCTTGTCCATTGTCGAAGAATCTGCAGGCAACTAGAGAACATATTCCATGAAGACTGGTTTTGTTATTAAGGTCATGGAAACCACAAAAAGGAAGAAATGTGACTTGTGATTCCTGACACACCCTGCCACTCAAAGTGACTGAACTGTTGTTCCCTGTATTCACTTGCACTCACATCCTGGCATGATGATGAGGGATATTGTGTTTGAGACAATGAGATGTAACACGCACAGGTGACTGGTAGGGAGGGCACAAGGTGGAGCACATCCTCCCCTCCCCCACCCCGAGATTGGCCTCTGACTCGGCACTGCTCAGGATGGGGCAGTGTTTTTGCTGTGCAGGCCAGCAACGTGTAGGTGGGGGGAGGAGCAGTAAGCCACGGCACAGAAGTATAGGAGTGAATGTGGAGCTTTTGGCCAGCCCCCAGGCCCGTCCACAAATTGTGCCTCCAGACTTAGGCAACACCGGTCACCCCTGGTAACATGGCATATCTGTACAATACCAATTCACAACTTGTTAGGTTCTGTGGGTGCATCTACACATAGGCTTTACTACAGAGTAGATGAATTAGCCCCACAGCAGTATCACTATCTACACATGCACCAGTATTAGGGTGCAGTAAATTAATTAACTGTGCTGTAACATAATACTGCTGGGGACAGTACTATCTTATGGCGGAGTATTTACATGCACTGGGGCATGAAGTTCCTAAAGTATGGGGGATTGTCTGCAATGTAGCCACGCACTTTAGCACTGTCATGCCCAAGCCAGCCCCTCCACCACCTACTGCCACTACCTGGATCCTGGAGCTGACCCCCTGGGTCCTCTGCTAGCCTGGGGCTGCTCTTCCCTGGCTCAGAGTGCAGCAGTCCTGTGCGTACATGTAAATGCTGTGCCCAGGAGCAGTTGAATCCAGCAAAAGCTGCACCAGAGTTTATTACTCTGCCTTAATTGCACATGTAGATGCACCCATTGTGTACAGAATTCCATTTGGCACAATCTGCAGTAGCTCTTAAGGTCCTCTAATTTGTAGTGATGGGCAAGAACAGCACAGATGATCCAGAAAAAGCAGAAAGTGAGACTCTCCCACCATGGTTATCCTCTTATGTTAAGCAGAGCTGAGCACAAAAGAAAATGTGAATTACTGTTTTTAATCAAGTGGGCATATAGTTTCATAGTTGGTAGGGTAGGAAGGGACCTGAGCAGATTATCAAGTCCGCCCCACCACCACGGGCAGGAAAGAGTACTGGGGTTAGATGACCCCGGCAAGGTGTTCGTCCAGCCTCCTCTTAAAGACCCCCAGGGTAGGAGCCAGCACCACTTCTCTTAGAAGTTGGTTCCAAATCCTAGTCACCCTGACAGTGAAGTAGCGCCTCCTGATATCTAGCCTGGAATCTACCCTCTGCCAGCTTGTGACTGTTATTTTTTGTCAGTCCTAGTAGTGCTCGGGGGAACAAGGACTCCCCCAGTGGCTGCTGGTCCCTTCTGACTAGTTTGTAAATGGCCACTAGATCCCCCCTCAGCCTTCTCTTGTGGAGACTGAATAGGTTCAGGTCCCGTAGCCTCTCCTTGTATGGCCTGCCCTGCTGCCCCCTGATCATGTGAGTGGCCCTCCTCTGGACCCTCTCCATGTTGTCCACATCCCTCCTGAAGTGCGGTGCCCAGAAGTGGACGCAGTACTCCAGCTGTGGCCTGACCAGTGTCGCATAGAGGGGGAGGATCACCTGCTTGGACCTGCTCGAGATGCATCTGTGGATGCATGACAAGGTATGGTTGGCTTTCCTGACTCCATCCCCACACTGTCAGCCCATGTTCATTTTGGCATCAGTAATGACTCCCAAGATCCTTCTCTGCCTCTGTACTGACAAGAAGGGAGTTCCTCAGCCTGTAGGTATGCTGCTGGCTCTTCCTCCCCAGGTGTAGTACCTTGCATTTGTCAGTGTTGAAACCCATCCTGTTCTCATCCACCCACCCCTGTATCCTGTCTAGGTCTGATTGCAGTCTATTCCTCCCTCCTAGTGTGCCCACATCCCCCCACATCTTAGTGTCATCAGCAAATTTGAACAGGTGTTTTTTACCCCCTCATCCAAGTCACTGATGAAGGTGTTGAACAGTGTGGGCCTGAGGACTGAGCCCTGGGGGACCTCTCTGCCTGCATCCCTCCAAGTCGAAAATGACCCATTCACAACTACTCTCTGGGTGTGGCCCTCCAGCCAGTTAGCGACCTGTTTGACTGTGTAGGTGTCGACACCACAGTCCCCTAATTTTTACAATGAGAACGGGGTGAGACACAGTGTTGAAGGCTGTCCTAAAGTCCAGAAAAACTATGTCCACTGCTACCCCTGCATCTAAGGATTTGGTGACCTGGTCGTAGAAGGCCACCAGGTTGGTCTGACAGGACCTGCCTCTAATGAACCCGTGTTGGTTGCCCCTAAGCATAGTCTCCCCTGCTGGCCCCACATGGACATGCACCAGGATAATTTTCTCAAAAAGCTTACCCAGGATCGAGGTAAGACTAACTGGTCTATAGTTTCCTTGGTCCTCCTTCCTCCCTTTTTTGAAAATGGGAACCACATTGGCCCTCTTCCAGTCCTCTGGCACCATACCAGAGTACCACGAGTGCTCTTAAAGCCATGGCAGGGGTCCCACAATGACCTCAGCCAATTCCCTCAGCACTCTGGGGTGGAGATCGTCCAAACCAGCTGATTTAAATACATCCAGTCTCTCCAGAAGTTCCCTAACTAGATCTTCCCTGACCCTTGGCCTGGGTGCACCTCCCCTGGGGCCTGAGCGGGTCCCAGTGAGGGGGCTGATCCAGTCCCTGCTCAGGAAAATGGAGGGAAAGAAATTGTTAAATAGGTTAGCTTTGCTGTCTGGTGCGATGACCAGATGTCCTAGCATGTCCTGCAGAGGCCCCATGTTACCTGGTACCTTCTTTTTACCCACTATATATTTAAAAAAGGATGTCGTCTTGTCCTTAATCTGGGTAGCTAGTCCCAGTTCCATCTCCGCCCTGGCCTTCCTGACCACGCCCCTACAGCCAGATATATCCAGATCTAAAGCTTGTTGAAAAGAAATTTCCAGAGGTACAGATATGTTTCTATCAGAAAATGTTTTTTCTGACACAAGCCAGGAACTCAATTTATAGTTTGCTCTCTTTTAACCAGGAGAATTTCTCAACACTGCCCTGCAGAACCGAGGCCAGGCCCTTTCTCTCTCTCTCACCAGGTGGACTGGACCTGTCTCTTTCAGGCCTTAAGCCATGTAGAGACCTACCTCATTCTGATTCAGCTGGCTAAGCTAGACATCCAGGGCCAGGGGCAGGGATGAAGGCATCTCCTGCCAGGCAGAGACTTCCTGCAGCCATTGGGAGCCTTGGACATCTGATCTAAGGGACAATCCACAGTCCAGGGGTCATGCAGGGGCCTTCCTTACTCTACTTTAAATGTGACTGCAGCTATGCTATAAAAAATTGTTCTACATATGGGCAAGAATGCTGCAGTTGTAGTAAATATTGTCATACCACTAAAGTTTCAAATCTGGAAAGCCCCCAGACAAGCTCTTACAAGAACTTTTTTGAAGAGGTTCTGAGTACTGAGCCTTCCAAAGATGAATGGAAATCCACCTGTTAATGATCACAACAGAGAAAGTTTGAAACTGATACAACCAGGCAGGCCAAGGTGGTGACAGTCTTCTAAATTATACAAAACGTCTTGTTGCAATATAAGGTGGTAAGACTTGACTTACCAGCCACAATGAATTTACCATCTATGAGGACTTTGAATCTCATGCAGAGAGTAAATATGGTAATGAAAGAAATAAAAGGTCATTCAGATATGTTTACAGTTATACAAGGATGTATTTAAAAGCTTAGGAGCTTGGTAGCAATAAAAAAATACAGTAAAAACAATTCACAAGTACTACCTGTAATATATGCAACTCATAATATTCTCATAGCATTAAAGGATAAAGTAAAACAAAAAAAACTGCACCAGATGGAACACTTGGATCCAAGATAGCAATAAGGAAGGTACGTTTTCAATTGCTAACAGTGGAAGAAATTACAAATAAGTTAACAAACACTACAGCTTTCAGTGTCTTAGGTGCCAGTAGCGGACTTCAGCAAGAAGACCTAGATAACAAAAATTCTAGACTTTGTACGTGCTAAATAGTAGTAAATGTACAGGTTTATCCACCTTCCTTTTAGCATCTGTTTAACTACTAGAGGGTATCAAAGTAGTGTTACAACTGAAATTTGAAGGTCTGAAAGGTGTTGATTGATTATATTGTTTATATAAGTGAATAGGCATAGGCAGCTTGGCTTAGCAGCCAAGTCACCAAGGGAGGGTGAGAGACAGGAACTAGTGTCCAAGGTTATCTAAACCAAGGGGGAATTCCAGGGACAGAGCCCAAATTACAGGAAGAGTCAGGATTTTAGCATCAGAAACCATACTACCAAATGCAAGGGGGAGATCCAGGGACACAGCCTAAGTCACAGCCCAAATCAGGGTTCTGGATTCATATGTAACAGCTGCTGCTGGATTTGCAGCAGGGCCCAGGATCCCTGAAAAGACAGAGTGGGAAAGTTTGCGGGAAGTTGCAGAAAGTTGTTGCTTGCAAGAGCATATGCATATTTTTGATTGGCTCCTGAGGCAGGAGAGAGGAGGCAACTTCGCCTCCAGGGATTCAGCTAGACTCAGAGAAGGGAAGGAGTCCCAGAAACACATAGCTCAGGGAGGAACCGCTTTGTAGCCTGCCTGTGAAGTGAATCTGATTTTTGTGAGGGGGAAAAGGTGACTTAGTATCCTTTTTCCCTCTGTCAGGCAGAGGGACCCATGGGGAAGAAAAAAGGTGGTAAGGTAGACTTGCTTAGGAGGGCAGGGTGTTGCTCTGGGAAGGGCGTGGGGAGAGTTAACCAAGAAACAACCTAGGGCAGTGTGGGGGATCAACCCAGGGTTGTTTCAGTTATTAGCACAAGGGGCTGTGTCTGGGAATTGAAAAAAGGTGCTTTTGGGGGAAGGGGATGGTGTATGTGTCTTTGTAGATATCACAGACAGTTGAAGCAGAGGAGAGCTTCTCTTCCCTATGAGGATCTAGCAGAGAGGAGGACTTTCTGAAGGGGCAGCACCAGCCATTAGGCCTGTGCGAATAAGCAGCTATTTCATTCAGCTTCAAATCCAGCCAATTCAGATGCCAGCAATCCAATTTGGAGTTCCGGATCAGTTTCCCACTTTGATTCAGGTGAATCTTCCTCAAAGCTTCGGAGCTGCTTCGGAGAGCTGGCCATAGGGTATAATGGGAAATCAATTAAATACCTACAACTTTGTTGTTTGTTGTCTGATTTGGATGAAACTTGCAGGAATGGTAGCCTCTGCTGAGAGCATGAAGCCTGCCATGTTTTAAGGAGATAGGTGAAGGGGTTTGGAGGAAACTGCACCCCAAATTCTTGAAAACAAAACTCATGTCACGTGTGTGTGTTAAGCCACAGTGGGGTCAAAAGTGCAGGAGTGGTAGCCCCTGGTGAGGCCACAAAGCTTGCCAAGTTTCAAGGAGATAGGTGCATGGGTTTGGGGAAACTGCACCCCAAATTCTTGAAGCTGCTGACGGGCAAAACTCGTGACATAGGTGACCATGTGTGTTAAGGCACAGTGGGATGAAAACTGCAGGGATGGTAGCTGCTGTGGAGGTCACAATCCTGCCAAGTTTCAAGGAGATAGGTGGGGGTTCAGGGAAACCGCATCCCAAATTCTTAAAAGCAAAACTCATGTGATGTGCATGTGTTATGCCACAGTGGGGTGAAAACTCAGGGGTGGTCATCCCTGCTGAGGCCACAAAGTCTGCCAAGTTTCAAGGTGATAGGTGCAGGAGGAGTCTGGTTTCTGGGGCTCTGAATCTCTGGCTGCTAACAGGCAAAACTCGTGACAGATGATCCTGTGTGTGTTAAGGCACAGTGGGGTGAAAACTGCAGGCCTGCTAGCCCCTGCTGAGGCCACAAAACCTGCCAGCTGTCAAGGAGTTAGGTTCAGGGCAGTTCTGGGGCCCTGCACTTCTAGCTGCTGACAGACAAAACTCGTGACATGGGTGCTTGTGCAACTGACTGTGTCTGTGTTGGGGCAGTTGATTGTCTGTATTGATTCTTTCCTCTCCTTAGTCTGTGGTTTTGTAGGTGTTAATCCTTGCTCGTTAACTTGTTACATTAGCTAGCTACTGTGTATTGAGCTGGTCTTTGAGTGAATCACGATTGATTGGTAACTGGTAACACAGTAGCTTGGCAGCCAGGCCTGCAGTAGTCCATCCTTCCCACCCCCCATGCCCCAAGACAGACACAGTCACACAAGCACCCATGACATGAGTTTTACCTGTCAGCAGCTAGAAGTGCAGGGCCCCAGAACCCAGAAGCCCCTGCACCTCTCTCCTTGACAGCTGGCAGGCTTCGTGGCCATAGCAGGGGCTAGCAGGCCTGCTGCCCCTTAACACACACACTGTCACCCCTGTCACAGGTTTTGCTTGTCCGCAGCTTGAGGTGCAGTTTCCCCCAAACCCTTACACCTATTTCCTTTAAACTTGGAAGGCTTTGTGGCAGTTTTGACCCCACTATGGCATAACACACAAACAACATGCGCTTTGCTTTCAGAAATTTGTGGTGAAGTTTTGCAAAACCACCTGCTTCTATCACCTTGAAATTTGGCACAGGTCCTGCTCTCAGAAGGGGCTACCACCCCAGCAAGTTTCATCCAAATCAGCCAAAAGACAACAAAGTTATAGATATTTCATTGATTTCCCCATTATACTCTATGGCCGAATCAGCTCGGAATCTTTTCTGAAGCGATTCAGAAGCTCTGAATTGAATTGGAAAGCCTAAAGCTTCCAGTGATTCAATTTGGATTCATAGATTCGGCCTCTGAATCATCTCCGAATCCAAATAATGATCCAAAGCTTTTCATAGTCCTACTAGCCATGGTTATTGTGTTGCCAGCATGAAGGAAAGCTGATGTTTGTGTTAATCTTGTGTGCTCTTGCTGAAATTCACTGCGGTCTCAAAGTTTAAGCTGGGGAGTTGTAATGAGGTTGTCTTTGATTCAATTTGTACAGAGTGTTTTAGTGCATTGATACCTGCCTTTGACAATTAGATTATTGATATCCTGTTCTGCTATTAACTTCATTCATATGTTGACTGTTTTGTAAATAATAAACTGTGTAAATAGTTAGACTGTATGTACTTCAGTGTGTGGGGAAACCACAAGAAAGCACTCCACGGGGAGGTGGCCCCAGCCTTAAGGGCTGGAAGGTTGACTGAGGCTACATGACACCCCAGGACCCTGAATCCGGACATGGCTGTGGGTAGCACCATGGCTAGGGTTACACATAGATTCATGGATGTTTGAGTTGGAAGGGACCTTAGCAGATCATCAAAACTGACCCTCTGCCCTGGGCAGGAAAGAGCGCTGGTGTCAGACAACCCCAGCCAGGTGTATGTCTAGCCCCATCCTAAAGACCCCCAAGGCAGGGGAGAGCACCACCTCCCTTGGAAGCCCATTGCAGATTTTGGCAGCCCTCACCATAAAGACGTTCTTCCTGATGTCTAACCTAAATCTGCTCTCTGTCACTTTGTGGCCATTGTTTCTAGTTACTCCAAGGGATGCCCTGATTCCTTGCTGTCCCACCCTGATGAATTTTAGGCAGCCACAAGATCCCCTCAACCTTCTCTTGTGGAAGCTGAAGAGATCCAGGGCTCTCAATCTCTCCTCATAGGGTTTTGCCTGCATGCCCCTAACCACACGAGTGGCCCTCCTCTAAACCCTCTCGAGGTTGTCCACATCCCTCTTGAAGTGTGACAAAACTGGACGCAGTACTCCAGCTGTGGTCTTATCAATGCCGCATAGAGGGAAAGTATCACCTCTTTGGATCTGTTTGTCATGCAGCTGCTAATGCATGATAAAGTGCGGTTAGCTTTACTGATCACTTTGTCACATTGATGACTCATGTTCATCCTAGAGTCAATAGTGACTCCAAGATCCCTTTCCACTGCTGTGCTGCTGAGAAGGTCCTCCCCCAGCCTGTAAGCATGCTGATGGTTCCTTCTTCCTAGATGCAGCACCTTGCATTTGTCCTTATTGAACTGCATCCAATCCTGTTCTGCCCATTTTCCCCTGTCCAGATCCACCTGGATTCATTCTCTACCCTCTGATGTGTTAACTTTACCCCATAATTTGGTATCATCTGCAAATTTAGACAGAGTGCTTTCCATGCTCTTTTCCAACTCACTAATAAAGACATTGAACAGCACTGGTCCAAGGACTGAGCCTTGTGGGACTCCACTGCCCACATCCTTCCAGGCTGATACCGACCTATCCACCATCACTCTCTGTGTGCAACCCCTAAGCCAATTTGCCAACCACCTGACCATGTAATCATCTGCATCACAGTTGCTCAGTTTATCTATGAGAATATAATGAGATACCATATGAGGGAAGAGCTCTAGGTTAGCCTGCAGTCTGCTGCCACAGTTGGACTTAAATTGGGATGTTGGCCTCACCAGTAGCCAGGCAGCAAGCCCTTACAATGGCCCGCCAGTTTATCAGCCATGGTGGGGCTGCCAGTTAGAATCTCAGGCAGGTTTGGCCAACTGGGCGTTAGTCCTGAGTGGGCTGCCCAATAGGGCCCTTGATAGTAGCTTTTGGCTGAACAGCCAAAAAAACTGGTTCTTATTTGCGAAAGGGTTAACACTGGACTGAGCCCTTGCTGCTTGCTGTCTGGGAGAAAACAGCAACCATTTTGGAGCATAGCCTCACCTTGAAAGAGCCAGGACTAGACCATAACTGTAAAACTCTTTTTTTTTCTATATTCTGCCTTATTTGGGAGCATCTGGTATGTGAGAAAATGTTTTAGGAACTCACCTGTGGAAGGTATAGGATTGCCTACTTAACTCTTCATGGGAAGATATCTAAGAGCCAGATTGCCCATTTCATCATAGTTAGTGCAACCCAAATTATTATGAGAAGACATAAACTAGCCGAAGCTTAAGACAATCAAAACAGAACCATTTCTGACAACAGTACAAGGCTTTCATCAACCTGGAAAATAAAGAGACTATCTGCATTTGTCAAAATGAAACATAACAACCTGCAAAGATGAATCACCACAACACTGCTCCAAGACCTTTTATTGTGGAGATGGAAAGAATTTTTTGTAGAAGAAAAAGAAAGGAGCTGATGAGCTCTAAAGAACTGTTCATGGGAAAAGTCAAGAAGAAGAAAAAAAACAAAGCTGCATCAACATCTAAACCAAAAATGAAATATCAAAACAGTCAATTTAACTTGTCTCAGAGGGTTAGTTCAAATACAGAGAAGAAAAAGACACTGATATTTCTGTTACTACCTCTGACACTTCTTTTGTCAATGCAGAATGATAAGAGGTGAAGCTGCTAGGTACAAAGAGGAATTGTTTGTTGTTGCTTTAAGTCTAGAAGAAGAAGAAGAAGGAACTAAATTAATGAGCATGTTAAACTGGAGGGACAGAAGGGAAGGGGAAAGGAAAAGGCAATGCAGTAGAACAGATAGATACTTGAATGAGGCAGCCATATAGGCAAGGCCAGCCCCAAGTATATATGTATTGTTTTCAGTTTAAAGTTATGTAAAGACTCTAGTGATAAATAAAAATCTGTGTAATTTTGTCAGATGCAGGTGTTGCAGATATCACAATATAAACCTAGTCTTAGTTAAATCAGTGTAAACCCCTGTGTGGACAATTTGGCCATGTCTACTTTGCCTATATGCTGCACCTGAGAGCTCTGTCATGAATAAACCCACCCATTTCCTTTTGCTCTTTGCACACCAGAATCAGGAAATGAGGTAGTGTGGTAGATGCGCATTGTCTTCTGCATCCTTTTGTCTACGGAAGATGGTGGAGATTGCAGCCTATGACATAGATAGTTTGCAATGTCTCATGTGACTGAATAGTCCAGTCCAAAATTTGCATGATCTGTGGCAGTGGTTACAAATGTATATGTAATGGTTGGCTGGTTCCAGAGCTGCTTGCTTCCTGTGAACTCTTTTCTCTTCAAGCTGTTGGAGCCAATTTTCATCATGGACTTTGATGGACACAATGATGCACGCCACTTGTTATGATCACTTGCTAAGTTTTCCCATTGGTCAAGATCGATTCCAAATGCTTTCTCGCTTACATGTGTCTTTGTAGTGGAGCTTGGGACATCCTGTTCTTGTTCCCCCTGATAGGTCCCTGTATAGCATGTCCTTAGGTATGTGTCCATCTTCTGATCTGCTCAGATGGCCTAGCCAGCGTAGTCATCTGTGTTTGAGTAGGGCTGTCATACTTGGTAAATTTGCCTGTTGAAGAACCTCTGTGTTGGTAACTTTATCTTGCCATTTGATGTAGAGTATGTGGTGTAAACAGTGCAGGTGGAAGCTGTTTAACCTTTTCTCTTGATGTGCATAAGCTGTCCATGTTTCCTCACCATACATGAGAGTGCTGAGTACATAAGCCTCGTACACTAGCATTTTGGCCTTGATGGTAAGCTTTGAGTTGTTCTGTGCTCTTTTAGTTAGTTTGCTGAAGGTGGTGGCCACCTTTCCGATGTGAACATTAGATTCTTCATCCCGTGAGAGGTTGGTAGTCACTGTAAAACCTAGGTAGCTGAACTTCTGGACTACTGCTAGCTGGTTCTCATTAAGGATAATTGACGGATCTTGTGGAACTCCCTGTCCAAATACTGTTTTCTTTATGCTGATGGTGAGAGCAAATGCCTGGCAAGCTCTTGAGAGGTGATCCATGAGTTCTTGTTGTAGGTACTCATTGTGGGCTATAAGGGCGGCATCATCATCAGCTAGACGCTCCCTGATAAGCACCTTTCTAATTTTAGTTTTAGTTTTTGCCTTAAGTCATGATAGGTTGAAGAGTTTCCCATCTGATCTGGTGTGGAGGTACACTCCACCTTCCATGTCTCTAAACACGTAATTCAGGAGTGCCAAGAAGAAGATTCCAAAGAGTGTTGGGGCAAGAACACATCCTTGCTTCACTCCGCTTTTCACCTTGAAGCTGTCCAAAGTGGACCCATCAAACTGAACAGTTGCTTTCAAGTTGTCATGAAGACTTAGCAGGTTTGGTGGGCAGCTGATCTTTTCTAGGACAGCGAATAGGCCTGCTGTACTGATGGTGTTAAATGCTTTGGTTAGATCCACGAATGCAATGTACAATGGTCGATCTTTCTCTCTTCATTTTTCTTGATGGAGGGAGAATATCATATCTATGATTGCTCTTCCAGCCCTGAATCCACACTGAGATTCAGCTTTGCCTAGTAGCAAGATGCCTCTGTAGTTATTGCAGTCACCCTTATCTTCTTTATTTTTATACAAAGTGATGATGTTTGCATCATGCATACTTTGTGCATTAACATGATTTAATTAATGTGCATTAAATCTAGTACCTCCGTGCATTTTTACACATGCTCTGGGGATAGAGCAGGGGCACTTTAATTAAAGTGACTCCAAGAGCTGCTTTAATAAAAGTGCCTAGAGCATTTGTGTATCAGCATCCCCATGCTTCAAAATGATGGTGAGGGTGCTTTATCTAAAGGCCATCAAAAGAGCTTTAGTTAAAGTGCCCCCACTGCCATTTTGAAGTATGAGGATGCTGATACATGAGATGTGGAGGCTGGCTACAACACAGTAATTACCATGCTCTGGCAAACTTGATTAATCATGTCTGCTCCAACATGCTGTAATTACAGCCTGTCAGAGCAGCCTCCTGGCTCCTGTACAGGTGCCTTCCACTGTGAGGTACTAGGAAAATGTGCATTAGCCTATCTTAATGAGCATTAACTAAAGAGCATGTTTTTTAGTGATGCTTTAATGTGCATTAAAATAAGGTAATGCACATTAAGGTGCACATGTAGATGTGCCCTGTAGCCAGTAGATTGGCCCAAAGTGTGTCTGGATAAGCACAACTGAAATGGAGACCTTAAAGGCACTGAGGTACACATGCTATTTTCTTGAAGGACATTGCCTTAGTCCTGGATTTTGATAGGTGATCATGTGTGATGGGCTTTCTTATGGTGCTGGTGGATGTATCATGTAGATATACTGGGCATATCTACAGATGCAAGCATGTGTACTTGCAGCAGCTCAAATAGAAGCAGTGCAAATTTAAGCCAAGGCTTTTTGCCTCAGTGCACATGCTCAGACATGCACTTTGTTGTGGAACATATTGTGCCACCTGGGGCAAAATAACCCTGCATGGGTCCGCCTGGATCTGCAGCCAGGGGGAGCTCAAGCCCAGGGCCAGCACCTGTGCTGTCCCTAGGAATACAAAAAACTGCCCTGGCCAGCAGCTCAGGGTTACTTGCCCTCAGGAGCTTCTGGGGCAAGTAGTGGGACCTGCTTGGTGAGGGTGTGGCTGGGGCACCCCAGTGGCTGAGTCTGTACTCCACCCTCATCTCATGAGCCACTGGGGACCTCAGATGGTGGCTCCTTCATGGAGCCATTGCCACAGGCGTGTATGTGGCAAGCTTCACAGACACCCTGGTCTCCTGCCCCTTCTGCAGGCAGAGGGAGACGCTGGCGCACATGACCCTTGAGTACACCAGGCTGCAGCCCCTCCACCTCCACCTCCAGAACCTCGTCTTGAGGTTCTGGTTGAATTTCACCCCCCACCTTTTTGTTTTTGGTCACCCCATCTATGGCCCCACTTCCTGGTCAGCCTCTTCCTGGCCCTGGCCAAGTGGGCCCTGAACTCAATCAGGAAGGGGGTTCTGGCCAGGAAGGCGCCCAGAGACTGTGGTGCACTTACCTCTCACTTGTTCGTGCACATTTCTGGGCAGAGCACCAATGGGCAGTGTCCAGCAGCTCCTTGGATGCCTTTGAGAACTGGTGGGTGCGGCCTGGGGGGCTCTGCTCCATGTCCCCCTCAGATGCACTTCTTTTCACATTTTGAACCCATGACCACTACATCACTCCTACCCTCTTCTTCCTTAGTTGTCCCACCAAACCCCCCCTCAAAAAAAATTAGTTGTATCTTTCAAACTCTGGCCCCACACAGTAGTAGGGGCTATTAATTAACTAGTTGGGCCTTAAGGCCCACAATCTTTGAAAGACAGAAATAGACAGGAGCTTCTGGGGCCAAGCCAACTGGTATCTGGGGACACTAGCCCCTTGTGTCATTGAGACTGCTGAAGCAGCATCCCAAATTCACTTTTTAAAATACCACAAAATCCATATTCTTATACAATTAAAACAAGAGAGAGAGAGAGAGAGAGAGAGAGAGAGAAAGGGGGATTGATCAGATGGGCAATGTTTTATTGTTATATTTACAATGTTAAAGACATTGGGAATCTTACCAGTGTCTCTAGCATCATAATAAAATAAATCCTAAATATATGTTTTAATGTTTGCTTTGGGTTTCCTTATCACATGGTGGGTGTGAGATGGGGGGATGTGGGGTTTGCAGGAGGGGGTAGGAAATGGGATGGGGAGATGTGGGTGGGTGTGGAGGGATGTGGGGGGTGTGAGTCACTGTGTGGGTAGGTGTGGGGAGACTGGGTGTGGGGGCTGCTTAGGAGGGGTGGGTCTCCTGCATGAATGTTGTATGCCCCTGGCGGGCACAGCAGCACTGGCAGCAGTGGGAACATGGCATCAGTGGTAAATGGGAGGCTCCCGCAGATGCTGCCAGTGGTGTCAGGAGTGAGGGGAGGGGTGGCAAGCAGCAACAATCCGCAGACACTGGCGGCAGTGACAGCAGTGGCCAGCAGCAATTGCTGACTGCCCACAGATGCTGCTGATGGCAAGGGGGATGGTGGCAAGCAGCAACCACCCACAGGCACTGCCAATAGTGTCGGCTTTGCATTTTATTTTAAAGGCAACATTTTTAATGTCTTTTTTTACTTCAGGATCATCATAGCGCCTCCCAATGAGCCCTGCCACGCTCAGGGGGTGCGCGTGCACCCATGTGCACCCTCTACATGTCACCAGTGGTTCCCTGCACCCCAGAGGGCAAAGCCCCGCTCCACGGCACATGGACTACCCTGCCTGCAAGGTCCGTCCCCTTCCCGGCCCCCTGCTGGTCTCCAGCCTCCAGCTCATTCATCTGATCTTCTCCAGCATCCAGAGGCTGGAAATGAGCAGAACAAGCATGTGTCTGCAGAGAATAAGAGAACGAGCAGGAGGCTTGTTTCCCCCACCCCCGTTGGTTCCCCCAGCTCCCCTTTCATTCCCCTGCTCCCCATTCACAGGGGAGGGCGGCAGGGAACAGTAGACAGCAGCTTCTCTGTGGCTCTGCTGCTCCCTACTACCTTGTTTCCCTCCCCCAGGGCCTCCAGAGCCTGGTGAGCATGACCCAGCATGGTAGGCAGCAGCAGAGCTGCGTGGGGATGTCTTCACTGCTGCTCACCCCATGCTGCCCCGGCAACACGCCCCCTGCACATGCACACGCTCCCTCTGCCCCCCATGAGTGTGTGCAGCAGTAAAGAGGCGGCCCTCCCGCTTCCCTTCCTCCAGATGAGTCACCCACATCCTCGTCCTGCTCCCCACTGGGGCCCTGCAGCTGCGCATTGTGGCCCCGGGCCCCAAGCCCCACCCGGCTGGGCATCAGTGCCAGTCTTGCCCAGCTCCCTCTCCCCTCCACCTACCTGTTGGAGCTGCTCTGCAGGCTGCCTGGGGCCACATGTATGTCCACGCATGTGGCGCCCCCTGTCTCTCTGCCTTCCTCCCACTCCCTCCCAGCTCCCTGCAGGCTGGAACTCTGCCAGCCTGCAGGGAGCTCATTGCAAAATGGCAAAATCCGTGGGTTTCTCTTGTAAAATGAGAAATCCGTGTTTGCCTCTGGTAAAAGGTAATCCATGGTTTACTCTGTTTTTCCATGGGAAACAGAAAACCTGGATCCCTGCTGATCACTGACTTTTACTCAAGAGAAAGATTTCACATACAAAAGCCAGTTACTTCACATTTCCCATCCCTCATTTCATGTTGGTATTAACAGGCAGTGTCAGCACTGAACCAGATGAGTGAAACACGGAGTGACCGCATCAGCACTAGGGCTGTGCGAAGCTTCTGTCCCTGATTCAATTCAATGGAGATTCAGCCTGATTCAGTGGCCGGATCGCCAAATCCAAATTGAATCAATAGACCCTTTAATCCCTCCAAATCGAATTGGAATCCTCTGAATCAATTTGGAGAAATTTGGACAAAGATGTAGCTTTAAATGTTTTTTCTATATGCCTCGAGGTACCAGGCAGCTCACGAATGCTGTGATGCTAGGGTGGATGGAGCACCCTACAGGAGCACGTGGGGGGTGGTCCCCAGCATGCTCGGCAGCAGGCCTGGAAGTGGACCAGAAGAACTTCTATTTTAGCACTCCCCTGGCTCAGTGACTGGTGCCTCCTGGGTCTGGGGGGGCACCCAGGGTCCCCCTGTGGCTGATTGCTGAGCCGGGGAGGGTGCACCAGGGGGGTCCCAGCGTGCCCCATGGCAGACCTGGAAGTGGACTGAAAGTACTTCTAGTCTACTTCTGGACTCACCACCGAGCATGTAACACCCCTCTCCCCACACACACTCCTGTGGGATGCTCCATCTGCCCCAGCATCACAGTGTTCGTGAGCTGTGCTTGGTACCTCAAGGTATGCTGAACAAATCAAATCAGGGGCAGTGATCCAAATTAACAAATTGAATCACTGTGCCTGATTTGGGCCAAATCCAAATCTGCATCATATATGGCCCATTTTGCACACCCCTAATCAGCACCTATGATCTCTATCTCTCTGTGAAACTAATAACAGATGCAATCATCGTAACAGGGAATGAGTGAGCCAGCTATGACAGTAAACAGGAAAATGATGATTCCCAAGGATCTGTCTTTTCAGTTGGACACCTTCATTAAGGAAGACTTGGATCTCATTTAACATAGCAACTCTTGTATAGTGAGGCTCTGAGAAAGCTGAGAGCCCAGCCCCAGTCTCCTGCAGGAAAAGCTTCAACCTCTACCATTCCTGTGGGAAGCTTAATAAATTTGCTGCTGCAGCAAGTGTTAGTCTCTTGGGACACTGGTAGTTGCTGAAGTTTAATAAAGGGAAATTCTTAAGCAGAAGAACTGAAAGAAAAACTAGTTCAGATGATAAAGCAAATACAATTTAATTAGAAAAGAAAGTTATTCCACACTTTCACATACAAACAAAAAACAAAGAAAGCATGGGCAGTAGAAATGGCCACTACTCCTTTGATGCTGTAGGTATTATAAATTGATTTATTACTAGATTATTACTTCTAATTGTGAGATACTGGCATTATGGTCTGTTTTGATTCAGAATAGCATTGCCTTCTGCCATGACTCTGCTGTTTGGTGATTCTAGAAAAGTTAATGGTTATCATAAACTAGGTCTTTGGTCTGTAGACAATAGCAGGGTAGTTAGTTGATGGATGCTTTAAGTAGCCTTATTCTCTGGTGAACGGAAAAAAACAGTTAAGACCCCTTATATAATGATAGCTGGAAATAATAAGGGGGTAGATTCTTAAATGGAGGAAGGTACCTAACTCCCATTGAAATAGATTTTGTCTGCCTTAAAAGCCACTGAGTAGCTTAGTAATAAGATTACTTGCCCAGCAAGTAGTAGACTTATATTCTAGGTTCTTCCATCTTCCAGAGGGGATTTAAACCTGGATTTCTTCCTTCCCAGCAAAGTGTTTTAACCACTGGGTCACAGGATATCCTGCATTGGCCCATTGTACTATGTTTTTACTAGTCATTGAGTAAACTGCACTAGCTATGCTTTTACCTCACCAGGGGCAGAAGCTCTGGCAAGAATCCAAGGCCCCTCCCTTCCAGAGGTGTTAAAAATAAGTAACATGCCTCACATAAGCTACACATCCTCTGACTTGCTTTCTTCTTCCTGGTCTCTCATATCTCCCTCCCTTTTCTGCTTGGTGGGTCAACTTCTAGAGAAGGGCTGAAAATGGCCTGGGTGGTTAGATCATGGTTGGAACATCTTCACAGCTCACCAGCTGCAGGAACAGCACAAACCTTCTTTGATTTCACGAAAGCTTTAGATTCTGTCGACTGAGAAGGGTTATGGAGGATCCTTCTGCAGTATGGATGCCCACTGAAATCTGTCTCCATTGTCTGCCTGCTCCATGATGAGTAGTGGTTTTCAGTAATGGATCTATCACAGATCCCTTTGAGGTTAAAATAGGAGTTAACCAGGGCTGCATCATCATTCCAACACTCTTCTCAATATTCCTTGCCACGTTGCTATATCTGAACACCAACAAGCTTCTAGGAGTGGGGCTAAACTACCGAATGTATGGTAAGCTGTTTAACCTCTGCCAACTCTGACCAAAACCAAGACCACCCTGACCTCAATCATTGAGCTCCAGTATGCTGATCATGCTTGTAGTGTGTGCTCACTCGGAAGCAGAGCTTCAGGCAATTGCTGACATCTTTACCAAGGCACACAAGAAAATTGGACTGATGCTTAACATTCATAAGACTAAGGTCCTCCACCAATAGGCTCCTAATGAATTGTCCCCAGCTCAGGTAATCCAGATCCACGGCGAGACTGGAGAACACTGAGTATTTCCCATACCTTGGAAGCTACATCTCGCAGAAGGCTGACATCAATGAAGAAATCCAACATCGCCTCAGATGTGCAAATGGAGGCTTTGGACACCTGAATCAATGGGTGTTTGAAGATTGTGACATGATATCTGAAACCAAACTAATGGTTTACCCTGCAGTTGTGACACTCACCTTGCTGTATGGAGCTGAGATATGGACAACATACAGGAAGCATCTAAAGTTGTTGGAGAACTACCATCAACGCTGCTAGCAGAAGAGCCTCCAAATTCAGTAAGAAGGCAGATGCACCAACATTAGCATCTTCCTGAAAGCAAACACCATGGGTATTGAAGTGAATGTCATCTGACATCAACTTTGTTGGGCTGGCCATGTCATCTGGATGTCTGACTCCAGACTCCTGAAGCACGTTTTATTCTCCAAGGTGTATGCTCAGCCAAGGTGTATGCTCAAGAGGAGGACAGGAAAAGCACTTCAGGGCCATACTCAAGACCAACTTAAAAAATGCAACATCAGTGTCATCTCATGGGAGAATATTGCCCAGGACTGTCCCAAATGGAGGAAGAGTCTGCTGCAGGATGTCAGTACTTTGAAACCTCACAACAACAACAGGAGATAGAAAAGTGGGAGCATCAAAAACAGTATGTTGCAGATCAAATCAAGGATCTAGCACCAATCATGGAAGCCAATCATCCTCAACAGTGAGGGATTGCCAAAGAAGAAGACGACTGCCTCTCCCTCGGCAAGGAGATAAGCCCTGTAATAAATAAATTAGTTTTTGAAATGGGGTGCTGCTTCATTTGCAAAAGTTATGGAGTGATGCCTTGAATCTAAAAAGGTTGAGTGCCACTGCTCTAAGCTATTGGGATAAAAGTTAGGAAGACCCTTGTTGAGTGTCTGATACCTGTTCTTCATGTATAACCTGGGTAGTAGCTGGGTAAATACTCCCCTCTCCACTGGAAGGGAGAAGTTAACAGGGCATGTGTGCTGTGGGATGAAACTGCTGACTGCACACAGTTCCCTCCGTCCCCTATAGAGAGCCAAGCCAGAACACTGTGTGGACTTAACTATATACAAATGTATTAACCATAAAAAGAAATAGGTATATGAATATTAATATACATATATACACAAAATATAGAATAATATGTGATATATGTTCACTCCTTTGCCTCCCCTGCTCAGGATACAGGTAAGTAATAGAAACAAACCAGAACAAAAGAAAAAGATCAGTCAATATTAAACTCTTCTAAAATTCAAACTCACCAACCATGAAATTCAGATACCCAAAATATGTGGTGCTAGCTCACAAAATATGAGGTGCAGGAACATCGAATATAAATTAACTGTTTAGGGGACACCAAGGTCCAGGCTGTCCTGGAGCCGTAGCTGTGTACCAGTGGCAGGGAGGGGGAAAAATCCCTAGTGCTCTTCAGGGCTTCCTCAGCCCAGCTAAAATATGCCCCTGGAAGAGCTCCAGCCCCAGAGGGCCCCTCCCTTCATGGCTTTTCTCTCAATATGTCAATCTCACAGGTGGGGGAGAGATCCCTCCTCCCCTGTGGGGATCCCCATTCCTGGTAACTCACAACTTCAGGGTCTCAGCAAGGGCTGTCTTCCTCCAACCGAAGCCCCACAGCTGTCCTGGACTCTCCAGGCCATCTGCCGCACTCGAGGCTGGTGCACTGTTGTGTGCACCGAGGGCTCTGCCTTTTGCTCGGAGTAGGAGACTCATGCCACCTTCCTTGTGCAGCGCTGGGGTCTCTGCCCATTCCCAGACACTCTGGGCACAGGCCCATGTGCTGGGTTCCTGGCCTCATGCCAGGGGGGTGCAGACCCAAGCTGCCTCTGGGCAGCTCCCAGGATCATGGTCTGCTCCCGGACCCTCCATGCAGTGCTTTCTGCACAGACTGCCTGGCCTGTGCCGGGGGTTGGAGACCCCAGCCACCACTTGCAGCTCCCAGGGTCTCGTTCCATGTACTGCTCAGGCACCGACTGAGCTAGAGACTCGAGCTGCCTCATACAGCTCCCAGGGTTTCGCTCTGTGTCCTGGGCTGTGCATCAATGCCACGCTCCTCGGTGGCGATGCAGGGATACGGCTTCTCGCCACTCCCATCTGGCAAAGAGGTCTTTGGGCTCTTCAGGGCAACAGCTCAGCCCTGCTGGCTAGCTCTTGCCAGCTCTTCTTTGCCCACATAGAATTTGTCTGCTGGCCAGCTGGCTCTGATCGCCGGCTAGCTGCTGGGGGACACCCCCCCACTTGTGCCCCAGTGGTACCCCCCCAGACTCGGGAGGTACCAGTTGCCCATGTTTGCCCATCCTCTTCTTCATCCCTTGACACAGGTGCCTGTGTGCCAGGCACGCTGCTCTTTTTATCCCTTCCAGAGGCTCCACCCCCCCAGATTGCAGAAGGACCAATCAGGGTGGGGGGTGTAGTCCTCACCCAGGTCCAGCCTCTTCACCTTTCTCTGGGTAGGGGCAGGGCAAGCTTTCCCCCAGCTGCTATCTAATTGGTGGGAATACCCCACCAATCATCCAAAACCTCGCACAAGCTGGCAAGCTAGGCTGCTACCAGCAATCTTGCCACACGTGCTTTTTCTGTAACTAAAAGTTTGGCCTTACAGTGAGTACCTCACCACTCAATCAGGGCATAGCCCCACTGAGGATACTTAATGAGCACAGGTAGTGTATGAATAGCTGAATTGCAAACTGTGTGTAAGTTGTATAAACAGCAATTACGTGGCTGTGTGTGCGCCATTGTTTACATAGAGCAAAACAGGATTTGTCCTGAAACCTCTTGGTCACAGAGCTTGCTGGAGGGGATTTCTGAGTGCTTGCTATTGTTTGTTCCTACTTTGTTCAGTGACAAAGTACTTCATTGGACTTCTTTGTATATGGATAAGATTGTACCATAAAATATACCTGCCTCAGATCATCACTTTCTGCCCCTAACACAGGGGTGGGCAAAATATGGCCCATGGGCCAGATCCAGCCCGCTACGTGATTCTATCCAGCCTCCTCCCTCCCCCGTGCAGGTCTGGTGGGGGCTGAGGTATGTAGTGGAGTATGTGCCTGTGGGGCTGGAGAGGGACAGCCCCCCGGCCCCATCCTGACTCCAGCTGCACATGCTGCAACACAATGAACCTTCCCCTCCACCCCATGCCATGAGTTTGCATGTGGCATCAGTGGAGACACAATATGGGAAGCAGGAGCCTCTAGGCAGCCGTGAGGGTAAGAGCTGTGGTGGTGCTAGCCAAGCAGGGACCCCCCACAATGGCTCCAGGCTGGAAATAGTGCTGGCGGAGCAGCAGTGGTGGCAGTAGCAGCACTCAGGCACCAGTGGCTCTGCCCCCTGCTCCACGCTGCCCCAGTGGCCACCCTCTCACTGCTGCCATCACCCACCAGCCCCTGAGAAGTCCCCCATTCCTGCCTCTGCCCTGCCATGCTGTCACTCTGCACCCACCCCACTGCTGCCACTGGTGGGGAGGAGGAGAAATGTTGCTGTTGCAGCAGGGAGATGTGTGTGTGTGTGTGTGTGTGTGTGTGTCTGTGTGTGTGTGTGCGCACGCGCACTCCACTCCCAGCTGCCCCCCTGATCAGAAACACACATACACCAACAGGGATGAGGCATGGACTTCATGTGGGGGAAGGCAGGCAGGAGCCTTCCCCTGCCCTGATTGCCTCCCATCTCCAGGCCTGTGAGAGGAGGGGTGGCTACTTACCCCTAAACTCTGCTCCAGGTCTCAGTGACACTCTCTCCTTTCTTCCTGCCCCCCCCCTCCCCCCAATTTTCCACTCCCAAACTCCAGTACAAAGTAAAGGTAGAAGCCTGGAACTTTTTTGGCATGGCAGACCAGAAAACAACAGAACTGAGGAGAAGAGGAAGGGGAGAAGAAATGGCTTGCACTGCTCCAGAATGGGAGTTTCTTCCCTTCCCCAAGCTGCCTGGGCAAGAAGCAAGGCTGGCCTGGGCCAAAGGCAGCCCCTCTCTGCTGGAAGGGCAGACTCTCACTTGTCCTTGCCTACAGCAGGGCTGGGGGTGCCACTGGAGTAACTAAGAAAGAACATTTTACCCATGGCCCGAAGCAGGGACCTGGTGTTCCCCCAGCACTGCCAAGAAGAACCCCAAGCCCTTCACTTGCTGGGTCAGGAGGTAGGAAGGGCTGCCCGGCTGTGGTTGTGTGGGCACATCAGTACCTGCTGCCTCCTGGCCTGGAGGCACTGGCTGCAGGAGCTCCTGCTGCTCCGTAGCAAGAGCTGGGGGCTCCTGAGACCATGGGCTGGTTCAGACCCCAGATCCATGGAGCCCAATCTCCTGTCACAGTGGCAGGAGCATCTGACCAGGGAGTGTCCCCTCCTCCCCATTCCTCTCCCACTTGTAGCTTCCTGCATTGAGGGGCCAAGAAGCTCTGCTTGCCCCACATGCCCAGGTTCAATATACAAGAGTAAGGCTATTTTGAGCTATTATGCAATCATTCCTAAATGCACTATTAAAAAAAAGATAAACCAGGATAAAAATTGTTCTTTTGAAATAAAATTAAAATTTTATAGTAGATTTTTTATTTTTAGTATATGATTGGGGGGGGGGTTGTATCTATATTCTGTTCAAATGATATCTTCTGAAAGATTGTGTGTGTGGACCTCGACCCAATTGGTTCCGTGCTGCTCTCTGGGTGGCCCAACACCCCTGAAACCCCCACTGATTGGCCAAGGGCAATGGGGCAGGTTGTTAGAGGGGTCACATCCCTACAGTACCAAATAGGTCATACCTGTGCCTTGTGGCCTTGAGGGCAGAACTCATACACCATGAGGGCAAGCTCTCTGGAGGGGCAGTGTTTCCCAGTGAAGCCGTAGAACTTCTGATGTCAAGGACCACATGCTGGGGGCAGGGGATTCTGGGACCAACATGGTGGCAAGGGGGCAGGGTTTAGTATCAAGTGGGCAGGTCTTCTTATGTCATGGACCATATGAGAGGGTGAGACTTCCAGTTTCAGGATCACAAACCGCACTCCCAAAAGGGGCAAGGGGAGGGACTCCTGGTGGCAAGGGTTAGGGGTGGGACTTTTGGTCTCAGGATGGCAACCAGGAGGCAGGGCACCTGTCAAGGGGTGGGGCTTAACAGTTTGACAAGACTTGTACCTTTGCAGCCCTCAACAGCTCACCAAAATTTGTTAAGTGACCCTTCAGCCACAATAATTGCCCTCCCCTGCCCTAACAGAAGCAACCCTTCAAGGCCCTAATAGTGGTTAACCACGCAGTCAAGGGAGTAAAGTCAGCACCTATTTCCAGAGGTATAACTTTAAATTTTGGCACCTAGAGTGATGGGGGGGGGGGTGCTTACCTGTTTACATAGGCTGCAGTGGTGGCAGCTGCCTTGGCACAAGCTTCCCCAACACAACCTGCAGAGGTGGTACAGGCTTCCTAGGGGGCTGCTGTTTTGGGGCCCCATCTGCATCAACACCTGAGGCCGGTACCCTGCGCCCCTGCCAAGTTATGCTAATGCCTGTTTCCAGGATAGAGCTGTGATGTTTAATGCATGGTTTAAGAACACGTTTAAATGTTTGGAATAAAATGGCTCTAGTTTTACAGTTTTAAAAATAAGTAACATGCTCTGACTGCATTAGGGACCAAGCACTTGACAAATAGAAGTTTTCTTTTAAAAGGAGAGATTTTTAATGAAAACAGATGTAACCCGGGTGGCGGCCCAATAGTTGCCACCCCTGCCCCATATCAGGGATGGTGTGGTGAAAGTGGGGCAGGGTTTCTGGCCAGCACCAATTTACTTTCCAGTCAGCCCCTGCTCCCCACAGAGCAGTCGGTGGTCCCAAGAAGGTCTAACACTTAACTGATTTAACTGTTTAAACTTTATTTACAAAACAAGAACAACAGGAAAGGTTATTTACAAGTGAACTTAAATGGCATAACTAGCATCACAAAACAAACCAGAATGCATTAGTCAACCCCTGACTCAAGAACCACAGGTCGGGTAACTGGCAGCTTTCAGCCACTGCTGAGGTGCTACCACAAGAAAGCAGGGTGCTCACTTCCAGCAGCTCCAGCAGGCTTCCCAATAAGCAACAGACTGCAACAGGTTAAGCTCTTCTGGTCTGCAGCAATCAAATTGTATCAAACCCCAACCCCCCAAAGAGGCTGAAGGGTGACCCCCTGTGGCAACCAAAAAAGCAAGCAGCAAGCAACAGAGTTGGCTCCTGCAGCAATCAGCATGACCCAAGCACAAAGCTCAGGGACTCCATCCAATGACAATCAGCTGCAGAATAGGGGACAGGACTGAGTCTCCTCTGGGGCAGTCAGTGGCAGAGGGCCAGCAGCACAGGCAGCTCCCAAGGATCGTTGCTCCAAATCCCTGCTCCAGATGACTGGCTGGGCACCCCACATGCCTCGCAGCTCACCAGCCCCACTCCGAGTGCCAGCCTGCACCTCACGCTCCCAGAGACCCTTGTCCTGGCACTCTGCGGCTCCTCAGGATCCCAGTGCCTTGCCGGCTGCTGTCCTGCTTCCCCAGGGAAGGTGAGGGGCTTCCTCAACTCACCGGCTCAACTCCCTGCTCCGGATAAGGATGCCACCTGCACTCCTAGCTGCTGCCTCTTCTCCGCAGTGGAGTGGGGGGCGACTGCCTCCGGGACGCCTGGCACGTCCAGCACACTGCGATGGGGGCTCGGGGCACCAGCTCTCTGCCCCAAGCCCTGGCTGTTGCTCCCTCTCTGCTGCAGGGCTGGGAGCACAGTGACTGCTGCTGCCTTCTTCTCTCAGGGCCTTTGAGGATCTTCAGAGAGTCTCTCTGCTCCACCTGCTGGGTCAGCTCATCCCAGCTCTTCTTAGGCCTCCTGCACCATTCCCCAGAGTCACTGTCAGCAGCTCCCCCACACCCGTTGGGCTGCTGCTTTTATCCCCCTGGCAGTCCCTTCCTGGCTTGCAAACCAGCCAACCAGGGCTCAGGGTGGCGGGCCCACAACCCGGCCATCCCCCTTCCATGCAAATGAGGGGATTGAAAACCCCTTCTCTAGACTGGCTTCTCCTTTTCCACAAGGCAGGGCTCCCCTGCTCCACCCTTGGGGTCGTTCAGAGTTCGCTGGCACTGTTTCTAGCCCAGGGTAAGTATCTCAGGCCAATCTGGTGAGCCCACATTGGCAGTCTGTTACACAGATAAGCTTCCAAAAGTCTATTTTTGTTCATAATTTTAAAAATGACTGAATATATTTTTCCCCTGATGGTCAACCAAAGACGTTGAGCTGGAATTTTTGTCACGGTTACAAATCCCCTGAAAACAAGTTTGCACTATGAAATGTCATTTCAGATGTAGCAAGAATCATAGCAGCAATGGCTGCATGGCATTAAAATGCTGTATATAAATATGACCTTTTAAATATTCTAGAAATGGCAAAAACCCTATGGAAATGGAGGCTTATAATGGAAACTGCAGCTATGGCACTACTAATGGTACAACCCTAAGAAATACAGAAAGAAATACTTTCCAATGAGAATGGAAGGGGCTATATCTTTTCCTCCCATGAGTAATTGATGACCTCTATGAATTATGGATGTGGAGTGGTGGAAAATAGCAGAGACATAACTGAGTTATAGACTAACCTCAATAACCAGTGGGTACTACTGCAGAGATGGTGTCTGGTTCTGTCATAGAGCTACAGGTTAAATTTAGAACAGGCTCTGTGGGAGAAGTAGAGGTTACATTTAGAAGCCGAGTTGTATAGATATTTCGTTAGCATGGTGCTGCTAAGGTAGAGAGGGAGTACACCCTAGTGGTTAGTTACGTGCTGGGTTTGCATTGGAGGCCTCCATCCAAGCGCTGAATATATCCAGTCTCACTTTATGACATCACATAAGATTACAGCTAAAAAGAGATGGATGAAAAAAAGAATGAAGAAGAAAGACAGTGATGTTGCTACTGCGTGTATAATACCAGTGGGAACATCTACACATGCAATTAATGCACATAAATAAACTCCAGAGCTTACTGCTCTGGAGTTTATTTTTGGGCAGCACATGGAGCCTGGTGGGAGCAGTCTGGGCTGGCAGGGAATCCAGGGGGTAAGCCTGCCAGACCAGGGCTGCTCCAACAGGGTCCATGTGCAGTGTCAGGGGCTTGCTGAGGCACTAGGGACTTTCAGTGTGGAGGCTGTGCCTCAACCAGCTGCTGCACAGCTAGCAGAGCCTTGTCAGAGCAGCTCTGGGACTCCATGTGCTGCTGAGGGATTGACTGGGCATGAGAGTGTTTCAGCATAGGGGCTGTCTACTGGGCAGTAAAGTGCATGAATAGATGCACCCAGTATATAGCAAATTAAATCTACTATCTAACTTGCACATCTTCTTCCAAGCTGTTCCTTACATTCCAAGCACGCTTTTTCTAAATTATGCTACTCTGACGCCCAACGCAGGCAATAGCTAATCCTGAACCAGAACCATATTACAGGTCAAATATCATACAGCTCTGCAAGGTACAAATAAGAGTTTTATTCAGCTACCAAGTCCCAAACACCCAGGCAGATGCATTGTACTTTGCTTCTAAATCTACAGATTTTAAAAGCATGCAAGACTATGATGATCATACCTAATAACCTTCTGGAGAAAGTCCTTTGAAGTTAGATTCTATATCTTTTATGTATGGGAAGGCTATTTCAGGTCATTTTAAAGATATTTTAAATGGATAAATATCAAATTGTCTATGTTAACATGATGAACTTAGTGTGGCCTACAGCATCTCAAACACATCACATTGCTCCTTATAAGCTGCCTCCTATAACAGAAACAGTAAAGCTGAGTCCTCCTGGTGCTTCAGATGGGCCAGTTAAAGATACTGCCACATTCCTGCTAATTAGGATGCATAGGCCTATTACTGGAGGTAATTGAGCCAATGAGAAAAGAGCTGCTTCATCTTATTTGCATAAATACAATACAGTTGAATAAACTGACACAGAGGTTGCTGGGATTTATGTGGGGTATGGGGGGGGTTTCTCCTCCTTTAGGTCCCTGACACTATAGCCATGCCAGGAAGCCTTAAACAGGAGTAATGGACCAAATGCTGAAGGATTTATGCAGCCATCAACTTTCATTTTTCTTTTCATAAAATATTTAAACAAAAACATGATTGAAAATGTTTGTCTACAGAAAAAAACAGGTTGTAAGGAAGGCTATGCCAATGCCAGAAACTGAACCTATATTTTAGATACCAGAGCAGAACCCAAACTCCAATATCATGTTGTGGCAGCAAGCTCATGGCACATCACTGGGATAATCTTGTAGGATTCCCTTATTAACATGTTGCCAAAATATTATCATTCCTCTGAAACAGGGTTCATTTTGCTACCTGCCAGTGCAGCTCTCACACGTGGCGCATGTTCATGTAATAACTTCACTGTTCCGTCAGCAGGAAAAGATATATTTTGTGGTAATATGGTCATTTAAAATCAATATTCCATGAAATTAAATATGAGGTTTTTAAATGGTAAGAATAAAGCGTTATTTACAGAGTGGAGAGCTGAATAGGAAGAATAGTGTGCTGCCACAGGATGTGGACTAAAGATACTCTTTTATTTATTGCAAGAGAGTCAGAGCCATTCTTGCAGGGCTGTGCGGAGCAGCAGCGGTCCATTTGGACTGGCGTCTCGACACTTCAAGGGAACAGCGTTCCATTTTGAATTCCGCTTTGATTTGAAACAGCTGTTCTGTTCCATCGAAACAGCTTCGCTGTTTCAACCCTGTTTCGACTTTTCACTCATAGGATATAATGGGAAGGTTGAAACAGCCTATAACTTTGTCACTACTGGCCTGGTGTGGGTGGAACTTGCAGAAATGGTAGCTGCTTCTCAGGGCATGAAGCCTGCCACGTTTCAAAGAGATAGGTGCAGGGGGTTCAGAGAAATTGCACACCAAATTCTTAAAAGCAAAACTCATGTCACGTATATGTGTTAAGCCACAGTGAGGTCAAAACTGCAGGCGTGCTAGGCCTTGCTGAGGCCACCAAGCCTGCCAAGTTTCAACAAGATAGGTGCAGGGGTTTGGGGGAAACTGTATCTCAAAATGCAGACAAGCAAAACTCGTGACATGGGTGACATTGTGTGTGTTCAGGCACAGCAGGGTGACAGCTGCAGGCCTGCTAGCCCCTGCTGAGGCTGTGAAGCCTGCCAGCTTTCAAGGAGAGGGGTGCAGGGCTTCTGGGTTCTGGGGCCTGCACCTCTGGCTGCTGACAGGCAAAACTCATGTCATGGGTGCTTGTGCAATTGTGTCTGTCTTGGAGCACGGGGGTGGGGGAGAAACTACTGCAGGCCTGGCTACTAGCCCCTGCTGCAGCCACGAAGCCTGCCGCTGTTAAAGAAGTAGGTGGGTCCTGCACCCCTAGCTGCTGACAGGCAAAACTCATGACATGGGTGCTTGTGCAACTGCTGCCTCTCATCAGGCAGCAGGACTGAAGACCCCCATCACTTGCCACCACAGACCTGGGGGTAGTAATTGAGCACAGTATGAACATGAACTGGCAATGTGATGCTGTAGCCATGTGATGCTCTGAGGGGTAAAGACTAGTGCAGTATATAGGAGAACCAGTAATAACACTGCCCTCATGAGTGCCACATGCCTCTCCCCACCCATTGACAAATTCCACAGTGCCAGTTTTTATCTGGCCAAGGCCTCTGTTTTTTCCCATGTTTTCTGTACTTTCAGCTCTGGGTCAAAAGCCACTCTGAAGATCTTTACTCTCTTGTGGGGGACAGAGATCCCCAGGGTAGATAGGTCTCTGAGTTTGCCTGATGCCAGGCAGGTACTCTCAGCTACATTGAGCTTGACCCCTGTTGCCACTCTGTATGTCTAGGGATGTTGCAGCACTCTTTCCATTGGCCACTTGTCTCTTTTTAGGACAGGGGTGGGCAAAATATGGCCTGCAGGATGGATCCAGCACACTAGACCATTCTATCTGGCCTGTGGGGCCCCTAAAAATTTAGAAAATTAATATTTATCTGTCCTTGGTTCCTGTTAAAGATGACAGGAGCCAGGGGTAATAGGACCCAGGGAAAGCCCCAGAGGGCTCCAGCAACAGCAGGACCTTCCCAGCTCCACTCCCCCAGCCATGGGACCACGTGGCTTCTTGTGGCTGCAGCAGTGCAGGAAACTCAGGTAAGAAGGTGGGGGTGAAGGGCAGGGGAAGAAACGAGCTGGTGCTGAGTGCAGGGAAAAGTGGCCCCTCCCCTGCCCCGTGGCTGGTAGGCCCTGCTGCAGCTGCTGGCAGTCCACATGGGGCTGTCCTGAGCAGGCTGTCCTGAGCAGGCTGTTAGCGGCTGCATCATGGGGTGCTGGCAACAGGGTGGAGGAGGAGCCGTTTTTCCCCATGCTCAGCACCAGCTTGTAACCTACCACCACGGCTAGCCTGGACCCCACCCCAGCTCCCAGCTCACCTGTTGGGGCTGCACTGTGGCAGCAGCAGCTGCTCATCATGGAGGAAAGCAGGGGCCCCCCACTTGCCATGCCAGGCAGTGTTTGCTGCTGCTGCCACTCAGAGCTCGTGCTATGGTAGGCTGCAGTGAGGCTGCTACTGCTGCCTCTGTGCTGCCCAGTGGAAAAGCAGCCCCACTGGTGACCCATGCTGCAGCCACTTGCAGCCCGCGAGGGGCTGCCTGAGCCTGCTCAGGACAGCACCGTGTGGGCTGCGAGCAGCTGCAACAGGGAGCGCCAGCCACAGGGTGAAGGAGGGGCTGCTTTTCCTCCATGCTCAACACCAACTCGTTCCCTGCCGGCGAGCAGGGGGTTGGTGTTGTGCACAGCTCCCTTCCTGTACCATGGGGCTGGGGGTCACTGGAAGTGAGTGGGCATAGGAGGCAATGGGAGTACAGGGCCCACACCGGTGTCCTGGGGCCAG
>NW_017728951.1:34136451-34144356 GCF_001723895.1 Crocodylus porosus | reverse complement strand
ATTTTAATAATATTTAGTTTTAATTAAGTTTTATTATAAATCAATAATGTTTAGCATGAGTATAGCAGTCATTTTATTTTGTTTTAATGTTGTAATTTTAAGTTGTTATTATGTATTAAGTTCATTATTGTATCTTTATTTTTTGTTATCGTGTCCTTATATATGGATGTATGGATGAATGAAAGAAGAGTGAATGGTAAAAGCAGAGTAAGCTGTATATCAGCAAACAATTTACCAAATGGCGAATCACGCTGAAAAGGCTGAAGAATCCAGTCTGTACCAGGCGATGAATAAAGGTAAACAGAAAAGATAAGAATGAAGAAAAGTCTGCAACATCTCAAAGCTAGAGAATCCGGACACAGCCCACACCAGTGATAATGGAAGGATACTGTAAAAGAGAGTGATTGAAGAGCAACACCTAAAGACAATGATGAACTGCTTGTCAGGATGGAAAAGTACTGAGATTTCAGACAAAGGAACCACAGAATCAGAAAAGGCGGACCAGGCACCCGACATCAACTTGATAACCCCTATAAAGGAGAGAGACTTAGCAGCAAGAGGTGGGGTAACGCTCTGAGAACTTCACTGGAACACAGACACATCTGTATCCCCTGTTCCTGATCTCATACTAACTAGGCTGGCCACCTAGCATAGTTTTTGAGCAACAAATTTTGGTAACTATAATATCTGCAGAGCAATTGAGAGAGAGAGAGAGAGTGTGCATGTGTGTGTGTGTGTGTATGAGTGCTCTTTTGAATATTTTAATCAATAAACACAGCATCTTGCCTTATCACCCTTCTCACTCATTATTGCAGCTAATTAGTAATTTGTGCAACACATGTAGGCCAGAACTCTTGTCTCTTGCCTGATGCCCCCAGGAATCCCCCACTCTATAAATCCCAGGGTCTTGCCTGAGCCACTGGGCTAGTGGTTCCACTTTGCAGATGAAAAGGATAGGGGACAGCAAGCATTGGCAGCACGTAGGGGGTGCACGCGGGTGTATGTGCATCCCCTAAGACTGGCAGTACACCCCCTGCGAAAAGTGCTTTCGACACTGCCAGCTACACTGCCACTACAGGCAGTCCCCAATCATCACTGGCCACTGCCACTGCTGCCAGAGGTGTCTGCAGGTGGTTGCCGACCGCTGGTTGGTGCTTGCCACCCGCCATCTTCTTCCGCCGCTGACACCACTGCAGCCGCCTGCAGGAACTCCCTGCTTGCCACCGCCATGCCCCTGCCACTGCCTGCAGGTGGTCGCGATGCCCCCCCCCAGCCTCCAGGGGCATGCGGTGTTCATGAGAGCAGGCATTCCTGCCAGATGCCCGACTCCACTGTGACTGGCGTACAGGAACCCATTCACCAGTACTCTGTTGCTCATGTCAGTGTACAGCTTCCTCATCCAGGCAATAAAGGTCATGGGAACCCCCGTATTCTTCAGCATCTTGAAGAGGAATAAGTGGGATACCCTTTTGAAAGTCTTCTCTAGGTTAAGGTCCAGCATAGCAATGTCCAGCCCCCTCTTCCATTGGTATTCCAGTGCATCCCACAGCTGAAGCATGGCACCGTGAAGCCACCCCAAGACTGTGCACACCATATCTATAATAGATTTGGGGCACTCAGCTAAGACTTTGGCCACCAGATTATAATCAAAGTTCAGGACTGTTGTGGGTCTCCAGTTCTTCAGTTCCCCCCTCAGCCCCTTCTTGTAAAGAAGGGTCATGAGGCCCTGGTCCATTCCTGCCAGCAGGGGCATTTGTAGATTCCTGCCACCAGGCAGCCCTCCCATAGTCAATCTCTAAAGATGTCTAGCAGGTCAGGGCCAACCTGCTACTTATATAAAGTTCAAACTATCCTTTTTTTTCCCATGTCTCAGGCCGAATTAGCCAAATCAGTTTCAAATTCCATCCACGGAGCAAAACTCAGTCATTCACGTCCACGTGGTGTTACCACTGGCAAGTATCTTACCTCCCAAATTCTTCAGCCTGGGGCTTCAAATACTCCCAAATCTATGGCAGGTACAAATTGCATAGTCATGGGCCCAGGGAGAAGGGAGGGGAAAGATTTAGAATACTGAAACGTTATGCACCAGCAGAACGGGAGGCACACTGCACTGTTTTAGAGAAAGTGACAACAATCCTTCTACCAGAAGCGCTATCCCTAATATTGGTTGGAGATTTTGATTGTATATGGGAGGAAGGGGATAGGATGGGGAGGTGTGGCAAAATGCCATCTCTGTCTCCCCCCAAACTCTGCTATCTGACAATATGGCTACCATGGTCACTGCAGAGGACAGACTCCTCTGATCCCATCTGCTTCAGGTAACCCTGAGCTATACCCTGAGCTGGATACATTCCTGAGGGAGGATGGAAACCTACTTCCCCTGTCTACGTGCTGGGCATCACGTACCTGGGTGGGGGGCTTAAGCTCCCTATTGTTTTAAGCAATGCCACCGTGACTGGGAGGGGGCCAAAGTCCCTTCCAGTCTACCCAGCAACCAATGATGCCTTTCAAATTGGCTGTCTGGCATCCAACCGTTGCTGGCCTTCATTGGATCAGGTAAATGAGGTCATAAGGTATATAAGCTAAGGACTACGCAGGAGGAGGGGCAGTATCCATGATAAAAACTCACAGAGAGAAGCTGGATCATCTAAAACTCACTCTCTCTCTTGAAATTCATGATCAATGACCTGCCTACCTCCAGAGGAAGTGTCCACCTGCCTCTGGATGACACTTGTGAGTAAGCTACCTGAGATCTAACTAGATATATAGCTTGTAGTAACTCAGATGCGTGATCAAAGGCTACCCTGCCACTGCTTGCTCTAAGGTATTCCTCTGATATTGCTGTACCCTGAACTACCCTATTCCAAACCTACTTCTTGTAACCAATAAAGTTCTCCTTTGTACCTAGCATGAGAGACTTATTGGGAGAGGGTCTAGATTATGCCTTGGGGTCCCCTTGGTTCAGCTGACTAAGAGAGACCACTATTTGTGCTTCAGACTGAGGGAAGCACCCCAAGTTCTTGCAGTGGGTCAAGTACCCTCAAGGACTACTAAACCTGTGTTTCCCAGGGCTGCAGGTCCCAGATTAGTCCATATTCCGGTGGTCATTGCCTAGCATCTTCCGGCTTCAGCCCTGCAGTCATGGAGCTGGTGCCATGAGATAAGAATCTCCCAGCACTAGCCCCACTGTCACAGAACTGACACTGCAAGATAAGGATCTCCCGGCTCCTCACTCCCCAATTGTGATGGTAAAGAGAGGACTGGGAGATAAGGATCTCCCATTTCCTGCTCCCTAATTGCAATCTCAGAGTAGGGGACAGAGGGACATAATCCTCGCCTGAGCTCCTGTGGCAGAGCCTGCAGGGCAGGCAGCTCCTAGGGGCAGGAAGAAATTTCCTGGCCCCAGTGGCCATCTGACCAGGAGCAGATTTGCTCCTGGTCAGGTATCTATACGAGTGTTACTGTGCAGTAACTAATTGCAAGTAAAATTTGCTACTTGCATTTGCAGGTAGCAAATGTAATTGCAATTAGAGCTGTTTCCTGGGCAGTAAGCATGTTCATATGTAGAAGCACATACTTACAGCGCAGTAAATTGCTCTACTGAATAGGAAAGTGTCTCATGTAGATGAACCCACTAAGCTCAGACCTGTTACCAGTGTTCCAGGGATGTTTGGAGAGGAAGAAAATGGGGACAGATATGGACACAGGAATAATAATGCTATTGTACACGAAAGGAGAGCAGGTAAAGTTGGAGGTGAAACACCTTATTGGAACTAGACTATAAGATAATGGACAAGGTGTTCATGAATAGATTTTAAAAAAGTCATGGGAAAGATGGTCCACAGTGACATGGCTTGTGCAGTCCCCAGCAGAGCAGTAACTACAACACTGCTACTGATAAGAGATGTAGTTTGGTATTGTCAAGAATGAGGATTAAATGTGGCACTCTTGAATCTCAATTTATAAAAAACATATGATTGGGTGGAGCATGAGTTCCTGTTTGGCCCACTGAACAAGATGGGGGTTCCACCAAAGTTTCTAAGTTGGATCAAGACTTTGTATGAAGGAGCACGGTGTAGGGTAGGAGTGTATGGTCATCTAATGGAGGAAGTCATGGTCAGATCAGGTGTCAGACAGGGTTGCCCCATGTTGCTACTCCTATTCATCTGCAGCATCAAGCTGTGTGATTGAGGGCATACCGATCCCCAGAGAAAAGGGCATGCAAGCAAAATGCATATTGTACCTAGACAATATTAATGTCTTAGCAAGAGACAGTGTGTCCATAGATGGGAGTTTATCTACACACATGGACATATTTCTATCGGGTTCATAAATCTCATTACTGCATCTCAGCTTCTTTTGAGTTTATCTACACAGACATATTTCTATCAGGTTCGTAAATCTCAATACTGCACTTCAGCTCATTTTGAGATGATCTATACACACAGACATATTTCTATCGGGTTTGTAAATCTCGTCACTGCACCATACCTACAGTTTTCAGTTTATATAGGAATGCAAATACATTTATATATTTCTTGAAAAGGAAGACATGAAACACATCATGAAGCGTGGTGGAAAGGCAGGTGGCCACACTGGCCAGCCTTCAGGGAGGGGTGAAAGAGGGGGTAGAGGGAGACCTGTAAGTTCTACCCCCCCCCACCAAATTGAGATACAGCCTCTTTCCTCCAGCTAAAAGGAATGAGGCTGCTACAAGCAGCAAGGAGAGGGTAGCAGTGCCACAGCCACTGCCTGTGCCCAAAACTGCATCCCATCCACATGCAGCAGCCATAACCCCCACACCCCACCATGACAACAACCACAACCAGCAGCACCAGCACCTTCACCAGCACAGCAGCTTACTCCACCCCTTTGGCACTTCCCATGCTGAGCCTTCCAGTACCAGGCGCTGGATCTGGATCTTAGTGCCCTAGCAAGGGAAATTCAGGGGGCGGGGGAGGGGGAATCAGCTGAGTTTGTACTCAACACCCCTCAAGTTTCCCTTTGAGCCAGGTCTCCTGCCCCAGAAGGCACTTTGGAGGAGGTTGGTGTAGAGGTGGAAGCAAGTGGCTCAGCTGAGTCCACCCCTCCTCTTGCTGTGCCTCTGCCTGTTGAGGAGGGGGAATGTGCAACAGCATCCACAGTTGCACCCGGACCCCAAAAGTGAGTGGGTAGTGTGGTCTGGGATCATTCTGAGCTGGCAGATGATCCCACGTACGCTATCTGCCTGCACTGCCGAGCCAAAACCAGCCGGGGCAAGGGAACAAAACATATGACCGCCACAGGGATGATGATACATCTCTGCAGGCACCACCCCTTTGCTCTTGCTCCTCCTCAGCCTGGCACAAGCGGGAGCATGCCCAAAGGGAAGTCCCCTGCTCGCTCCAAAGCCCCTGCCCCGCCACAGCAGAGGCAGGCCACACTGAAACAGTACGGGAAAGGCGGACAAAAAGGGGGCACGTTGCAGGGCCGAGTGAGCTCAGCCAGAGCACTGGGGAGATTCTTGCTGTCCAAAGCCAGCCCTTCTTCTTCACTGAGCAGCCAGGGTTCAGGTGGCTCATGGAGCTTGCAGTCCCATCATACCAAGTGCCCGCACGCACCACCTTCAGTAGGAAGGTGGTGCCATCCCAGTATGAAGCATGCATCAAGTACTTGAGGGAGGAGCTGCACAAGGCAGGTCTGCAGGTGGCCTTACACTTCATCTCAGACATCTGGAGCAGCCGGGGTGGAGATCATACCTACCTCTTCCCTCACAGGGCACTGGTGTGACCAGTCAGGCCATCAGTGGCCTCTCCTTCAAGCTGAGGTGCTAGATGAGTCCCACAAAGTAGCAGAGATCATGGGGGCCATGAACCACCTGGTGCAGGCATGGCTCGCTGGGTAGGGCAAGCTCACCCATGGCTTCATGGTCACCGACAATGGGGCCAATATGGTCAAGGCAGTCCATGATGCCAACTTTGTTGGCATCCACTTTGTGGCACACAAGTTGCACCTTGTCAGGGATGCCTTGGAGGGGGGCAGAGATGCCAGTGATGGCACCAGCACCGCCAGCAAGCTCATTTCCAAATGCAGGAAGGTGGCAGGCTACTTCCACTGGAGCATTAAGCGGGGCAAGATGCTACGGGACAAACAAACAGAGCTGAACATCCCGCAGCACAAAATCATGCAAGATGTAGAGACTCGGTGGAACTCCACATACCTGATGCTCGACTGTATGTGGCAGCCAAACACTGAATCAGTGGATGGAGGTAAAGAAAGACAGGGAGGCAGAATGGCAGAGGTGGGGGGACATGGAATAGGGGGATCCACTGTCCCATGCTAGCACACCATCCACCAGCCAGTCTTGTCCTCCACCACAGGTGCTGCCAATGTGGGCCAAGGGCATGGCTTCTATGGTGGGGTCCAGAGCCACCAGACCCCAGCATCAGGCAGGTAGTGCTCACACTTTGGTAGCTGCCTATCTTCCCAAGGATGTGGAGCCGCTGCTGTGTGACCCCTTGGCCTACTGGGCAAGCCACAGCCCGGTGTGGCCAGATCTGGCCACAGTTGCCAGCAACACCTGTCCTGTCCACCAACCAGTGTGCCAAGCAAGAAGGTGTTCAGCATTGGTGGGGATGTAGTGACACCCCACTGCACCTGCTTGGATGCTGGTTTGGTGGAGCAGCTGGTGTTCCTGAAGGTGAACCGTCTGCTGCTGGGGTTCCCCAAGCTCCAGGTGCAGACAGACTGAATGCCACCTTTCTCACTCCATCCACACTTATTTCCTTTTTTAATTTCTTTAAAAACCAGGTAATGCCCCGCTCTCAGCTTGAGGGGACACTGACTACATCACCAGCCAACAGGGGAAGATCATGTCCCTGCTGAGCTCGTTCCCCTGCCAGGATGAACTTGGAGGTATGAGATGGGGCTATGGGGAAGGAGGAGGCCCCAGGTCTTGGGCATGATCACTAAAACTGCACTCTGCCAGGGTAGGGAGGCCTAGTGGGACTACTGGCAGTGCAGCAGGCCCATATATGCCAAGACCAATGATCCTTTGGTGAAAGGCAGGTAGGAGGCACCATAACCTCCAGATAACACATGCACACACACAGTCCTGGCTGAGGAAAGCCGAGACCTGTCACGTCTTTTACAGGCCTGACACTTGCTGGTTGCTGTGCAGTTGTGAGGCTCCTGGTGTGCTTGGCTTAGCTGCCTGGGATGCCATCTTTCGGGCTGAAAAACCCTTTGTCAGGCTGAGGATGTACCTGCAGTTGATGTGTCTCCTGGTCCTGGATGGAAGGAATAGTAAAGAAGCCAGAGGCTGGCCTGGCCCGCAATGCAGGCAAGAAAGCCAGTCAATGAAAATGGAACTGGAGGCATCAGGGGGTAAGGGACAGGCTGGGGTGGGGGGTAGGGGACAAAGAGGGATGGGAAGGGGGATATAGCGTCATAGATAAAAGTGCAGAGTCAGATGTCTGGCAGGCTGCAGTGTGTCAGAATTCCACTGTCTAATCAATATTGAGTCTGTGAGTTTCTGTACCTAGGAGACTGATAAAGTGAAGTTCATAGGCCTGGCTTTGAAAAGTGGTTTGTAATTTGTTCCCTCTCTGGATCAGGCTTGAGAGACTGGAAGCATAGTGTTTTTTTTGGTGAGGACTGTGCCCCCACAGGTAGTTGGGTATTCTTGTGTTTGATAGATTCTGGAGTGCAGTTTGTGGGGTACTGGAGATAGTTGGCAGGTTTTGTGTTTTGAACAGTAGGATGTTGGCTTCCATTCTGGTGATGAGGTTAGGTGCTTGTTTGAATGTACAAGCCAGGTTTCAGAGCTGGGCCTATGAACTGCACTTCTTCAGCCCCCTAGGTAGTAGGTACAGAAACTCATGGACTCAATATAGACAGTGGAGTTCTGGCACATGGCGACCTGCC
>NW_017728951.1:34128239-34135221 GCF_001723895.1 Crocodylus porosus | reverse complement strand
AGGCATCAGGGGGTAAGGGACAGGCTGGGGTGGGGGGTAGGGGACAAAGAGGGATGTAGCAGCAAAGGTAAAAGTCCAGAGATACCTGGGGAGTCAGATGTCCGGCAGGTTGCAGTGTGTCAGAATGCCACTGTCTAATCTATATTGAGTCCATGAGTTTCTCTACCTAGGAGACTGATAAAGTGAAGTTCATAGGCCTGGCTGTGAGAAGTGGTTGGTAACTTGTTCCCTCTCAGGATCAGACCTGAGAGACTGGACGCATAGTGGTTTTTTTGGTGAGGAATGTGCCCCCACCGGTAGGCACTGTTGCGTTTGATAGATTGTGGTGTGCAGTTTGTGGGGTACTGGAGATAGATGGCAGGTTTTGTGTTTTGAGCTGTAGGAAGTTGGCTTCAGTTCTGGTGATGAGCTTAGGTGCTTGTTTGAAATTACAAACCACTTTTCAGAGCTGGGCCTATGAACTGCACTGCATCAGCCTCCTAGATGGTAGGTATAGAAAGGGCTACTCAGCTTTTCTCTCAAGACTGTGGGGTGCAGTTTCTCCAAATCCCCTGTACCTATCTTCTTGAAACTTGGTACACATCATACCGTCAGAAGGAGCTACCATTCTTGTAAGTGTCATCCAAATCTGGCCATAAATGACAAAGTTATAGCCTGTTTCAACCTTCCCCATTATATCCTATGGGCGAAACAGGGTTGAACCGGCAAAACATTTCGACAGAACGAAACGGAACAGCAGTTTCTACTGGAAACAAAAGTTGAAATGAAACACTGTTCTGTGGAAAAATCAAGATGCTGGTTGAAACAGAGGCCATTGTGGAAGCCTCCAGAAGAAATTCCTGTGTGGGATTGACCAGGGAGGTCCTGAGTAACAGGGTTTTTCACTGGCTGGCTGCGGTGGCTCTTCCCTGGAGCCTGCAGAGCCATGGAGAGAGTTGCTGCAGGCTCGGGGAGACGTCTGAGCCCAGGAGTCCCCCCCAGGACATAGAGGAGAGTGGCGCTGCAGCCTAGCAGGGAAGGAGCCCACAAGCCCTGCGCAGGGGAAGCATGCACAGAGCAGGAGAGACCAGAGGGAGACAGGCCCGGTCCACCTGCATGTGGGGTTGAAGGAGGTGGGACACAAGCCACAGGGAGCCAGAGCAGCCACCTGGGTCACAGTGAGGAAAGGCGGGGTTTAGGGGATGCTAGGCCTTACTGACCTGGGGGAGACGTCCTGTAGAAAGCCAGGATGAGGAGGTGACAAAACCCTCTCCTGATTGCCTGGCAGCGTGTGTGTACTGGCCAGGGGCACTGTCTGAGCCAGCAGCCCAGACCATGTGGCTGGCTGTGTCAGGAGTCAAAGACCAGGGGAGAGAAGTGTATTGCAGATGTGCCAGTGAGGGAGCGATGGCCAGCAGCATGTGACGCCTGAAGCAAGCACAGAGGGATCCAAGCCAAGGAGGACCTGCACATGCTCCAGTGAGAGGGGGCAAATAAGCGGCTATTCCTCTCCAGGCATCACCCCAAGCTGTTAAGCATGCAGAGAGCCATCATATTCATCCTTGCGTATAGAAGTTATTGATTGGATATGTATGGGCAAGCCTATAAGACTGTAACTCAGTTGGTTCAATGTTGGTGCCTTAAATATCTATCTGTGATTAGTACTCTCTGTTTAGGTTATGGGTATTCAAGGGAAGGGTTATATGTTGTGACTGTCATTACTGGGCTTGTGGGTGTGTATTGTATGTTCTCTTTAATAGCCTTTATGAGTTAAGCCTGTTTGACTATTTGTAATGAATATTGTATGTAGTTAAGTCTTGTATATAGTTAACCCTGTTTGCAAGGCTCATCTTCTGTACAGGGAGACCCTCTTCTTGAGGAACCTGCTGCAGCCACTAGAAGGGCTGGACAAGGTCAATGGCTACAGGGCACCCCAGAATCCCACTATTTGGTGGTAGCCACGGGCAGCATTGTGCACCTGGGTTACGGTAACTTTTGTATATTGTGGGTGTGTGGGGGTGCACGTGTGCATATTGGGGCTGAGGGAGCTGCTCACGTGCTAGGCCCAGGAGCCAGCCAGTGGTGGAGGGAGGGAAGGAGGGGCAGGGGACATGTGCAGCAAAGCTCGCTAGGGTGGTGCAGTGCAAGTGCGTTCCACTCCCCACCTCCAACTGGCCCATGGCTTCCTGTGGCACTCCACATGGGGCTGAGCCCTACCTGGTCCCTCCCAGGGCAGCCTGCACTGTGCTCCCACCCATGCCCACTGGACAGAGCTTCTTGGTGAGGCTGCACCCAATGCAGCTGCAGCCACCCAGGTGCTGCTTAGCTCCCCCCACCTCCAGTGGCTTCCCCTCCTGCCTCTGCTGCTCTGCTCTGCTCTGCGTGGGGAGGGAACCTGCAGCCAGGCACTCCTGCCCCAGCACACTAGCTGTAGCTCCCAGCTGGGAACTCTAGCTACAGTTCCTGGTTGCCTTTCATCTACTCTGCCCACCTGGCACAATGAGCAGCCACCTGCAGGCAGCCAAGTGGTTGGAAGGAAGCTGGGAGTTGGAGCCAGAGCCCCACACACTGGGGAGGAGCTGCCCAAATGCAGCTTCCTCCCTGCCCAGAGCAGCGCAGCACAGGCAAGAGAAGGATGAGGAGCCGTTTGAGGCAAAGAAAGCCAGCTGGCACTCTGGCAGCTGCAGCTGCACTAGGAGCAGCCCCGCTAGGAATCTGTGTGTGCTGGCTCGGGCTGGTCCTGGCAGGCGCAGGTGGAGCTCAGCCCCACATGGAGCTTTGTTGGGGCAGCTGTGGGCTAGATCCAATCAATTGGCAGGTGCCCGCCCATGGGCTGAATTCAATTAGTTGGAAGGCCAGAACCACCTGAACAGGCCATATTTTACCCACCTTTGTGCTATGGCCTCAAACTTGCAGCCTCTGGGCTGTTAAATGTGTCTTAGCATCCACGCCACCCCAACCCCCAGGAAAAGTCATGAAAGAGGCTAAGTCAAGACATATATAGGATATGGGGTATTACGAGGGCCATCTTGCAGCCAGTCAAATCATTGGCCCACCCACCTGTCTAAGGCAGTCCTCCCACCTGCCGTGCCTTTGATGTAACTAATTAGAAGTTGTTTATAAGCCAGGAGGCTGCCCATTTACTGCACAATGCCAAAGGCATAATACACGGCTCTGAACCTTCCCCTATACCGTGTCCCATGCTTTGCAGATGGCATCACAATGTGGCTTTGGCCCCACAGTGGACCTCATCCTATGCCCACCTGGTGTTCAGACCCCTCTTGGATCCCTCCTTCTCAGGCTGTCTACTCCACCCTCCTTCTGGGCAGCAAAACTCCCTAACCCCTTTTTCCCTCATGGCTGTGGCCTCCTCTGGGACCTTTGACCTCACTGGCCCTGTCCTCACTTATAGGTCAGTCAGGACTCCTGACCTGTAGCCCTGGCCATCCCTCATGGTGGGCACTTTGGCCGTTTGACTGGCCTGGTCCTGGCCCCAGCATGGGCCAGCAAGGTAATATCGGGTAGGTACAGAACCGCTAGCCCTCACATTCCCATACAGGTCAGCCTTCTCAGGCCCCTCCAAACACATCTCACTCTGTACTCAGGCCGGCCTATGCGCAGTCCTTCAGGTCCGCCCATGCAGACCCTACTTTACGTGGTCCACACACAGTCCTTCACGCTCTGTATACGGACCCTACTGTATGCGGACTGATCAATCACTTGTACATGCGCCCTAACAGGGGCCCATAATCTGCCTGTCACTGTGACTACTACATTGCCCCTTTGCTGGGGCTCTCGAGCCTTATACCCCTTGGATCTCAGGTCTGATGATGCCTGGACCCCTCGCCCATCCCCTCTACAGGGTAACCCACCAGGTCATGGGGGCTGAGGCTATACAGCACCCCATACTTGAGTGCCTTTCACTAGGGAGGCACTAGCATGGCATTTCCTGGCGACCACCCCACCACAGGCAGCCCCAACACACCACCCTAGCCTAGCAGGGTGTAGTTTTAGGTAATTCCCCAAGACCAAGAATCTCCTCCATCCCTATAGTTCCTACCCTGAATCTCCATGTGTTCTGGGAGCAATAGCTCCGGCTGGGCGATGTTGTCCCTCTGGCTCCTTGCAGCAACTTCCAGCTCAAGTCTGAGGGCCTGGGTTTATATTGAGGTTGCTCAGCCCCAGCCCTCAATCCAGGACCTCCTTGTTAGGCTGCATTGCACCAGCCGGCTCCTCCACAGCCTGCTTAAAGTGGCAGGCACCAAAGGTGTCTTACCACAGGGGTGACGTCCATTAATAGCTGAGCTCGGAAGGTGACAGGGAATAATGAGGTATTAAGAAATGAAAGTGTCCAAGACCTTGGATTAATGGGAATTTGGAGAAGGAAAGACTTGTTAGGTATAAATGTTTTGTTTATGTTGGTCTTATTTGTCAAAGTTTTGGAAGCTGATGGAAGCATGTTTTAAAGTTTGACACCTTATTGTTTTGTTTTCTTTTTAGTTCGCGTAGTTTTTGTAAGATAATGGAAGCTGATGGCAACATGTTTTAAGTTTCAATACTTCACTGCTTTGTTGGCCTGTAATTGATTTAGCTTTTTCTCTTTGTAATGCAGTGTAAGCTGATGAAAGCAAGTTTTTAAGTTTTTGGTATTTTCATAATAATGGTAATAATAAAAAAGTTCCCATCAGTATGTTTGCCTTATATGGGCCATATGTTTTATAGTCATGCTCAGTGTCGGCTCCATTTAATTAACTTCATAGTTGGTTTCCATTACTGAGCCCATGCTGCTTTTGGCAGCAGTTTAATGATAGACAATGTGTTTAATGAGGTTTCCTCATGTTCCAGTGTAAGACAAAGGGCTTTTTTCACCATACTGATTGAGGGAAAATCTTGTCTTATATTTGAGTAAATATGGTATGTAGACACAGTCCTGGTACAGTCTAGTTCCTAGGCATTTTCCTTATTTTTTATTTTATCAGTATCTTGGGCAATGGTCAGTTCAGTCCATAGTTTGAATGCTCTGAGCTTTCTTACTGATGCCAAGCTCCAGTATAGCAGCATCCAGGATCATCTATCTCTTCATTTGGTTGAAGACTGTGTCCTATCCTGGCAAATAGTGCCCTCATCTCTTGATTACTCTTCCTTCATTACCTCTCAACTACATTACAGTGGGTGCATCTCCATAGGCGCTTTACTGCAGCTGACTAATTAGCTCCACAGTAGTGTCACTGGCCACATGTGCGCTGGTATTAGGGTGCAGTCAATTAACTCCATCATAAGATAGTACTATTAGGGACAGTGCTATCTTATAGTGGAATCACTGAGTACAATCAAATACTCATGTGGATCAGTGGATCAGTGACTGCTGGGTGCTGATTGCATTCAGAAAGCCCAGCCAGCTGGGGGCCAGACCCCTGACTCCTACCAGACCTTCTACCACCTGATGCTGCCAGCTGGGGCCCAGGGCTGAACCCCCCCAGGCTCCCTACCAGCTTGGGGCTGCTACACCCTGGCTCTAATTGCTGTAGTCCAAGGATCACATGTAGACATGGTGCCCAGAAGTAGTTAACTCCAGCATGAACTGCCCTGGAGTTTATTGTGTTACCTTAATAGCATATGTAGATGCACCCAGTAGCGTGATAAAACAGGACATAAAACTATCAGCCCTTAGGACATTCCAGCTACTGTAGAACACAGCAACGCATCTCCTCAGCCACATCCAACCTGCTGCCCACTCCCTATACTTCCCATAGAAACAGCCATGCTTCCTGCATCGTGACAGAAACTGTTGTTACCCATTCTTCCCATCAGGCAGAGTGGAATTTTCTGCCACAAGATAGAACTCATCTGTGTGGGAACCTGAACTTTCTCAAGGACTAGTCTGAGACTCTGGGTTTGGACAGATGAACTATTATACAATCCTAAAAAGCAATTTGGGGGCAATTTATCACTTAGGAGCCCACATAAACCGATTCAGTGTAATTGTTTCATTTGCCAGTTCCTGTCTTGCAGTCACATAAAACAAACTGTGGTAACTTAACTCTTAATTCAGGGGTAAGCTGCCATGGTTTCACTTCCACTTATTGCAGAATAAAAGAAGATGGATGAAACACAGCACATTCAGCTAAACTGCAGTACACGCCCTGTACATGCCCTGTGAAACAAACTCCCTACAAACGAAGGGCCAACTTCTGCTCATGTCCTGGGCTTATGTAATGTAACACTAGCAGGCATTGAAAAATCACAATATGAGGACAGGATAAAAATCTGCATCCAAAAGAATAGCTTATTGTTGTATCACTGGGGGAGACACTGCACATTTACCTTTCTACAAAGGGCCTCATTGAGGAAAATAGTCACCCTTTTAGGACCCATTAGTTTTTATACCTGCTTAGGGCTGTTTTTGCTCTTTTGTTATCTTTTTCCCCGTTCTCTCATTTCTGTTGCACTCTCTCTTCCCCATCTTTACTGCTCTCTCTCTTTCTTCTGCATTTCTTCCCCTGAAATCAACTGCATATCCTGCTACATCAGTTTCCCTCTCACCCACTTTGCCCTTCTAGCTGCTAACACTCATCTTCTCAATGATTGTGTTAATGTTGGCATTTAGTGTATGTCTAGGGGACACAATGCAGTGCCATGCCGAGATACCAAAACTAGCTCTGAATTCTCCAAATCTCTCTGTTGCTTCTGGTCCCTGAGCTAGGTCAGGAAGCTCTACATGGGACCACACTGCACCATGGGAACACATCTTTAAAGTCTCCATTGGACCTGACCATTACTATCCCAAGTAGATGTTGGGGACAGAGGATGCTCACATAGCTCTGCACTACTGTGTTAGGCTGTCTGCAGACTCAAACAGTTATCACTACATTGTTCACATGCTGGTCACTCCAGGAAGCTTTTATTTGCAAGAATACAAATTTACTTGCTCTTAGGAGTGCAAGATGAGATTATTCAATCTGGATGTGTTACACTGGCCACATAAATACAATAAGCAGTCAAG
>NW_017728951.1:34058239-34123239 GCF_001723895.1 Crocodylus porosus | reverse complement strand
GCTGGTTCCTTGCCCCATAAAGTATCAACTTCTAAGCATCTCCATTTTGAGAAGAGGGGGCTCCATAAGGAGCAGCTTTAGTGGACTTCCAGGTGCTTCTCTCTCTCCTCTGGGAGAGGCATATCATCCAGAAGAAGTGTAGTCAGGTTAAGATCCTTCTGCATCCAATTCCAAACAGGCCAGGGCTGGGCTACCCTGAGGTGTTGCCACTGACTAGATGGATGGCATTTGAGGTTGATCCTGTTTCTAATGAAGACAGTACATAGGGGCACCACTGATTTCAGAGGGAGCAGGCTGGAATTCTGGACAGTTTGGTATCATGGGGATGGAAGGAGACTAAAGACAGTTTCACAGACATTTCCAAACACAGAAGGTGCCAATAAATCAAGGGAATAATCTATGGTGGCATCAGGACGCATGAAGTGCAGCTAAGGCATCCTTTCATATTTGCCTTAGATCCCGAAGGTTCATGGTGGCCCTGGATCATCCTGGCTGGGTGGGTCCACACTGTAGTTTACCAGACGATGATTTCTGCAGGGGGCTGAAGGTTCTTTGCAACAAGCCAGTGGCTGAGGCTCACCCATCCTCATACGCTCTTCTCCCCTTCCATGTGTTCTTTGGCTGGAGAAGGCTTGTTGTCCTGGCCGTTCTCTGGAGTAGGCTTGGCTGGGGGAGTAGGGCTGCTGCTGGTGGATGGCAGGAGGTTGGCAGACTGCAGCACGGCCTCTGAGTGTTCCCGTGCTTTCATACGCAGTGCTGCCACACTGGCTGTGCGGTTGCTCTGGCAGCCATAAGTGGGGAGGAAAGATAGGCCCATGGGGTCTGGGACGCAGCAAGAGCACAGTGGGCTCCCTGAGGGAAGGAAAAGACAGGCCCGTCAGTTTTAGAGAATACTGTAGTCAGTGCCAAACCCCCTCAGTACATTTGAGGTCAGCTAAAGCCTCACAAATCAGCTGGGGATCTGGCCCTTCATGAACTCAGGAGCTCCAAGGCCAGTAAATGTAACTATAACCCTAAATTTGGGGCTCAGACTTCTCCCAAAAGTGGACAGGGGTTGTGCTTAGATCTAGGGCATTCTTTTAGCACAGGGATGAGCAAAATACTGTCTGCAGGCTGGATCCAGCCCACCAAATGATTCTGTCCACCCTGCCCTTCTCTCTTCCCCATGCTGTAGCCGGCTGCACCAACAGCTGCTCTGGCTCCAGTGTCCAGGCAGCCATTCACCTCCCTGGCTTAGCCCACCCTGTCCTGCCCTCCAACCCCCAGTGTCCACTCCAAGGCAGGAGGCACTGAGCTGTCTGCACACAGCTCTGACCCTGTGGCTGTTCATAGACCAGACAGCCTGGCCCCCAGCGAGAGCTGAAGCTCAGGTATGGCTCTCCTTGCTGGTGGGGGAGCAGGTGTAGGGGAAGGAGGGTTAAGAGCCAGAGGTTATCTGGGCCCTGCCAGGGATGCAGGCACTACAAAAGTGGCACTGCACTGTGTTCTGGCACACCACTTCGGCTGCACAACTGCAGCCGGGGCTGGCTTCTGCCCGAACCCGGTGTGGCTCCTACCTGACCCTGAATCCCCAGTATGTGACCAGGTTGGGCAGGAGCCGTGCCAACTGCTCTAGCTGCACCCACATGGCCTGAAGCGGTATGCAGGAACACAGCATGGCACCGGCCTGGCCACATACCAGGGACTCAGGGTGGGGAAGGGTGTACAGGGGGAGCTACAGGGAGCTCGTGTGTGTTTGTGTGCATGTGTTTTTGGATTCTCATGCATATGTTGCACGTGTGTGCCTGCGCGCACGTGTGTGTGTCTGCGCATGCATGTGTTCACAGCCCTCAACAGCTCACCAAAACTTAAGTGGCCTTCAGTCCAAATAATTGCCCACCCCTGTTTTAGCCCCTTTATGAGGTCATATCTTTCCAGAATATTAGGTCTCCTCAACCCGTATCAACTTTCAGTGGGATTGTGGATGTTCAGCTTGCAGGAACCATGAGGGCCAGATCCTACTGTCATTTCTCATGTTGAGGAATACTGTACTAGGAGAGTTGCTCAAGGTGACTTGTAGGCTGCGTCCACATGAGCTCAGATGTTTGGTTCCCCGGGGACAACTAGCAGTGGGACACCTTGTGCGGCTGCTAGTTGTCCCTGGGGAGTGCCTGTGCCATGTTCCCTCTGGCATGCAAGTTACCCTGGGTGGGGTAGGGGAGGCTGGGGCCAGCACTGCCCAGCATCCTTACCTGGGGTCCTGGGGGCCTCTTGGGGCTGCAGCAGCAGTGGTCCTACTTCTCAGAGCCTGGCCAGCAGCTAGTGTGGCTCCAGCTACCCAGGCTCCGGTTTTGAGCAGAATGCACTGTCTCTGCATGTGTCACTCTGCTTTTTTTTTTTTTTTTTTTGCAGATTTGTGGGGTTTTTTGACCTCTGGATATCCAGATGGCTGCATTCATCTGGATATGGCCTTAGAGTAAAACTTAGTATGACAGAGGACAAGAAAATCTTACCCTTGGATACAGAAACCAGCTGTGAAGTTTAAATTTACATGTGAACCATTCCCCAAATTCAGGATCACCTGGAGGTGCAATCAGATTCCACTGCCTTATTTTCTTCCTTATTTTTAATTGAGTCAACCCCAGCCCTGAGCTCTACAGTAGGAGGACCCCTCGGAACCACTGAGCAATGCCATTAATGATTTAGATCCAGGAAGCTTTGATTCAGTCTCCTGTCTCTGTTCTCTAAGCCTGAATGTTTATTGCACTCAATCAGTATTCAGCAGCAACAAAAGCAGCAACAAAAACCTTAGCAAGAAAACAGATTAAAGAGTGGAAAATGATATGAGAGGCCAGGGCAAACCACCATCACCCAGCAGCAGCAGCAGTGGCCAGCGGTGATTGGGGCCTGCCCACAGACACCACCAGCGGTGTCGGTGGCAAGGCGGGGGGGCGGGGTGAGCAGCAACTGCCCGCAGGTGCCACCAGCAGTGTCAGCAGTGCTTTTCGCAGGGAGTGCTTCGCCAGTCTCAGGGAATGCCCATGCACTTTTGCATACCCTCTATGCATCGCCAGCGGTTGGAAACATGACCAGTGTTCAGGAACACTATTCAATAGCTTGCGCCAGAGAGCAAGGAAGAATGCTGTGTCTCTGTGAGGGTGTGTAGGATTCAGGGAAATGGAAAGAAACTGAGCCAACTGTACTCTTCTAGATGCCATAAGGTTCTCTGCTATCCCTGTCGGTGAGGACCTTGGATTTGTGGCTCATCAAAAGACCGTATAGCACTTCCTGTCACAGAATCCAGGAATGAACATAAGTGATCAAGCAAATGACGCAAGGTCCCCGATCCCATCTACCCCTTGACAGTGGTCCCATCTAGCTACTGATTTCATGCATTCATGATTAGCTTGGGAAAGCCATCTAGAAACTTGCCAGAATGATGAGGTTGTCTCTTGAAGTACAAGGTAACTCATACTATCCTAAAGCAATTGCTGCTTAGTGGTTAGTTGGGTATCTTGTTTGCCTCTAACAGGATGTTACCTTGGTGGATTGTGGGGGAACCTTGCTGGTCTGTTTTTCTCTGAAACATTTTCTTTGGGACAGAGAACATTTTCCCAGCAGCCTCAGGAAGCGAGCTGAGGTTATATAGAGCTCTGGGCCATTTGCAGGATGGATTGGAACCCTCCTACTCCAACAGCACCGAGACAAGCGTCTCAGAAGGGAGGCAGAGGAGTCAGTGGGAAATAATGATAGCGATGCCAATAATGCAACTTTGTTTCCTGCCATTTAAAAGGACTGCAGCATGCTTTTATTAATACATGATTCTGATTGCATCACCTAAAGGCCACACCTGAGTTCAGCCTCACTGTGCTAGGGGCTGTATAAATGCATATCTGAATGACAGGCCTTGCTGAGCTGCAGATCGTATCTACATTTTTGCATTTGTCCCCTAATACCTTCTTTTCTGTCTTTGTGGGAAAGTAATAACATAAGTGCCTGGAAAAAAACACAGGTTTCTTTTTAATTATGTAGCAACATCATTCTTCTTCCTTCCCTCAGTTCTTTCAATCTACTGTTTTGTGTTGTTAAATGGTTACTCTGATGTTGGTTACATTTCAATGAGGAAAATGTATTTGTTTGTGGATAGTAAAAATTATAATTTATGTTATATACTGTACTGATTTTGTTATAAATCCCCATTTTCCCCATGTGCTCCAAACTTCTCTGTGAGCACATTTACAGGAGATGCTACTGTACAGTTGTTAGTGTGCATTTATTTAGTACGTGTATTACCAAGTACTAAATTAATGCGCAGTAACTGGAGTTACTGTACAGCAGTGCTGGTGAATGTCTTTTAGGTGACGCTATTGTTCAGTAGCCTTATAATACTGAGCGATAACATAGTAACACTGTCCCTGCTGTGATGCACTACTGCACAGTATTTTTCAGCTACTGCATAGTAGACACGACCTGTGCTGCTTAAATTCCCCACAAAATCCAGTGTTTGCTTTCAAGCACCTTAAAGACAGAAGTGTTCAATCCCTAGGAACAGGGAACAAAATGTCAGGTTTAGTTGTGAATGGCAGGCTGGTAGCACTTGTATTGAGAAGAGTTTGGACTCAAGACACTGTAAAAATGTTAGTTCACTGATCATGTGTTGTCTGACAGGAGTTAAAAAGGCATCTCATTTAGACTCATAGTCATTACCCTTAATTTAGATTTTTTAGAAACATTTTCTCAAGAACTCTTCCTATAAAAACTAAGGTCTGATACCTGCCATGGTGATATCTTGCTAATGTCCAGAAAACAAACAATTGTCCAGACTCAGCCCAAGTAGACAAAAGTTGACCTGGTGCTACTGAAAACAGAAGTGTGATATAGTACCTGCTTTCTTTTGGTTATTATTTCAATCACTTAGTCATGAGCCATATTTTAGCTGAGGGCAGCCCAGCTGGGGGTGCTGAAGGAGTTGTGGAGGAGTCATGTTATTGCTGGGGCACCTTGGAGGAATTCTATCTGCCAGACTTTTCATGGGGAAGATGGAGGACAAGTTATAGCTACAGCTCAGCCATCCCTGGAGAAGAAGCAGGCACTACTGCATTTTTTTTTTGGTGGCACTAATGCGCAGTAGACTAATTCTACTGCACAATTAGCATGGTTTTTGCCTACTGTACTAATTTGCAGTACAATTAGTCTACTGTTCCTTTAGCATCTTGTGTACACACGCCATTGTTACTTAAATTAGCTACAAAATCCAGTGTTTGCTTTCAAGCACCCTGAAGATAGAAATGTTCAACCACTAGAGATGGGGACAACATTTTAAAAATTTACCAGGATGGGAAGTAAATCTCTTCGCAACCTCAGAGATGCTCATCTGCTTTAAAAAGCTTCTCAGAATAATTATTGGCTCTCTTGATCCTCAGTCAAACTTTGCTCCCAATGGAAGTGCGGGGATTTTCACTAGCTATTCCAAAAGTTTTGTCTTAGTAAGGAAGCAGCTGAGGCCATTGGAACAGCTAGCAAAAGTCCCCACACTTCCATTGGGAGCAAAATTTGACTAAAGATTTAGAGTCACTGCCCAACTTTGCTAATCCATTCTTTACTATATTTTGTAAAGGCTTTTGGGGTCAATTAAAAGCCTTTGGAGGGAAAAGAACTGCACGCAGACACAAAAAAACTAAGCTAGCATTAATTTGGCCAGCTGAATACAAAGAGAGGGGAGATAGAAATGAATTGATCCCCTTTATGGCTACCCTGGATAAGTTCAGGGTGGGGAGGAGAGGGGAATAGAGTCAATCCCTGAAGAACAATTGTCACTCCTTGGTTAGAAAGGGATAAAATATTTATTTGTTTTTCAGTACCAGTCTAGGTTCCTTGTTTAATAATTGGATCTAATATTACCCAACGGCTCTCTGAAGTCAAAAGCAGCTGAGGTACCACGGGGAAGACCTGGATGCCTCCACACTGATGGGTCAAATGGTGATTTTTATTATCACATGTATATCCAGAATAACCTTTACTAGCTTGAGGGTCACAAGGTGTATCTACATGTGTTTTAATGTGCAGTAGCTTATTCTACTGTGTATTAAAAGTGACATGTAAAAAAACATGCTAATATGCTACTGTGCATTAGCAGTAGAATAGGCTACTGTGCATTAAGCATCACTTAAAGTGTGCACTTGTGCTACTGTACATTAGCACAGCCTAATGTGCACTTATTTAGTACTTCATATTGGAGGTACTAAATTTAATCTGCATTAGAAAAATTGCATTAATGCATGTGTAGATGCACCTGCGCTGTAGTAGATAAAAGCAGGATTTGGTCCTGTGCCTCTACAGCAATATGCAGTAGTAACAAGCCATGTATAGGGGAGTTTGAGTCTCACTCCACTTTTGTCCATGTAAAAGCCCAGTGAAATTGGGAGCTCTGCTACATAAAAAGCATAGAGATAGCTTAAGGATCATGCTGTGGGGCTTCTGCAGGATTCTAAATATGTCTAAGGTAGAAGAGGTCATTAACTTCATTGGAAATGCATTAATTTATGCCAGGGTTGAATTTCATTCAACATCTCATTACAATGACTTGAGAGTTTAAGGCACAACTGAAAATTAAGAGCTGTTCCAAGGTACTTGGGCTCAGATCCTCATAACTAAATACCTGTGCACTGCCACTGAAATGTATGGGAGATTTTCCACTGACTTCAGTGGGAGTTGGTTCAGGCCGTTGAAAGACAGCATATGAACTGCTCTGTTTCAAGAACTTACTACCTCCCGTATACTAAATTAAAAATACACAATTAGGTTTCCATTAAGTTACAGCAAATTCTGCTGAATTGATCTAAACCTCCTTGCATTCCTATATGAGATCATACTTTAAAGGCTCAGCCTGAACATAAATACTTAATGTAATAAATACAGTCTGAAATATTTGATCCACTTGGCAGTTTAATTGATCTACTACAGAGACTGACAGGAAAAATTAAATTAGTTCTGTCTTGTCTCTGCCAACAGCACATTTTAATTGTAAAGGTACTTGAACTATGATTTTGGTTACAAATGGAAGCCTTTTGCACAGGTTGTATTGTTTTAATAGTCAGATTCAACCTCAAAAAATGGAATGGAAGCCAGGCATATATTGCTAATATATATATTAGCTCAACAGTTTAGTTTAAGAAATTCAATAGCTGTTCCTTATGAAAGCCAAAACAGTGATCCTCTTTCAATGTATGAGTGTTTGGGTATGTCATGGAGGGAATGTAAAACATTTAGGAGGAGTCTGAAATGAAAAATCTGTAGGACTCCTTTATACCTCTTGGAAAATTCCTGTTTAAAATTCTGGACTGTTCCAGGCCATTGCATGCTTTTTAATTTACCATCAGGAATATGGGAGAATATAATTTAAACATATTTTTTCTGTATAAGTGTTCAGCTGACTGGCTTGCCCTTTATACCTATATGAACCCCACCTAGTAAATTGCCTTCCCCACTGAAGTATGACTAAGAAATATTCCCAGTACAGATTTAAACACACTCTGGGTATTTGAGTCGAAGAGGGTCTGACACTGCTTTCTACCTACATGCTGCAAATACCTAGTAATCCTGCTTATACTTACCATGAGGTCAGATGAAAGGTAAGTGGTTTTATGATAACTTCATAGATTCTAAATTATGGGATGGCAAGGACTAATTTACAGAAGCCTCAAGACTGTTTGACATTATTCCAGGCTGCCCAAATAAAGGGTATATTCCATGCTGAACTGGAGGCTGGGGTAGGGAAGTACATATGAACCTAGGACTGGAAGGGACCACCTAGATAATCAATTCCAGTGTGCTGCTATCACAGCCATCCATGCAGTAACATAACCAGGGTCGTGCAAGTGGCACACTAAACCAGGGCAGCAACCTAGTAGGGCTGCCAGTATGGCCATCTGCCCCAGGAGTCTTTGCAATGGCAGGAGCAGCCCAGCCATACAATCCAGCATATGCCCAGTAGAGTGGAATGTAGCCCCCCAGGAGGATGCAGACCTACTCCCAGGAGCTGGTGGGGAGTGAACAAGGCACCAGGAACAGCCCTTTGGGAGCCCACCCCCCTGCTTGTCCCTCAGCAGTGGCAATCCAAGTCAATGCTGCTGCCACTTAAGTAAGGAGAGCCCCAGCACTCCCTCTCCCCCTTTCTTCTCTCTCCAGTTGGTCAGCATAATTCCTCCCTCCTCCCTGGGTGCTGAAAGAGCTTGCTAACTTCTACATCCACATTATACATGTTGGGCATTTTTTACACAAGACAATGCACAGTAGACTAATCCTACTGTGCATTAGCACATCACAGCAAAAAACACACTAATGCACAGTAGACTTAGTCTACCATGCAGTAAGCATCACAAAAAGACGGTGCACTTTTGGTACTGAGCATTAGCACCAGCTACTGTGCATTTATGTAGTACCTCATATTAGAGGTGCTAAACTTAATGTGCAGTAGCAATGGCACATTAATGCATGTGTAGACGTGCCCATTGAGTCCAAAACAATCCACAAGAACATGTAGTTCAGCCCCTCCTTCACACCACAAGTCACAAACCATTCTCTGTCACCCTTCAACAAACTTAGGATCTTTAGTACAAAAAACCAAGAGCCTCCAAAACTGTGCACACCATATGAGGGGGGCAGGAGGGACAGGTACCACCAACGCCATGGTTTCTGTGATGGCAGGGAACTAATTTGGTAAATATAAGAACTGAACCATGCCCCACACTACAGAAGACAGCAAAAAAACCCAAACAAAACAACAACCAACCAAAAATAAATAAATTGAATCACATCAAATCAAACCAAATCCAATATAGCAATTGCCCCTGTCCATCTGACCTAGGGAAAAATTCCTTCCTGACCCAAATCTTGCTATTAATTTAACATGCAACCAGACACCTGAGCTTACAGAGCTGACAAGCCTGTACTATAGGGCATTCAAACTGGCCAAGTTTGCAATTGCTTGTGTACCTAGAATATGACTACAGCCAAAACAGGGTTCAGGATCTGGCCCCATTAGTTAGTGTAGGTGTGCAGATAATACAGAATTTGACCTAATATTTTCATGTTATGTGATCAGTACATGTTTATTTTACATTACAGGCTATCTTATGCTCTATTCTTCTCTTTATTCTGGCACATTAAGTAGCATACAAACACGCAAGGTGAGACAGCTCATTCTTCTAGCAATTTGCATCCGGCTTATTTGTGCTGTTTGTACAATTCCAAAAAATAATTAAAAACCTTTGGCCAAATCTCATCTGTAATTATGTGGGCAGAGCTGGCAGTGAAAACCACAACAGGCTGGTATACATAAGCTGAGAGCAAGATGAGTCCTTATAGATAATAGCAGTTTAGCAATTACATTCTACATTCCTTAAACATCTCCAAGACCTTCTTAAACTTTAATCGGCATCCATCCTTAGCCCTGCCAAGGTGAGTCACTTTGTGTGACCAGTGGGAGTGCTGCACAAATGAGGACTGCTCACCTGAACTTGGTAGTATTTAATCCTCCATAACATTCCAAGGATGTGAGGGAATGTCACTGTTCCCATTTCAGATGAGAAATGCTAAGGATCCAACCCTATGTCCCATTGAAATCAATAGCAAAAATCCTATTTACTTAATTCTGTGCCATAGAAACATAGTCAGAGAATCAGAGAATCATAGCTAGGTAGGCTACAAGGGACCTCCAGAGGTCACCTAGTCCAGTTCCCTACCTGAGGCAGGTTTATCCCTATCCAAACCATTCCATACACTCTAAAATCTAAACTCTACATAAGACTACTGTCAGCCCTGACACAACACAGACCTAACAACTGAACCTGCCACAGAGAAAGCAAGGACACCATAGTAGCCAGTGTCCTGCTTCTATGAAATGTTGTCAACATATGCTTAAGAGATTTGGGGTAGAGTGCCATGACCACAGTTACAGAGGAAGGCAAAACCCCGCATAGTCCATACAAATCTGACCGTGGGGTAAAATTCCTTCCTGACTCCAAATATGCTAAGCAGTCTGACCCTGAGCAGAGGGGCAAGACCCTGTAGCCAGGAACCTCCAGCTTTGATCCTTGCAGAAGCATTGGCACACCCCAGTCAAAGTTCCCAGTCTTGGCTGCAGCCAACACCCAATGCCTTTGAGGAAGGCTTAAAAGCACCCTAACACTTGTAGCAAAAAGGGGAGGGGAGAGAGAGGGAGTCCAGGAACACGGGTAACCAGCAAAGCCCCACAACAGGGGAAATAGCTAAAGTAGAACATAGGTGTAGCTACACCTAGATCATCCCTGACCAGTGGCTGTCCAGCCTCTTCAGTGCTGGAGAGTACATAACTTCCCCAGGCAATCTATTCCACTGCCTTACTCCCATGTACTAATACATACCAATTACTACAGCACTTCATGATCTCTAATGTATTTACCCTCATCATGAGACATGGCCCTGCTCTCATCCACATTTTACAGCTAGGGGCTGGAAGCACAGAGTCTACACAATTTGGTCAGGGTCATCCAGAAAATCTGTAATTGACTACAGCAGTGATCTCCAGACTTTTTTGCCTGCGTACCATTTACCTGCAAAATACTGCTGCTTCTACCCACTACCCGACACTGCCCTCTGCATGTTCATTCATTAGGAAGCATTTCAACACTACCATCAACACATGGCAGTGCCATTACTCACCACATATTGACTAATTAGAATACCCACCACCATTATTAAAACGTTGACATATACCTTTTTGCAAAGCACCCATGCCCTTGGGGGGTATGTATACTTCAGTTTGAAAACCACTGGACTAGAGAACAGAAGTGAGGTCTTTTAACTTACAGGATGGCCCCTGACTACAAGACCACCTTTCCTCCTTGAAGATCAGGTAGTAGCTACAGTTTGAACTCACAGCCGTTTCTACACAAAACATAAACCTTTTCACTGTTTTACATCAGGAAAGAAATATGCCTAGGGAAATTTAACATGTCACACATGGCCACACACTGAGAAAAATTCTTAAGTACAGAAGTGTATTTTTGAAAGGGTGAATCAGTGATAGAGTCAGGACAAGAAACAAGAGACAATCTCCTAATTGTACAGTATATTATTACTATTCTGTTAGCACCAGTTCAAGGGAAAGGCCGGTCTGTCATTCCCAATCTCTCTCTACCCAAGTAAGGTTGTACAACATTTTCTCATAATTCCTAGCTGAGATAGTTAGCCATGTTAGTCTGAAGTCAGGTAGAAAGCAGGCAGGGTGGCACCTTAGAAACCAACCAGTTCAGGAAAGTATAATTCTTCATAGGCAACAGCCACCTTTGTCACTTGCTGTACCTACAAAAACTTAGGACTTTTTGAACCAGTTAGTCTCCTAGGTGTCACCCTGCTCTGCCTTCTGCTTTCTATAATAGAAATTGAAGCATTATGGATCTACAACTCTAGCTCATTTACACTATTAAGTCGGTATAATACCAAGAACTACAACCATAGCAACAAACACCAAGAAGGAGCCTAATGAATGCTGGCATATCATATCTGCTGTGATACCTAATGCACTCTTTCACTTCTGGCAATGGTGAGGGGCTGCTATGAAATCAGAGAGCTGTAACTTACAATAAGTGGAGCCAACAGTGAAATATGAAAGTAATTCCCTGGCAAGTGTAATTATTTTTTCCTTTGCCCTGAACTATACACCACAGGTTCCAAGGAAATTTCAGCTGAATATAGCAGATATACTTTTGGCCTCAGCCACTAGAAAGGCAGAGTACTTCCGTTAGAAACCGGAGATTCTTGTTTACACCCATTAATAATCTCTTTTCCATTAATGAATTGCATTTATACTGTCATCCATTAAGGAGGTGCTTTGAGGTATCTCCATTCTGAACACTATAGCTTCTCCTGATGACTGTTGTTACATAGCCCATAAATAAAGCAAGTATTTTCTCTTTGTATTTGAGGTCTGCAATTAAATCTACTAAATGGACTGCATATGCATGGTTTACTGTAAGTGATTTATCTTGAAACACAATGGAAACATAGAGATTGTCAGAGTTGGCCAGTTCAGTGAATAAATGACCCCAATTTCTGATGGGAACCAATATCAAAACTTTCAGAGACATAAGAAAGCTTTTTCCCCCAATACTCAGCATGCATTTAGGGGCCAGCTAGTGTCCTGAAGTGTAAGGCTTTGTATGTCTCATAAATACTGATTCTATTTTTTAAAACTGCATTGTGGCTTTTCAGCTAGAGTGGGTGCATCTACACGAGATGTTACTGCGCAGTAGCAATGAGCTACTGTGCAGTAGATCATTGCTACCACACAGTAGCATTGGTGGGTACTAGCTATGCAGCAACACTACTGCATATTAGTAATGAGTTATTGAACAATAGTTTGTTGCGACTGTGCAGTAGCATCTGAAAAAAACATGTGGCATTAGTACAGCACAGTAACATTGGTTGCTGCGCAGTCATTTAATCCTTTTTTATGCTAATACTAAATGATTATGCAGTAACAACTCCACAGTCTGCTGCTCATGTAGATGTGGCTAGTAACATCTAAAAGAACAATGTACACTTTGGCAAAATAATGACTAGGAGATACTGGACATGTCTACACGAGACACTTTACTGCAGAGTAGAGATAATTACTGTATAGTAGGCATCACCATCTATATGTGCTGACCCTTACTGCGCAGTAATTTCCTCTACTCAGCAATTAATTTGCTACCTGCGAATGCAAGTAGCAAATTAACTGCTGAGTAATTACTATGCAGTATGGCACACGTAGACTGCTGACCAGAAGGACATTTGCTCTCAGTCAGCCATGCAGAAGGGGGCCAGAGATTGCTCCCTGCCCCCAGGGGCTGCCTGCTGCTGGGACAGGCTCTGCCATTGGAACCTGGGCAGGGACAATGTCCCCCTGCCCCAGCAGCAGGGAGCTCCCAGCCCCAGCTCTGCGATCACAATTGCAGAGAAGGGGCTGGGAGTTTGTTCCCAGGGCAGTTGTAAAGCGGGGGCTAGGAGCTCATAACCCAGATCCTGGGGGCTAACTGCCCCACCAGTGGAGTGGGACAGGAGGCTGGGACCTGCACTTCCTCTGCAGGTCTTTCCAAGTTCCTTGCCCCTGATCAGGGAGCCTAGGCTGGGAGCTCCCTGCTGCCAGGGCAGGGGGGACACTGCCCTAGCTCCACCACTGGACCCCACCCCAGCAGCAAGCTGTTCCTCAGTGGAAGGAAGCGATCTCCCAGCCCTCAGCAAGAGACAGCTGTCTCCTGGCCCCCTGCCAGCCCCTGGTGCTAAATCTGCTCTTGAATCATGGCACATGTAGATGCCTGCCCAGGGTGGGTTTACTCTACAATAATTTATTCTAGAGTAAACCAACCCAGCAGTATTTGTATGTGTAGACACACCCACTTAAGACTAAGGGCAGAATCCCAGTTCCAAGTGCAGTTTGGGGCCCCTATCTAATTTGTGATTCAGCTCTGGGCATGCATGCTGACCTCCTGGACAACCAAGAGAGAGCACTATATGGTTCAGGAGGATGTATGTGGCTCAGCAAGATGGATGGGAGGCAGCCTTGGGTTCTACCCTATGACTTTACTCCCACAGAGCCAGAAACTTCTTCACTGATCTCCATTCACTTCCACTATGGTGAGGGAAGGGTCTATGAGGACAAAATTACTTACTAGAAAATATAAGTTAAAAATATCAAGGTAAACATTTTGTTAGCAAGATACACTATGATATGAAATATAGTCTAGTCTGTACTGCAGGGGTCAGCAACCCCCGGCACAGCATGCAAGGCCATTTTGCTCAGCACACCATCACCAGCCCAGGCTCTAAGCAGCTGCTGTCAACCACAGAGCCCAGGCTGCTCTCAGCAGGCAGCTGGGAGGCTGCAAGCCCTGCTGCAAGTAGACTGGGCTCTGTGGGCCTACTGCAGCTAGCAGGCTGCAAACAACTGCTCCGGGCTCCGGCATGTCGGCACTCTGGCACCTTCCAAAGTAGACATTGTGGGTTTTTTGTCACTCCGGCCAAAAAACGTTGCCTACCCCTGTTCTACATTGTAACTCAAGTGATATTTTGTTATAGTGCAAATGTTTTGTTTCCCTTCTGGATGGTCTAGTATTCCTGAGCCAGAAAAATGGAGCTTTGCAAAAACCTGGGCTTTGCTTCTCAAACAGCAGAGTTGACCTTGCTTCAGTTCACAACAATACTTCTCAATCAGCTGGAAGTAGTGTATGATATTGGTGTTGCCTGCCAGAACTACACACTGTGGAATATTCCCAAAAGAGTTTCAATGTCTCTACAAGGGTGAAGGTTTGTCTTGAATCCCTGCCCTATTCCAGGCTAGTCCTGGATCTCTCAGCACTAAGGCCCATCCTGAAAGCTGTCAGATCCAGGTGGCATTCGAGATAAGCATTTGTATCATTCTTATGATTGAGAGCTGAGAAGGAGAAAATATTTTGGTTTCTTTATATCAAATATCTTGGATTATACAGCTTCTGGGGTGGTAGGATGAAAATGAACCATGGGAAGATAGAGTATTTGTTAACTAAATGCATCACCATAGTTTATTATTACAAGTATTACACTATAATTTCCTTTCTCTAATGCATCAGTCAAATATTTGTCCACTGATACCAAGAAGTTCCTGGATTGGTCCCAGAAACCCCGACGTCCAATGCAATCCTTTTTCTACACAAGAAATCATAAAATAACATTTTGGGTAGTGTTTGATTCACTGTCCATGACCCACTCATTTGTGAGACACTCTATACTAGACAGGCAGCTTTTATTGTCTTATTATCAAAGAATACATTTTAGTTTCCCACAGGGACTCTTCTCCAGTGGTGGACATACGTGGCCCTTCCTGCCATTCACACCAAAGGGACTAGAGCCACCTCTCATGCTGTGTAATAATCTGAGTAGATCCAAGCTGGATGGAAATGGCACCTTCATTCTAAGGGACCTATTTTGCCTCCAAAGGACATGAAGACTTCCTGGTGACTTGGGAGGGCGTCACCCCTGTCCAACACAAGAGAGACGACAGGAAAAGGTTTAGTCACCTCGCTCCTTCATAAATTTGCAAAAATGTTCCAATTTTCCCTGGAAAATCTCAGAACTTCTCTGAATTCTCCCTTTCTCAAACACCTTCCCCCCCAGAAACACCCTGAAGACCTGACCTTCCTGCCATTCCTGGATTAGCAGCCTGTGGCCTCACTAATTTCTACAGTGTCATTTATTGTGTCAGGTCCTACTCATTGGGCACATCCCCACAAGTGCTTGTGTGCGGTCTGCAGTGCCACAAACCCATCTGCAGTACCGTGAACCGCATGTGCCTCACCAGGCACACATTCACCATGCTGCTAATTAGCAGTGTGGTGGGGTTTTTTGATACTGGGAGATCCTGGTGTCAAAAAAAAAAGTCGCAAAAAAAAAAAAGCTGCATGGCCCATGCGGCAGCAGTGTGTGCTGCCTGAAAATGGAGGCTGGGTAGCCAGAGCCACACTCCAGCAGCCGGACAGGCTATGTGTGCCCGGATGGCTGCTGCTGCAGCCCTGGGAGGTCTCCAGAACCCAAGCTAAGGCCAGGTGCTGGCCCCAGCCTCCCCAGCCCACCCAGAGCAATTTGCCATGTGCCAGAGCACACATGCAGGGGTGTGCCCAGAAATGGAACAGATATGTGCTGCTGCTAGGTGTCCCTGGGGAAATACATGTGCACACTCATGGGGATGTGCCTATTATGAGCAAGGGTGGGAGAATTTTGTCCTGGCTCCACTTGCAGATTCTATAGCAGATTCTTTGCCAGTGATGCTACTTGTTTTATCTCTAAAGATAAAAAAGATCTCAAATATCTACTCAGGAGTTGGATTCCCCCTCCCCTGCCCTCAAGGATTACAAATTAATTCACAAGTCTGTGTCATTTACTTGTACCTTGTGGAGTGAGGGTCTCGATTTTAGCAAGACAAAAATTTCACCCTAAGGCTTCCTAACTCACAAGGTATCTTTTTCCTTACCTTACTGCCCTCATTGGTCTCCTTTTCCTCTGAATCTGCACCTGGGGTTTGGCTCTACTCCATGAATCCCAGTGTAAATGGTAATTGTTCAGTAGTGTTACATAGGTCATTTGAAGTGGATTCAAAATAAATCCCCTTGATTATCTTGCCCGGTGGAACCCACACTTTCACAGTACTGGATAAAGTCTCCTGCAAGCGTTGAGCTCTGTTGACCTAAATGGGTGGTGTTCCCACTGTGACTGAAATCTACAGTGTGGACCAGAAAGTAAGATTTTACCACCATAACTAAATATTAGTAATGAGTCTGCCCATCTTAAAACTAATGACACAATATGGTCCACATTATGCAGGCTTAGGTGCTGGTTCATGAAAGAATTTAACATAGATTCATAATATTTACAGTCAAAATGGACAATTATCCTCTGAATTCCACCCAATAAATATATGCCTGTGTCCCATTGAACTTGATGGGATTTAAACACATGCTTGAAGCTGAGAACATTCTTCATTTCTTTCTAGAATCACACCCCAAGTGATCTGGGAGTTTGCTCACCAAAAGAAAGAGATGACAGAATTTCTGATCTGCGTCCGAGCTGCAGCCCTCAAAAGCCAGTGTGCATGGATTATTGTTGGGACTGCAAAGCACAGAAATGGAAGAACTTTGATAAATCTAAGCTTGCCCCCAAACCTGCTGTTACTAAAGTTCTTCCTGTTTCTTCATTTATGCCAGCTTTAAAATGTGCTTATGGCCTGATCCAACATTTTTCAAACTGTGTTCCATGGACACTCAGGCTCTGCAATACATCATCAGGGTTCTGCAAATAGACTGGGGGTTATGGCAGAGCGGGCCAGGAGGCAGTACACCATCACTTTCAGGTCGGGCTGCCTGTTCTGCATTAACTCACATGGCATGCAGAGTCAGGGGAAGGGATTCCACAGCAGAAATGATATGAAAGGGCTCTGTAACTTTATGAAGTTTTAAAAACACTGACCTGATCCATTCAGAGAAGTCTGTCTGTTTGTCTGTCATCAAATCTATTGCCTTTTTAATGCATTCAACATCACAGAGTACAGATGCTCTTCACATCCATTAATAAATGCTGAGGTGGCTACTCTCCCTGAGTTGTGCATATGCACATTATTTTCTTAATCCTGGTGGTTTTTCTCCAGAAGAAGGGTCTTTGGCCACTTCTGTATTCACTGATTATTGAGGAGAGGCCCTCACAGAAGTGCAGATGGAAAGACTTGGGCACAGCCATGTCCTGATGTCCCATAACTGAAACCACCAAACCTCAATTACTAGGAGCCTTACCTGCCTCTGTTTATTGCCATCCCCTCCCCCCCAATACACACTGACCTCCAAGATCAGGAAGGGAGCTGCTATGTATTCTTAAATACTCCTGCTTTTGGATCTGCTTTTACTTCTCTGTGTACCATTTTTACAAATTCCTCAAAAGCATAGCCTCTACACCACGTTGATTGCAGAAAAATCTTCGGTGGTTTGAAAAAGCAGGGTCACAGAAAGAGTCGTGGAACCCTAGGGTTGTCAGAAGCTTTCTGGGACACCTAGTCTGGCCTCAATGATGAAGATGCTCTGCATGTGACAGCTTTAAAAAGGGATGTCACAATTACTCTCCATGTGCTAGAAATCAATTCTATCAATGTTAAAACAATAACCACCAACTTCCCACATGCACAATAAGGCACAAAATACAAAAATCCCCCAAAACAAACAAAATGCATTCTAAGCTTAAGACAGCAGCCCAGCTCACTAGTTCCTATTGAGGCCTACAGTATGCTAACACAAATCACCTTGACCTATGCACACCCTTACAACTATCTACTACAGACAGAGAGGCAAATCCATACCTGGATTTTTTTTAAATTGAATGGGAAGCATTAGCTCAGGGCTATTGGTTTTGCTGGTATTCCCTCACACAGGGCAGTCAATATTATTCATGCGTTTGGGCCGTGAATTCTGAGTCTGGATGTCATCTTTTTCAAAAAATGGGAACAGTAACACCATAAGGCAGCTAACTGGGGAACCAGTGGTGGGTGCCCACTTAGAGGGGGCTCAAGAGCAGCCCCTGCACTGCCTGCCCAACTGTCACCACTGCAGCATCTGGCCCAACCCCTGCTGCCACCCCTGCCACCCAGACTGCAGACCCTAGTAGTTATACCTCAGCATGGGAGGAAGGGGATACTTCAGGTAGACATGAGATGGAACAACCCCCCTATTCAAAATATTCATATGAGGCCAGTTTAGAGACCTACACCCCCTTCTTGAGCAACAGGCTGTATAATGCACACCTCTAAAAGTGACAAGGATTTTTTCTGTCCCTGGGCTACGTGACGACTATTCTAGAGAAAAACTGTATAGCTCAGTTTGCTTGTTAGTGCTTTCAGTAGAAAATCTGGGGAAAAATCATTTCAGGGTGATGTGAAAGGAAACAAAATTGTAAAAAATTGGTTCGAGTGGAATTAACTTTCTGTGGTTTTTGAGGGGTTGTTTTTTTTACTTTTTAAAATAAAAAATTCAATCTAGCTAAATTTCATAATGAAAGTTTGCTTTTGTGATAACAAGTTAAAATGATTCATTCTGAAAATGCTGAGATACATTTTCTCTCCAAAGTTTCGCCCACATTTTTTTCCTTGAATCAAAAGCTATTCAATAAATTTGCAAACATTTTGAGTTGTCCCAGAATTGCACTTTTGACAACTAAACTATTTGTCTGAATAACTGCAAACATCCCTGTATCAGAGAGGTAATTTCTGCTCTGAAACAAAATCCAAGATGTAACTGACAGTGGGCAGAGGACTAGAGTATCTGTACAGTTGCAGTTGCTTTAATCCTTTATGACCCCTACCCCCCTCCTGAGCACTGATAACCTTTATGGAGTTTGGGGCCAAGTAATACCTTGTGTAGCTCCTCCATAAACTAACCTCTGGGGCCTTGTTTACTAAAACTGCATGGGGTGAACTGCCTGCCTGCATTCTGCAATGGGGGCTGAACTGACCCCAAAATGCAAGGTCCCAGGAATTATAAATATTAACCTTTTTTAATATACCCAATTTTTATTTTTAAAAAACACAAATCAAAAGGAGTATATTGATGGGGACCAGGTGTTAAGCTTTGGGTAACTTTCCTCATAAAGTCTATTATTACATTAGTGTATATGGCACCAAAATGTACCACTTTGTGCTTGGCAGTGTTATGGGTCTTCACATCCTATAAATCTATAAATTGAATTCATCCTGGTTACACCCATAAATTGCTAGGCAAAGAACAGCTAATGGAACAGCTGGTAATTTATTTTTAAAAGATGCATAGTGCTGCTTTTTGGCAATGCTAGAGAGCCTGGGTACAATGCGTTCCCATCTCAATGCATGTGCCCCAGGAAATGGGGAATGACTATGTATATTCCCACACACTTATATTCAGGTAATGTAATTCCTTAAAGAGGTCCTACCACTCAGAAAGAGATTCCTGGCTATGTGCAGAGACATACTGCAAAGCCAAACACATAGAAAGAGTGGATGGAACACGCACTCAGTGATAGTGCCAGGTAATGTATGATACAAAAGAACATGTATTGTATAGCGAATTTATCGGTACAAATTTGACTCTAAAAAAAGCGCACACGAAGTAACTCTAAATGGCCAAACCCTGTTGCTGTACACCTGTGAGTAAACCCATTGACTTCAGTAGGACTAGTGGTATGATTCTGACCCAAATTCATGAAAAATATGCAGTTAGGAATCCCATGTTACACCTGCTCCTCACATGCCTCATCAAAATCAGTGGCATTACTCTTGTATATAAAGGTAGGACTTGGCCTTTTCTAGGAGATTTCCTACTCATTCGAGTGAGAACAGGCCCATTACATTGAAAAATCCACTATTGTTCTTAATTTATTGAACACAGTAGCTTACCTTTTAGAGAAGCAACATGGGATAAAGCCTGAGCATAGGTGGCTGTGTTGAGAAGAGTCCCAGGAAGACATGAAGGGAAGAAAGGCCCCGTTGGGCCAACTGCTCGGCTCAGACTGGCAGAGAAGAGAAAGCGACTTAGAAGACTCAAATACCTCACACTGGGGGGCATGTGTGTGCAGTTCCAGAACTAAGTGGGCGGGAGTGGAGATCCAACCCCAGGCTCCAACTTAGGGGAGTGTCACAATAGCAGCCACTCTGTGGTGGCCCCTACCCAGGGTGCAAAATGGCCAAACTATGCCTCTCCACAAGACATGCATTACTCTTACCTTTGCTGAATTTCCAGACTCTCTTTCTTATTCCTGGCTTGATCAACTGGAGAGGGGGAACTGAGGTTCCGAACAGGGGGTGCCACCTCCGTCATTGTTTCCTTTGATGCTTCTTGATCTGAAGCGCCTCGCTCTGTTTTCCTCCATTTAGCCCTTCGATTCTGGAACCAGACCTAAAGTAGGAAGAGGAATCAATGTTGAATGTCTTGTTTAACTGGACACTAAGCGATAAAGCTGTCTGTGAATTATTATTTCAGTAGAGTCAGTTGTTTTAAAGCTTTTCTAAAAGTTTTTCTTTACCCTTCTGGAACAATTAGATTTGTAATAATACAGTAACATAGTCCATGTGTTACTTTTGTCATGAAAAACCAACCTGTCTAAAGGCACCAAAAAACAATATTTTTGGAAAGGATCTTTTTTCTTCAGTATTGAGGCACCAGTTCAACAACATATTTTACAAAGAGCCTAAGGACATGCTTAGCATTAAGCAGCTGCTTAAATCCTATAGTTTTTTATGGGACCTAAGTGCATACTTAACTTTATGTGCCTAAGTACTTAAACACAGGTATGGACTTAAGTACAAGTGTAAGTACTGTGTGCTATGTCCTGACCTAATTCCTTATATAAAGTACAATTAGAATCACAGAAGTTAGAAAGAAAAAAAACTCTGATGGGTCATTTTGTCCAACCATTTTGCAGTGTAGGGCATAGGTGCTGACTTTGTATTTTGCTAAGATGATGGACCTGTGGCAAGTTTTACACATTTCAGATGACAACTCTCTTTGTGATGGGGGCCAAGGCCTTCGGGCCCCCACTTACTCAGCACCCCTGGTGCAGGATTCTTGCTTACAGCTTAGTCTTTGGCAAAAATGTCCAGTCTATATTTAAATCTCTCATGGGAGGAGAAATAATCCTTGTAGAATATTATTTCACAAGCTAATTGATTTCACTATTGGAAACTTTTTCCTGATAGTCCGCCTAAATACACGTTCTTAATTTTATCCCATTGCTCTTATTTCCAACCCCTTATTTCTTCTTCCTTGCTCTTTATATCCTTGAAATATTTCTTCATCTTGAAAATGCTGCACCCCTCTTGATCTATGAGACAGTAAATACACATTTTAATATATGATTAGAGAATTGCCAGGATTGTTATTATTATTATTCTCCTCCTACAACTTCATTTTTAGTTAGCTGGCTTTTAATTGCATGTATCAGCAAATGTTGAATAATGATTTTATCTATATTCTAAATTTAGGGCAGTTAAATGCAAAGCAAAATGCAGACACTTTCTTGTGTCTTAATTGAATGAAGGTCACAGCTATAACAACATTTAATTGAGCTATTTTTCATTATCATATTTTAATGACTTTGCACTGACAGTTCGCCTGCTTCTGAGGAAAGAGCATGATGAAGTCGTTTATTTCCCTATTTAGTTATTGTTTGACAACATCATCTTCGATTAAGACTCTGCTTTATAGCACATTAATCATATTTGAATGAGCAAGGGGTATAAAAGTAAACATATCTCCCATTCTCTGTGTTTCCTCATGTCCCTGCATGAAAGCAGGCTAAACAAATGCTTGCATCCATTGTCTGTTTGCATAATAGCCAACAACAAGGCTAAACACCAGTCCTCAGCAATCTAATTGTCACCACCCCTATCTCACCCTTGCACCTTTCAGGGAGAAGTTATGATCTTCCACTTCTGAATGCTCAATAATTGTCCCATTTATCTCAATTTGCAGTTCAGCCTTTAGACACCAAAATGGTATTTTTTTAAAACCAGCACCTACAATGCACTAGCAAAAGAAGATTTTCATTTCCAAATAATAATCAGTTTAATTTGCCCGCATATGACCAATGGTTCATGTTCAGATTTAATAATCAGGATCGCATAATCTGATTATAGGAGAAATAATTTGTTTACAATCCCAATTTACTACCGTGAATTCCATTATCTCTCTTCAGCCATTGGGTTTTAAGAGATACTAACATGACCCTAGGGAATAGAATGCAAGCTATTATATTTCCTACAATTAGATCTTTGCATAGTCTTAACCCGGAGCACCTACATAAAAAATACAGAAACAGCCAACAGAAAAGGCCCATAAATAAAATGAATACATAATTGTGCTCAAAGAATAGCTTGCAAATCAGTGGTGGGAGCCTGCAGAGCCGTATGGGTCCTGCTGGACTGGGGTTCTCAGCATAGTTTAGAGACACTCACATTAAGTTCATCTATGGGCATGGAGAAACAACACCTTTTAAAAAGTTCATACTACTTATGAGATCCAATGAAAGATGTCTGAACGGCACTGCAAGCTTTTTGTCCACCGAAATGCGACATTTGAAAAGAAGAGAAAGAGGAAAAAAGTTGATGTGGTGCAAAAAGGACTTCTGTCCCAGCAGTGTGGCTCCTTGCAATTGACTCACCCCCTCCTTGATAGTGGTCATAGCTGCCTTGGAGAATCACGTCTCAGCTCTTTTTTTTTTCCTTCCAAAGCAAGGAAATGGATGTGCATTGATGTAATTTAGTACCTTAGAGACGCGGACAAATTAGTGTAGAACATTATCACTAGTTAATTATGAATGACCGATTAATCAACCTAATCTAATATTCCACATTATGTTGATGTTATTAAAGTGCATCATGAAAATGACAGATCGTCTTCATTTGCTTTCTTTGGCCAAATGTGCACTCTGCAGTCATGATGTCAAAAAAATAAAAGTTTGCCAGTTGTAATATTAGAGTTGTAATATTAGAGTTAAATAATTCACCAACATGTTTACCTGCACCCTGGCTTCTGTGAGGTTGATTTTCATGGCCAGCTCTTCTCTAGTGAACACATCGGGGTAGTGGGTTTGAGCAAAAACTGCCTCCAGTGCTTCTAGCTGGTTGAGGACAAGAGCAAATCTCTCTCAGGAGGAGGTTAAGAGTTTCGCTTTAGCTCCTCGGGCTTCCCCCCTGGTAGGAAGGGGAAGCTCCGCGTCCTGTTCCCGCCCCCAGCCCTCGCACCCTTCCCGGCCACAGCATCGGGGAGGGCTGGGCCCGGGCCGAGGGGCTGGCAGAGGTGGCGCGGGGAGACGCAGCCAAGCCCGTGCGGTGCTGCGCGGGGACCCGGGCCAGGCCGGGGGCTGCGGGCCGGGGAGTGCAGGAGCAGGAGGCGCCGGTACCTGCTGCAGGGTGAAGGTGGTCCTGTTCCTGCGCTGCTTTCGGCGGAGGAAGCCATCGTCGAAGTCGCCCGTGGAGTGGCCTCCGAAGGGGGCAGCGCCTGCGGGGACAAGGGGCAGGCGCGTTACGGGGCGGCCCGCCGGCGCTGAGCGAGGGTGTGAAGGCGGAGCGGGCTGCTGGGGCCTGGCCGGGGGCAGCACAGAGGCACGGACTCCTTCCTCTGTCCCGGGACGGGCAGAGACCACCCGCCTGCCGGCAGTTTGGCACGGGGGTAGAAACTGCTGGCGCGTGACCTAGGGCACTCGCCTAGGCAGGACGTCTGCGCCGCGCTGCCTTTACCGGCCCTCCCCAAGCCCCAGTTTCCTTATGAGCAACGTGCAAACGCTACCAAGCGCGTGGTCTGCCCGCTCCACCTCCCACGCGTGGCATTTTCTGAGTATAATCAGAAGCCAAAGTTTTTAGCAGGATCTGAACTTTTCGCCGGGTGGAGCACAGGGGTTTCTGTGAGGCGGGGACGTGCCTTTGGAAAAGATGAAACGCCCGCTTGCAGGCACGCTCGTGGGCTCGGCACAACTGGCCGCCCACCGATACGTGAAAAGTAAGATACGAGCTGACCCGACTGCAGGTTTGCCTTGTAAACATGCGTCTGCGGGTTTGGGGTTTGTCTGTTTGTTCTTACAAAAGTGTAACAGCAATTGAAAAGCCGCACATCTTGCATCCTCTTTTTTTCAAACAGTAAAACGTTTCATCCGCGCCCCCAGCACGCCTGTAGCTGCGCCTCCAAGTAAGAGCTGAGCGAATACTCTGATATTTGCCCTGGTTCCCTTTCGCCCTGCAAGTGAGATGCCGCACTGCTGGTCCTGGAAGCAGGGCTGCGTGTTCGTACACGCTGGGCAGGCACGATCCGCGTCTGGGAGTCCCTCCCTGACCCCCTCCAAGGAAAAATTGGTGAAAAAAAAATCCCAGCAGTTTAAAAACTACAGACAGTCTGAAGGCGCCTGAAAAGAAAGCGGCCCCTTCCCCTCCCGGCCGCAGGACGCCGGTGTCAGGGCAGCACCCCCCGCCTGCCCCGCGGGCACGGGGAGCGGCCACGCCGCAGCGCCCGGCCCCGCTTCGGACCCGGGCCGGGGCGCGCGGGGACGTTGCCTTTGACCAAGTCTAGATTAAAGCTACATCAGGTACCTGAACTTTGAACATACTCTTTCGGCCCCGGGACTAGCATCCTGTCCTGCCAGTGGCAAAAAAGGGAAATAAACAGGAGTTAGTTGATCAGATACCCCGCGTCCTAGCGAGGGTGCGTCGTGATGAACGCTCCCCTGCGGTACACGCGGGACACCCCGGCCCAGGACTCCTACACAGCGTTTAAAACGCTCGAGCTGGGCGCCCGTGCGTGGGGCACGATACAGCACACGGGGTTTCCTGCTCTCTGGGATGTGGCACAAGTATTAATTGCTAAGGAGCTGTAATCGCCCTGGGCAATTGTCGTGGGCATGCGGATTTATTCATTCTTTCGGCAGCGGGGGGAGGCATGTGGCTTTATTTTGAAAATACGAATAAGCGGTCTTTCTATATTTGCAGGAAGTGGGTAGTGACCCTTGGGGGATGCCCTGAGACAGGCTCTCCTGGGAACCTAAAATAAAACCCCAGCGGATTGGATTGATAAACTCGGATCCCTGCAGAACAGAGGGGCTGCCCGAGTGTCAGAAAACAGCTAGGGGGGGAAGTTTTTCTTTTTCGTCACTTCGCGGGCCCGAGATGCTTGTGGGTTTCCTCCTTCCAGACCCCAGCCGCTGCCCCCAGTAATCGATGATCAGTCTCATTTCTTGCGACCCGCCTGCCCGGGCGCTGGGCCCTGGAGGAGCCGGCCCAACTCGGGAGAAGTACTGCTGCCCGCCCGGCCGGGAAGCGCGGGGCTGAGGGCTGCAATGCAAAGGCGCAGGGCCCCGCGGCTCCGCGCCAGCCCCGGCCTCAATCCGCAGTGAAAGCAACTTCCAGCAGGTAAGCGGCGCTTTCAAGCCAGGCGCTTGCCGGGGGGCTTCGGGCACATCTCTCTTTGTGATCACCGCGTCTTTGAAAGGCGCTGGGTGAGTGCGGCGCGTTTGCTCGTGGAGAAGAAAGCGCAGGAACAGGAACCCGCCCTGCCACTGAAGTGCCTGCCACGCTTCGGGCACAAAGCCGGGCTCACCCAGGGGCCCGGCCGGGCCGAGGCGAGGCGCGGGGAGCCGGCCTGGCCTGGCCGCTACCAGCGGGCGGCTAGCGGAGGCCGGTCTGTAACTACTTGAAAGGAAATGAGTCCCCTGCGCTGGGTGGAAATGTGGCAGCTGTTCGGGGACTTCTGCACTTGTTATTTCACCGCAGTGAACACGCACACCCGCAGCACAAAGGGAGTAACCCCGCTCGGGTTTTCGCGTCTTGAAATTCACTTTAGATGAGTCTGACGCCCCTCCGCAAGCCCTGCCCAGACCTCTTAGCTCCGGCAAATCCAGGTGGATTTACAGTGGAAAGGCAATGGCTATAATAAAAAAAATAAGTGCCCCCCCCCCACGCCCTCCCCTTTCTAACCGTGCCGCAGAGTGTTTGTAAAACAGCATTAAAGATTTATGCAGCCCCCGGCTGGAGGGAGGAGGCGTGGCCGCGGCCTGAAAGTGTCCCGATTATAGCCATGACACCAACATCTGCGCTGGGAGGGAAAGAAAGCATTTCCTGCCTAGCCTGGGGCTGATCTGTGGGCTCTCTATCCACAGAGGGGAGGCAGGTGGCAAAATGTCACTGGGAAAAAACACAACCAAGGCACTTCCAACGCAAATCAAATTAAAGAGAGAGAGAGACAGGCTAACCCCAGCCCTCCCTTCCCTCCCACCATCCTGTGACAGGAGGAAGCACCAAGAAATAATGTCACGTTTCCTTTTTGGAAAGAAAAACACAAAGAAAGGATAAACTGTTTCTGTTGGTTTCCGATTAAAAAAATAAACAACCAAGACAGAAAGGGCAGGACTGGCGAGGCTCAGAGGAGTGTCAGCGCAGTGAACGGTCCAGGCACCAACCCCGGCTCCCCAACCCAAAGTTAAGCTCTTGTACTTACACGTATTTGTGCGACAACACTCACCCTCTAGCTGCGGGGGGCAGTGGAAATAAAACATCGCCCGGAGTCACCGCCGCCGTCCAGAGCTGCGGAGCAAACCGCGAGCAGAGTCAGCCTTCCCGGAGAGACACAGGGAGGGATCCTGACCGAAACGTCCAACTCCCCCCCAGCCACTTCCACTGAACCACTACAAAGCCCAACAGCGACGTCTCATCCGACACCCTGAAGACAGGCAAATCATTAATAATGGGCAGGCAATTCAATGGAGCAGCTATGAAAACCTGGATCATGCCAGATCCTAATTCAAAATACAGTAGATCCAAAAAGAAGTCTGCAATACTGTGCACGCTGGTCTGGAGAGCCGAAGGTACAAAGGTCCATTGTTGGTATTCAGGATCAACTAAAGTTTTATTAAAAATGTTTTCATATGGTCGGACAGACCGACAGCCTGCCTACCTACCTACCTACCTACCTACCTATCTATCTATCTATCTATCTATCTATCTATCTATCTAACGCTGGCATAGATTCACTCCCACATCAACCAGTTCCATAAACAAGAAATACCTAGGGCTACGAATAGACTAATTTGTTACAAATTATTTCCTTGTCTAAACTAGTCAGACTAAAGTAAATGTCAGCAAAATATTTCATGGATCTAAAAAAAAATTCCTGTGTTCATTTTCAAATGGCTCAATGCACTGAAGGCTGGGTTCAATGTGGATCGTTTCCTTTTAAGTAAACAACTTAAAACGTATGTACAACAACATCAAACATCCAGCACATGAATAATAACAATAACTACGGTAACAACGACGACGACAATAAAGATAATAATTAGAATAATGATGATGATGATGGTGATGGTGATGATGATGATAATAATAGTAATAAGTCCATACCTAAAACGAAGAGAAGTAAAAATCCCCAGTACGATTTGTGGGGTTTTGGACTGGAATAAGATGCTGCGAGCTCTTGGCTGCAGAGACAGAAGGGCTCTGTGGAGTTCTGGAAGTGGCCAGATGTCTTTATATCTGTCTACAGCATGCTCTGCCTCTCAGCACTTGCCTTTATAATCTCACGCATAATTGGCCTTAATCTGATTATTTCCAGCGCTGTCTACAGTGAGTAACTTGGATAGGTCTATTGGGCCCTACAAATGGCCCACGTGGTGTGTGGAGGAGAGAGAAAAAAACGTCATTTCTCAGCAAACATCAGGAATGTGAACAAAAAAATCCCATTATTTTATAAGCATTTCTGTTCCACAGCGCTCCCCAGACCCCGCGCGCGTCCCCTTTGGGTTGCCACCTTATTGATGGGAGTGGTGCTAGCGGGGGGGAGGGTTAGTGCTTGTGCCTGGCACGATCCCACAGCATCTTCTCCTGGATGTAGAGTCTGACAAAGCGCCTGTTAATTGCCCGCTGGATGGGTTTTTGGGGGGCCGCTTTGCACGCGTCTTGTCTTTCCAAGCGATCGTACCAAAGCAAAGTTTGATTTTGTTCACAGCAAGGGGTCCCTGGATTTATGCTCGCTTCCCGTCTGCAAATGATATGCGGCGGGACCCTTTGCAATTACTTTTAAAATGCATCCGAGACATAGGCTCAGCGGAGAGAGATGGCCCTTCCCTCAGCCCGGGTGAAAATTAGACTTTAAAGTACCCAGATGAAATTTTCAAGTCAGGGACGCGGGATTGGATCAAATCACATAAACTGCAAAAAAAGCAAGTATAATGGCGCATAATTGGTTCTGTAATAGCATTACACAAGGATAATAGCCTGTTATGGCCCCCTGCACATTAAGTGCTTCCCTGGCGTAAAGCCTTTATGATATTAAAGGGGGAATATAATGATATTTTGGTTATTAAATGCGTGTAATTAATTTATGCACCACTGAAAATAAAGTTGGTATTATGACCCACTCAAGATGCATCAGAAGATGTAAGTCAGACAACTGTTGATAAGTTCTGGTGTCTATGTTTCGTCTAGACTGCTGATTTTATTTTGGAACAATTGCTTCTCGGGCAGACTACACAAATTTAATATTTTATAAACATTGTAATGTTCTGTGCAGGAACAACAGTACGGGAGAGCAAACCTACACGGACATCCTAAGACATGGTGGGAGCTGAAAGGCGCACGTTTAAAACAAAGCAAAGGCGATGGGAACAAATGGTGCAGATGCAGAACTAGAGAGAAGTTTAAAAAGATGTCTTTAAGGAATTATTTCATATGTATGATCTCATTAAATAAGCAGCATTAAGCCTTTGAAAACGTGTCTGACATATCTGTGTTTCAAACTACGCATGGATTTGGAAATTTCTCTACTGAACACTCACACTAAGAGTCCTTTTCAGACTTGTAAACTGGTACGTGTAAAGCAGGACTGAAAGTAACTCGACGGGGGACCCAAAGAGCTGAAAACACCTACCTACCTACTTATCTCACTCACGATATATTCAAAAGCCTTCAGGACGTGTGTTATCTAAAGCTTTCAGGGGGCACACTCTTTGCCAGCAGATCTTGTTATTGACTTTACCATCCAGGCAACTCTACAGGAAATTGAACTATGAATTTGAGCTGGCTTTACGGGACCACGAGAGAGCAACTCCCGCAGTGTTCTCGCTCAGGCCTTCTCAAAATAGCAGCGCAGGATCTGGTCCGGTTAGCCCTCAAAATAAAAGGAAAAGGAAGAGGAAAGGAGAGAACAAAACCCAGAAGTAAAATCTGAATCGGCTCCTATATCCGCGGTTCTAAAATCCAACAGCGAGGCTAGCGCTCTAAGTCCCTTTGCAAGGAGACAGATGTGTTTTTTCCTTTCTCTCTGACGTGGGGGAGAGAAAGAGAGAGAGAGAGAGAGAGAGAGAGAGAGAGAGAGAGTGTTTTGTCATAAGATCCCCTAATAAAATAATAATAACTTCATTATGGCGCTCTCAGGCCTTGCTCTTGTCAAGGGATGCTCTGTTCTTTTGGCTCCAAGACTCACTTTCCCCAGCAGTTTAAGTCTGCAAGTTCAGCGTATTCCAGCAGGCGAGAGAGGCTCAAATGGAGCACGGGTAAGTGCTCCAAGTTGTCTTTCCTTTTACAATAGGAGCCGGAGGATCTCTCACTACGGTCCCCCTTGCCGAACCGGGAGAGCCTGAATTTTCTCCAAGCAGCAGCAGCAGCTGCAAAACAAGGAGATAAAGAAGCAATATATAACTCTCCCTCCCGCCTCCCCCGGCCCTGGCCTGTTCGGTGCCTGTTTAATTTTAATGCACAAACTGTAGAGTTGGCTTAATTAAAAGTTATCCGACTGGAGTCTTTTTCTCCAGTGGTCGAAGTCATAAAGCGGATGTAATTGGAACGATTTATTCAGCACCCGGGACAGCGCCTGTGCTCCCCTCCGCCGCGCCCCGCGGCTTCCACCCCGCCCGCCCGCCCGCCGTCGCCCTCTGCACTGCCTTCACTGCCTTTTGGTCACGACACCGTCCGGGAGAGCCCCTGCAAGGGTCTTCTGGACGTCTCAGTAACCTGGCATCGCAGACTGGACGTTTGCGTCCGCAGCTGGTGCGCGGAGTACAGGCAGGAAGTTGCTTCGCAGTAGGGGAGCGTGTGGCCGCTCCAACTTCGGGGCTGGCCGACATCAAAGGCCACCGTTCAGCTGAAGATCCCTAGGAGTGAAGCTACCTGCCTGGCTGAGGTGAAACCCCGCAGCGCTTCCCCTTGTTGGGGGAGTCACTGAGCTGCGCGCACACGTGAGAAACGGCGCGGAGACGTTTGCGGGTCGTGTTTGCCTGTTTTAGCCAAACTGCTTTCTTTCACTCACACAGTCGTGGGCTGCCTTTCTTGTTTGGCTTGTGTGCGGCTCTTAAGGCAACGTCCTGGGCATCCCCATAGGCACGGGCACACGCGGCATTGTTGTCTTAAGTTGCCCCGCCATAGATTTAGTCTTTACAGTAACACCTCGAGGCTGATTGAACGGACTGAACAAAATCGCCCGGGACAAAAACATTTCCCCCGAGACCGTGAAGTCTCGCTGCTTGTTTGCAGGACTCCAGCAAGTCGGAGTGATCCAAGTTGGAAACGAGTCCTTGTCTCTGGCTGCCACAAACACTTGCTTGCTGAATGCTGCTCAGTACCTGAGCACAAAAAGAGCTAGCAGCTAAAAGGTTATTTTACCTTAATTCATGTGCAGTAAAACGTATTTTCCAATTAACCAAATTTGCCGATTTGTCCCGCTTGGACACTCTTATAATTTATAATGTAAAAGTGTTCTTTCTTTATCTAAAGACCAAGGTGACTGCTTTTAATTTTCTGTAACCTCTTTACACTTGATGTTCACCAGACTCATAATGTTAATTGGCTTCATATACGGATCATCAGTTTAATGAAGGAATAAATCCTATGTTGCTTTATGTCCCTCTGTTTTAACAGTGATTGCTTTAATGAAGAATGTGACGTGTTCAAAATCAAAGCTGCAGGAGACATTAGAGGGTTTTTTATTATGACTGAAATGCTTATTTAAAGCTAAAACCCTGAGGATGCCATATTTTAAAAGCTTTTATTTAAATATTTTTCCCGTGGAAAATACTACACGGTTCTCCAGCAAAGAAACTTCCCGTGGTTTCCTTTCTGCAGTAATCAGAGACTAAGGATAACACATGTTTATAATATAAACATTCTTGATAGTTCATTAGCATTATTTCTAGTCTGATTTTATAAGGCTTCAGTCTTCACTCAGTCTCTAAGTGAAAGTTCTGGTCACCTCAAAGGAGATGAATTATTCACTGGTAGTAAATATGGATCTCTTTGTTGTCCCATTATTGCTTCATTGTTCAGATTTAGATCCAAGAAAATATCAAAAAAACAAATTCTCTGTTCACATATAACTTCTCCAATTGCTTTAGCCCATCCCTCTCAAATGAAGTGTTCAGAATTTGGGTGCTCAGGTAAATTATAATGTACCATGGACTAATAAGGGTGTTTGCAAATTGGAAGCAGACCTTGGAAAGCAGCAATTAGGCCAGGCAGTATGTTACTGAGACAAACTGTAGCAGCTGTAAAATGTACAAAGCCAATGTGCCCTGGTAATATAAACATTTAAGTTCTTGGCCTTCCTTACTATGATAGTAACCTTTGCTTTCTCTCATGGGAATTAGATATCTTTTTCTAATTTAAGGAGTGCTATCTGGGGTGAAAAGTGTATTATTTACAGATAAAAAAATACAAGCAAAAGATGAGAGGAAATGTTCTGCTCTAAGTCCAGGGCCATATCCCTTCTTCAAGCAGATTTTCACTCCTTTACACTAAATGCAGTGAGAGAGCCCTGGTAGCACCTGGGGACCCTATATCTGAAGTGGCTAAGTGTGTCCCTCATTGGACTACTCAGAGATCATGGCCTTCCATTGCTCCTTAGATGCACCAAGGAATGGTGAGGGAATAGTTCACTTATCCTAATGTTCTGAGATGTGTGGGGAACCGCGGTGTCTATAGGTGCTGACCCATTTGTAGTAAGGATGATCACATATGTGAGGTTATACCCATCTACAGCAGTGGTGGCCAGTATTTTTGGCAAGCATATGACAAATTAAGTCCAAAGTAGGAGATAGTGCCACTGATAATCACTCAGCTCTTGCCCTGTGCCACTGAATCTGGTCACAACCAGGACATGGCAACACTGAATTCAGTAGCACCTGTCCCCATTCCTGTGGAGCTAATGCATGCTTCAAACTTCAAACTCCCTTGAACCAGCACTGATCCCTGACTCCTACCCCTTCCTGAATGCTGTCCTTACTCCCATTGCTGATGCTCCCTTTAATTTGGCATCTGGGGCTTGTATACCAAACACTGACTGCCCATGCCACTTGTGGCATTCATGCAATGGATTGACCACCACCGATCTAGAGTGCTGCCTTTTCCAATTTCCTGCCTGGTCCCACAACATCAAGCCCCCTTGAGTGAAGTGACCTGGGCAGAACAGATCAAGATGCTACAGGGTATGTATGTATGACCTTGTGGGTTTTCTGGGAATGATAACATACAGAACACATTTCTCTCCTGGCTCTGCTCCCACCCTACCCAGTTCTGCTCCCTACAAAGCATTTATGAAGAATGGCTTCCTTGGCATCAGTAAAGCATCAGCTCTATCCATCCCTGTACTACTGTATCCTTCATCATTATAGAATATGAGCATCTCACAGTTTCAACCACACTTATCTGCACAACCACCTTGTGCAATGGGGGCAGTGCTATTAGCCCCATATGAGAAATGGTGGTATAGAGAGGCTAGATGACTTGCCTAAGGTCACACAGGGAATCTGAGGCAGAGCAAGGAATTGATCCTGTAAGTACCCTTATCATTGATCATATCTCCTTTAGCTAGTGCTTCATTGGATCCTCTGACTCTAGCCAATTCGTGGCCATTTTGACCAGCTTCCTATTCATTTCCTCTCTTTTGTACTTAAGGGTGGATGGGTAGAATATAATCACTGTCATTGCTTGCTTCAGACATATTTCTAAGAGTTCCCTTTGCTTTTTATAGCATAAACTATGCCTGAGCAATTAGGAAATTGAGATTGGTGGAATTCAAGGTTCCATATTGAAAGAACTGGGACATGGTAGGGCCAGATTTGGCATTTTTTTCTCACATCAGTGTTCAAGAGTTTGATATTGTTCTACTGACTTTACAGGAATTATTCATATGGCTACACACTGACAAGATCAGACTTTGAGAATCTATACCAATTGTATTAGAATTTATACTATCTTTTTCTATTTGAAATATCTGGTACTTAGAGGGAGAGGTCATTTATGCTGATATTTTAAAACTTGGTTTTTAATGTTAGGCCTCTGTTTCCATAACTGGGCCCTAAGTAGTCTGATTTTCAGAGATGCTAAACATTCTGACTTTCTACTCATGCACCTGGCTTCTGAAAGTGCTGAATGATCTTAAAATTACATTGCTTGTTTAGACATTGGACTATAATACCTGATTTTGGAAAATGTTGCCTGTATTTTATACACAGAAATAAACATGACCAAGAAAAGTATTGTTGAAAAACAAATCAAAAAATATTTTTTGAAAAGTCTATAAAACCTCTCTTGACTTTCATTTGCATAAGTATTGCAACAGAGACCTCTGGAAATTTGTGTTTACACTGATAGTTTTGTATTTCTCTTTTAATTACATTAGCTATAATAATCAAAGTGGGCACCTGGACTTTGACCCAAGTAAGTCCCCAGATTAGAAAACAAGAGGTAGGTATCTTCTGTGTCATCCAGGTAATTCCCTGCATTGGGGTATTTTCTTTTCTGTTTTGAAAGAGAAAAATAAGACTAAAAAAATTATGTGATGGGCTAAAGAATATTTGTATGAAATACCTCATCCTGATAGCAGGTGTTGATTCTGCTAGAAAAAAGTAAACTGAGCTTTGCTGATCCATTGAGGCAGGTGGCTTATTACCCAAATACAAAGGAAGTGGGAGTGACTCTCTAGAGAGGATCTAGGATAAGGGCTAAGTAGTCCTGAGAGAAGGACACCAGGAGCAGCAAAGGCTGGGGAGAAGGTTTCAGCTGAACTTTATGGTGTGTTATTGTTAATTTCTATGTTAATAAAGCCAAACTGCAGGAAAGGGATGAGGCTTGATACTACAAAGAGCGGATAGACGTTCCATACTGAGAGCAGGCTGGGAACAGCACCTGCTCACCAGACATTACTGTGTAGAGAGAAAATACAATTCAAGAGCTTACCATAATATCATCTACCTATACCAGGGGCTAAGTCCACTCCACCTTGTTCAGAGAGATGGCCTATTATTTTCAATGAAGCTCCTTCAATGAAGGTGAGTAAGATGAACATGTTTTAGCCCTGTGTCAGAATAAGCACAGGACAGAATTCTGGCTGGGCACTGCCATTGTCCAGATTGCACTTTTGATTGGTCAGTAGGACACTTAAAATGATGTCACAACTACACACTTTATCCCAACAGTGTGGAACTGGGTTCTCATAATAGCAAAGAGAAAAATCCTTCTGCCCATTCTTTGAAAGCTCAATATGGAAAGGAGATTTATTTTCTTTTTGCCTTATTTGTCTTCCATCAAAAAATGGGAGCAAGAGACAGCTGGTCAACAGTCTCTTCTCCGCTGTCAGACCCAAGTTTTCAGACCAGTGATCTAGGAAAAGTGCAGCTAGATCTTTTTTTCTGCACTCAAGATTCTCCTGCAAATATTTCTGAGTGATCTAGGCTGGAATCTTTTCAACAAGCTGTATTAACGAAACTTCACTGATTAGAGTGTCATTGGCATAATTAAACTCTGAAACTTGGAATGTACCTACAGATTTTTTTCACTATAATTCTGGTTGCTATACTTCATCTGTAGCATCCTGTCTAATGACAGTATATATCATCCTTATCAATCATATAAGAGACTTCTGTGGACTCTGTGTGGCATAAATAGAAGAGTGCTCAGTACACTGAAATATTATATGTCTCTCTAAGGTCATAGAGAAACAGATATGATTTTTGTTGCATCATGTGTGATAAAGCATGCAATCATGCACTTGAAGACTGTGTCTAATGCATGCACACAAGAGGGCAGAGTGCAGATTGCAAAGGCAGGTATGGCTTTTGTATTTCCTAACTTCAAACATTTAACACAACATCCTTAACATTCTTTCAGTGAAGGTTTGTAAAGGCCAAATTAAGCTTGTTTTTACATTTAATGCAATCTAGGTGATGTAAATGTAGTTATAAGGTTTAACAGTTCAAATCTATCCTACTAGGACAAATAGTTCTCTCATTTATACCAGTGCAAATCTCATAGGTGCTAATATAATGCTACTAATACTGTTACTACTCCAGATGTAAAAATGTGTAACTGAGAGATGAATTTTGCCCAAAATATTAATTCTATAGTACATAAAAGGTGAATATGCAGTAGAGAAAATAAGAAAATAAATGTGAACTGCATATTACTGACAAGCTCTTGGCAAAGTTACAAAGGAAAAGCAAAGATACAGCACAGAAAAGAAAAATTGCACTAGTTGTATAAGAAACAGCAATAGCATAATGAAGGTGGGGCAAACATAGGCACTGACACTGGAGAGGTGTGGGGACAGGATGTTACTGCTACTGCCATTGGTGGCTCAGAAACTGCTGCTTTCCCTACCTACTGCTGCCGCCCAAAGCACTCAAGTGTCCTCTAAGAAATAGAGGAGTTTAACCAGCTTGATGCACTGGTGTGTTGCTGCCACGCATGCAGCAAGTCAGACAGCAGTATTTGGCTGTTACACAAAAATTAACAATAGACACTGAGAAAGAAGGCATAGTCTTGCATGGCTAGGATTACATGGCAGTATGCTCCTGTAAACAATGCAAAAAAGGTGTAAGGAAGCTATAAAGTATATAAGTGTTTATGCATCAAATGGCACAGCAGTATTCTTCAGTAGGCTGGTTTGCCATTAATTTGGATTCCTCTGTTTGTCACATTGAAGGATGTGTGGAGTTTATACCATATGAATAAACACTAACAGGCTTGTACTTCAGGCCCTCTGTGTGTGTCATCTACATGTGAACTGTGTTTGGGGATTGTTCTCCGTGCAACATCTCAGCATGAGCTGAGTCATTGCTCTATTCTTACATTTAAATCATGCCTTCTATAGGAGACAGGTCACAGGCAGGCACTGTCTCCTATATGCCAAGCTGGGAAGTTATTCAAAGCTAAGTACAGGTGTTCAAGAAGTCCCAGGCAGAAGTGCTCTAACTTTCAAGCTTTACTCTAAATACCTTAGGTTAAGGCCAGAGCAAGAAGAACACGTTAACCTTGGGAGTGGGGCTCAGAGCCTGCCTGCACAGTCCAAGCCCAGGAGGTAGGGGGGCTTTCACATACCACCCAGCATGTCCCATGGGCTCCCCAGGCTGCCAAAGACTCCTGAGCAGAGCCAAAAGGCAGAGCAACCCCTGGTTAGCTGGCAGAGACATCACAGCTACCTGGTGTGGCAATGCCTTTATGGCATGCACCCTCATGGCCATGAGTCACCAGCCAGCTGTCCCACAAATGGCCACTCAGTGAACCCTTCACCAGGTATGTGTGTGTGTGCACATGCATGTCCAGGATACCTGGTTCTGTGTGTGTGTGTGTCCCCGGATGCCTGGGTCCTGGTTGCGCATGTGTGTGTGTGTATCCTGGGTGCCTGTATTTCCCTACCCTGCCCACTGATGTTGATAGCCCTGGCCCCAAAAAGCAGCAGGCTCTCCAGACCTGTGAAGACCTGGCTGAGTAGCTCCTTACTTGTGTCGAGCAGGAGCTCTTCCCAAATGAGTATGACCAAAAAGCTTTGAGTGCCCCTGTCCTGGCACTGGGCCATGGGTCTTCAGCCCTAGGCTTATCTTGTCTTGGGTCAGAAACCACTGCCCACAACCCAGGTTGGCTGGACATCATCCCCCTTCCTCTCTCCCTCCTGAACCCCTGGCTCCCAGGGGCACATACCTGTGCTGTAAGGGAATGTGGCCCAAAGAAAAGCCTTGCCTCATTTTAATCAACTGTTGAAGCTGCTAAACATTGAGTGTGTTTATTAAACAAAAACTGTGGATATGTTGCTCACTCCAGAACTTGGAGCCTTCTTCTTGGTTAACACGGAGAGCATGGGGAAAGACCCTGGCTGCGCCGGGCAGTTATGATATTGAGGAGGGAAGGCGGGTGGGAAGTCATGGGGGCTCAACTTAACAATCATGAAACCTTGGGGTGGAAGGAGGAATGCTGTGCATAAAACTTCTGTCCCCCGGTTTCATTAAATGTTGCAGCTGCCAAACTTTTTGTGTACATAATAAAGAAAAACTGTGGGACATTGCCCACTCTGGAACTTGGACCTGAGCCCATGGGGATGCCTATCCTCGCAGAGGCTGTGCCATTCCTCCACAGCAGGACCCAGGCCCAGAGTGGCCTGGCAGACTGTTGGGCCTCACTCCCCAACCCCATTCTGAGCACTCCTACACCCTTCTGGTACTGGCCTGGACCCTCTATGGGGCCCTGTGTGTCAGAGACTGCCAGGGGCTAGGGGTAGCAAGTTAGCCCTAGAAGTGGGCTGAGTCACTGCCAGTCCTGGCATTGAGTCTCAGGCAGCCTGGTTGGTCCCCGTCCCCTCCCACACTGCTGCTTCCTGGGTGGGCCCCTCCAGAACCACTACCTGGTTCCATGGACCACGAGTCATAAGCTCCTGTGTGCTATATCTCCGGTTCTGGGGCACCCCTGTCCCCCAGCATCTCTCAGTGTGTGGTGAGCAGCATTCCCCCTTGGCTGCCATCCAGGGCTGGCCTCCATGGGACCCCTGTTCCTGTCTCCCCAGGGAAGGAACGCTGGAGTGGTACTCTCAATGCTGGAGGGGGTGGGCAGCAGCCTGCCCTATCACTTTGGCCCAGGAGAGCTACAGTCTCTCCATGGGAGGCGGTGCAGATGCTACTCAGGAGTGTTATGGCTGGATCCCAAGCAGTCTTCAACCATATGCAAAAACTCCTTATCCTGGCACTGTCCCTCTCTCTGTGCCATAACACTATGAGCAGCCTCTCTCAGACAGCAGGTGGCCATTTATAGACCTTATTCTTAAATGTTTACAGCACATTCCTGGACCCAGACAACTTTTTCACGTGCTGCAATAGTGTGGGTGGTAGCAGTTGCCAACCCACACATTGAGGGTCCCATTTGGTCCTCATTTCACTGGCACTCTCTATGCATGGGTCTCCAGAGCTCTGCAGGTGCCTGGGCAACAAGCCTGGATCCAGCATTTCAGGGTCCATGACTGGGCCGCCCATACACAAATATGGAGTCTGCAGACAAAGGACATACCAAGGGACTTATGGTGAGTCTCCTGCCAGGGGCCAGAAGCCATTCAGTCGCTCACAGCCTGGCACTGAACATGCTGTGGAATGGCTCCCAGCTGGGCAAACCTGAATGCCTGGGTTTGATCTCCCTTCTGTGGAAGGTAAGAGAATTGGGAACCCAAACATCTGACTGAGAGGGATAAGTCTTCTCTGGTTCTCTGGGAGGGGAGGGAGGGAGTGTGGTGGATTGCCAGGGGAAATTTTTCCCATTCCTGCTATGCCTTACCTGCAGTGGTATTTACATATAGGTGCTCTGTCAAATGGTGCCTGGAGGTGCGGCAGTGAAAACTTGCAGCTGCAACTGTTAATTACACCTCTGTTGTATTGTTCAAAATAAAAGCTTTCAGTGACTTTCAGGCTGTGTTTGGGTGCTGGTTTGCATTAGGTGGATCTATGGCAACATGCTGGCCTCCCTCAGGAAAGCAAATGGACTTTGAGGGATGGGGTGGCCAGTTGTCAATTAACCAGATTTATGGTCCCACTTAATGTAAGACTCATATTGGACCATCCCTCTTCTATAAATGTCACATTTAGAAGGTCAACAGTAAAGTCTCTACACAGGTAGCTGCCTTAAGATTTTTAGCCAGCACAACATGGTGTGCCAACTTCGAAGTCTCAGAACCACCACATTTGCAATGACATATGTCCCAGAAGATTATTTTGCTCTGGTATGGTCCAGAAATTGTTACACTAAACAGTTTGACACTATACTTAATGTGTGCAAAAAGGCTGCACAACTTACACACACGCATACCAGTGTATTCTCTGCACTTTAGGGCATTAGAACAAGTAACCTAAAAAGACAGACCCTAACCACTCCCCTGCTGCTAGGTATCTGGGCCCCTGGAGAGCCCAGCAGGAGGACTTCTGTGGTCTTTGCTGTTGTGCTAAATTTGGATAACGAGTGGGGTTAATGCAAATTAACTGATTGGACAGAGTAATCCAGTCTGAAATCTATTCCTGTAGTTTTATACCAACACCGAACGAGTCCCCCATTGGGCATAATCTTGACAGAGAAGAGTGGACCAAGCATAACAGATTGAGATCTGGGTACAGACCTTTCAGAACAACACTGTATGAGATGAACATCTTGGACAGCTGCCTGTGTGAATGTGGTGTCTAGCAAACAGCACAGAACCTAATTGAAAGCTGCAATCTTTACAAATGCCCAGGTAGGGTAAATAAAATCCACACACTAAGCAATAATACAAAACAGTGGCTCATAGCTGGCCCGAGACAACAAGGTATGTGTGTGCCCGGGGGAAGGGGCTGGAAATAGCCTTTGCCACCTCAGGTCACTGAGAGCCCAGGGGAGGGGCCAGCCTGGCACTTGAACAGATGAGATGAGTCACAATGCTCCACGGGATGTCCGTAGAATGTGACCTGCCATGGGTCGCACTGGGATTTGGTGCAGATGCTCGTTTTGGTGCTCTAACTTACAGTGAAGTCTGATACCACATCCATCCAGGGTTATCTTAGAGCAGGATCCACCATTTTTACAGTGCTCTATGTGCCCTGACAATCCATCTGGTTACAGCTGTAGCACATTTTTATGCGCTTACTGCACAGTAAATGTAACTTCTGTACCTGGCCCAAGTTACTTTTTCATTGTCATTTGGCACTGCATTTGTCTCTGATTGTCTGTTTGTGGGCACTTCTGCACAAGACACTATGGCAATGTAGAGTCAGCAGGCACAAACCGTGTGACCACCTCTACTGCACAATAGCTCATTGCTACTGCACAGAAGGCCAGCAATGACCCGTGCGACACTGGGACTGTGCAGTACCAGCGGTTACTGTGCAATCGGTAACATGTGTAGACACTCCCTCTTTGAACAAATACTTCAGGCAAAACTACACTGGAAGTTCTGATACGTTGAATGGTGTAACAACATTGTGATAGCAACAGCATTTATGGGCAGAATAGGTAGAAGAATGTAAATAGGCTGAGCATTTAATTCAAGAGTTCACCTCTTAGATGCAACCAGCAGGCGCTGTAACTAGTGGATGTCATCTAACAAACAAAATGTGAAGAGGAATGGCAATGGTTTTGTTGTTAATCAGCTTAGATTCCTTAGTTAGGGCTTGCTAGATCAGTATTTGTGTTCTGCAAAGTTCAAAGCTTGTTACTCTTTTTTTAAGGGTTTTTTTTTAGCTAGGCAAACTCCCAGGTGGTAGGTGAAATTTATAGCCTTAAAATGTATGCCCACATTTTGCACAAGCATTTAAACTGCAAGCACAGGTCTAAGAACTTTTACCTATCTCTCTCTAGCAAGTAATCATACTTACAGATGGAGCTAGGTAGAAATCTCTTGAAAAACCTTTTATCAGAAAATACTGAGTTGCTGAAAGTTTGACACATTTCTCATTAATAAAAAACGCTGAAATAGTCAAAATGGGATGTTTTGACATTTTCAAAAAAATCTTTTAATTTTTTATCACTCAGGTAATCAGATCCTGGATTTGGGAACTGACTGCATTGTTGAAAAATTACCATGAAATGAGATACGTTTCCATATGTGTAAATCTTTTAAAAATTATTTAAGGTTTTCAAAGATTTTAATACACTAAAAATTCAGACAGGAAGATGGAAGAAAATATTATAGATCAGTCAGAGGCATGACAATCCAGTGGTGTACCCAGCACAGCTGTGACACACGGGGACAGGGGCAACTTCTGCATGCCCCTGATACCAGTGCAATTGTGTGGCTGCAGCTACAGTGCTTTGTTTTCTGTCCTCCCTTCACCACTTTCTGCACGCCACCCAAGTTAGTGCTGGGGGCACAGGGTTGCCAACTGTCAGTAAAAAAACAGTTTGTCTGTCACTAATAAGCTTGCAGATTGTCAGTAAAAAAAAAAATTATTGGATTTGCAGCTGTACTGGGACAGTCACCCCCGTTGCCCCACCCTAGTTACACTACTGAAATCTGTAGAAATATTTTCCAAAACCAGAAAACATCTCTGAAATGACAAACAAAATCCAGCAGGTTAATTACATCCTAATTGATTCTTACACCTGATACTACATAACAGAGTTTTGTACAATTCTATTTTAACATATATAAAAAAAATCAACCCCTTTCATATAAAAATGTAGACAATTACTGAGTCAGTGAACATTCAGAAAGAGATTTTTTAGTAATTTTATGAGAATGTGATGCTCTTTCATTGTCATAATCATAAAATAAATGTATTCTTTTAAAAACCTTTAACAGGGCAATGTTTTGTGAATTTTGTGTAATTGAATATGATAACACCACATTCAGGAAATAAAATGTATTCCCGAGTCACTTTTGATACATCAGGAAAATGATATACTCTGCTAGCCTGCTAAATATTAATCCCTTCACCCCAAGCCCCAAATTTGCTGTATAATCCTTCTATTTCTGTGCTAAGACAAAGAAAAAAAATAATAGATTAAATGAAAATTTTCCCAAGGGATTTAATTTAAATGGCTTGGATATTCAGAAGGATTAATCAAACTTTTACAAGGAATTTTTTAAAGCATGGAATGGAATAAATTTTCCCAACACTTCTAAATCTTCCAGAATTTTACAAACCTAATGTCCTTATATGGTTTTCAAGAAGTTCTGTCTTCTTTTCTGGGTCTATCCCATGTTAACACAGTGCTGCTCTTGTCTCACCTCCATTCATGACTGCTTGTACTCTTAAACCTGAACCTATAACTAAAGGGTGCCTGTTCACGTGCGGGGAGGCTGCTCTGGTGTGCTGTAATTACAGTGTGTCAGAGCAGGCTCCATTAATGCTGGAGCATGCTAAATAATGTACTCCAACAGCCTCTGTGTTTAGTAGTGAATCAGCGTGCTGGTGCTTCAAAATGGTAACAGGGGCTTGTTCCAAGAGCTTTAGTTAAAGTACTCCCACCACCATTTTGAAACACGAGGACACCGATACAAGAGACAGCGTGGGCGCTTTAACTAGAGTGGTTAAAGTGCTCCCACCCCTCCCTGAAGATAAAACACCCAAAGTGATCAACTCCTGAGAGCTTTCCAAAACAGTGCACAAATGTGGATTTCTGGCCCAGTGTCCTGAGGACTCCGAAATGGAGCTTTCATTTCAAATGTGAAAAGTTTGTCCCATATTGTCCATATCTCACCCCAGATTTGCTTGAGGTACAAGACAGTATCCTGCTACAATTGCTGAGAGGATGCTTCCCAACACTGCTTAGTGCTTCTTCAATCTTCAGCATTACTATAAAGCCACTGAATTAACTGGAACCTAAAATGTTGCAAATCAGTTCCAGCTCGAGGTCTGTGGAGTATCTGGAAGCATCAGTTTTGTTCCCTGAAAGTTGCTCACAAGCAGTAGTGGTCTGTCATAACAACTGGGGTGCCTTGGCTTGAATATCTGTTCAAGATGACAGAATTGATTTAACTTAAATCCTCCATTTTTGTTTGTCAACATTTCTTCTCATTCCTATTTTCTGCCTCTGAAATCTTAGCAGAAAATCATGTTACTTAGTCTCCAATGCCTCAGAACAAAACACTTATACAACTGTTTAATTGTGTTGTGCTACTGTAACCCTTCTGCCGGGCACCAGTTGGCAGCTACAAGGGCTAAGTTCAATTCTGGGGTACTAAATATATTTAAATATATTTTACCTTGGCTGAAGCCCACACCCAAACCACCTGAGAAACACTACGTTAATTACTAGGGTATCCCACAAACAAAAAAACCCTTTTGTATTTACAGAGGCAAGTAGTATAAACACAAAAGATGCTTTACAGAAAACAAAGTAAAACACCAAATGCAATTTAAAACACTATTAACAACAAGACAATGTCTATAGGTTGTGCTAGAAAGCATGGGTCCTTCTGCAGTGCAAGGGGCCTCTTGCGGCTCTTGGAGGAACAGCAGCATGCCAAGCTTTGTTCCCACCACAAGGCTGTATGTGTGTGTGGGAGTGACTGCAGCTCTAGACAGCATGCACATACTCCAGAACTTCTGGGCTGGATTATATGGCCTGATAAAATGAAACTGCAGAGTCAAAAAAAAAACTCCAAAGGAGCCAGGTTGATTAATGGCTACAGCTGGCCCAAACTGGCAGGATTAAAAACTCCCAGGTTTCAACCCTGTTTAAACTGCCAGGCCTAACTCCTGGCCAGCAAACCCAAGGAATCAATAGTCTTTTCCCCAGTATTGATTCCTGAAAACCTCAAAAGAAACGTGTGTGGGGAGGAGGAGAGAGGCGTTCCCAGACACCTGGACAATTCTCCCTCCCTTTCTCTCTCTCTTTCCTTGACCTGAGGTTCCCTTTTTGCTGTCTGCAAACTCCTTCTCCCTTGGAAGAAACTTCACTCTCCAGCAGCCCCTACTAGCTTTTTCCAATCACCCTAGCACACCTTATATCCCTTTGCATGACATCAGCCTGGCCATGTCCAGTCAGGGTGTGTGCCACATTCCAGCTCCTCTTCCAACCAATACGCTTGAAGAATCCTTTGCTTTCCCTGGCCAGTGAGGCGAGACGATTTTACATATTTACCCCAGATACAGACCCCAGCTTGCCATATGCTGAGCACATGGCCAAAACACAGGAGCAATCTTGTTGCATAAGAAAAAAAATACACAAAAAGTACAATATACAGCCCAAGTGTGTGTGTTGTGTTATGTTGCTAGTATTTACGTATTCCTGTTTAACCGAACATAATGTCAGAATATGTAGTGAAAAAAACAAAGACTGATGAAGCTGATGTGCAATTTCTGCCAGTAACATGAACTCCAGAGGGTGAACTGGAAGCTTTGGAAGGATCAGTGAAAATCTTGGACTTCACTGCAAACCCTGAAGTCCTTGCAGTTCTGTCCCCAGCATCTACTTTGGAGCCTTGTCTAAGACAAAAAATACCCAAAACCATTTTGCTGAGAGGGATGCCAGGAAAGCCAAACCACTGCTAACTTAGTTTAACTTCTGGGTTTAGATGTGTTCTTTGAGATGTTATGAAATGTAGTTTGTTTGTGGCTCAAATTAAGTGGTATGCAGTTGCCTCTATCAGGTCATTTTTTTTACTACCAAGTGTTAAATTTGTAGCTCATTTGCACAGAGTGAGTTAAAGCTGAGTAAGGCAGTTTATGTCCTCATGCATCTATATCCAAGCAGATTCTTTTGTAGGTACAGAAATTTAGTAGACGCTTAATTCCTCAAGCTACATGGTAGTAAGGAAAAGTCCCTCTTATTTTATAAAGGGTTTTTTTTAGTAATAAGCCTAATAGAAAGAAAGAAAACAATCAACTGTGTTAAAGCACAATTGCTTCATTGACCAAAGAGCAATTCACACCTCCTAATTGCTGTCCCGTGTCAGCTGCACCCCATGCTAGAAAGGCACTTCAAATGGGCTAGGTGTGACATTGTTTTACCAGAGCTATAGAAATGCATCCCACTGGATATAAACCTTAGCATTCTTTCCTTTTAATCTTAATTCTTCCCTTTTCTACCTCATCTACAAGTGAAAGAAATTTTGGGTGGGCAGCCAATGGTAGGGTGTTCTTCCTTACTCAGGAATGGGGAAGATTTAGAGGGTTTGAAATACTGGAGAAGATGATGGGATGCACTTTAGTGTTTTCAATCCTCCCCCTCCCTTTTGATGAGAATGTGCTGAACAACATATCAAACTAGCAGGCCTTCCCCAAAGCTCCCACTTTTGCTGAATGGACATCAGTACCCATCTACAAAGAGGTAAAGGCCATCACACCATCTTTAGCAGCTCAGACGTACAACAGAGTCCTCAAAAAACTGATTTTTAGTCAGGTTTATTGAACCAGTATACTCTCAAACTCTGCAACAAAGAGGACAGGGCAAACTACATTTTTCATATACTAAGCTGGTAAAGACAAACCGTACCCTCCAACTCAACCAGTTTAGCCTGTTCTAAAAAGGTCCCCTATCTTCTCTCCATCCCGCTCTCACCCCTTTTCCCAAGAAATAGGAGAATCAACTCAAAGTGGTTTCTGCCACACTTCCTCCTGCCTCTCATACAAACAGAAGGGGCCTGATTGTATTCCCTGTGCCTCAGATCCTTAGACGTTTCCTCTCGCTCTGTACCTCAGGACACAGAGAGGCAGATATCCCTTCTTTAAGGCACTGGGGGATGTCTCTACACTTTATGGGCTGCTAAGAACTGTAAAACTTCTTTTCTCTAGCCAGAAGCCTGATTTCCACATGACAGTGGGAGAAAAACAAAAGTTTCATTAATCTTCTGACAGTGGGGAATTAGAAGCTGAGGTTTGAAAGAGCTGGCGGTACACACAGGAGATGAATGCTCACCTATGTCTCCTGTGCATATAATTCTCTGCAGCACACTCTGGGGTTTTGCCTCTAACATTAAAGTAACCCAGTAAGAGGACTAACGTGTGTGTATGTGACTTCAGGAAAACATTTCATTGTTCTGTATTTCTATGTTCTCCGTCTATACAATGGGAGAGCAGCATACAGTTTTCCTTTCCTTTTGTTGTACTGTAAGGTCTGTAAGACTGTAAGGTCTTTGGGGCAGAGATGGTCCCTTACTGGGTGCATGTATATGAGATGTTTACTGTGAGTTGCTTAATTAGCTCCACAGTAAAGTCTTGGCATCTGTACCTGCAACCCTATTAAAGGCCACAGTAAATTAATAAATGCTGCCCTAGGTTAGTACTTGTCAAAGCAAGTACTATTCTAAAGCAACGTTGTGTAGTGCAGTGTTTCTTAATCCATGGGTTGCAACCCAAAAGTGGGTTGCAAGAATATATGAAAGTGGATTGCAAGAGTACAGGAACAAACTTTAAAAATGGATCAACAAAGTTGAAAAATGGATTCTTCTTTAAAGGAGAAAACATGGGAAACTGTGGCTTTTTCCTTGCAGGCTGTCAGAGTTCCAGCCTGCAAGGGGTTGCTTTGGGCCTCCCATGTCCCACACATCCCCCCTGCCCTACACACCCACTCCCTACCCCACACACTGGGGGGCTGGGGGTGCGTTGGTAGCAGGTCAGGAGTAGGGTGACCACCTTTGTAAAATGTAATGGCAGGACACATGCTTGCCTCCCCCTGCTCCTCCCACCTCCTCTGGCAGCATGGCTGGAGCAGAGCCGAGCAGGGCAGGGACCGATGGCTACTATGTGCTCAGGGCTTCCTGCTCTGCCACCTTTCCCCTGGAAGCCTGCCTACCCAGCAGCAGAGGGACACAACGCCACGCCGCCACAGCCTCTGCTACTGCTGAGCTGCCAGGGGTCTTGTCAACATGATGGTGTGGGGCTCCCAGCAGAAGGTCAGTAGGGTGGGGAACCCTGAGTCCACAGTAGGCAGCCCATATCTGCCTCCACCCCATGCACAAATCTGGGGGGGCATGTGCCCCCCCCATACCCTCCACAAGAGTGCACACAGCAGAGGGGATCTTCCCCCTCCATGAGTACCCTGGATGAGATACCCATGGCTCTGTCTAGTAGCAGTGCATAGTGGGTGCATGGGCGTGCACCCCCTGACTGGCCATGCTCCCCATTTAGATGATGGACGGGGGAGCAGGTGGGAGCACCACCCTGTGAGCACTGGCCAGAGAGTGGGAGCACCAGATGAAGAGCCGCGGCCACTTCCAGGAATGCCACAACTGCTTCCCGGTCGGTGCAGTTGGCTGTGGGGGTTCCCCCCACATTGGTGAGAAGGGCCGTAGGGGGACCACCTCTGGTCGGTGAGATTGGCCATGGAGGGACCCTCCCCTGATCCCTGACTGGTCGCTTGGGGGGCATGTGCCCCCCCTGACTAAGGTGGCACCAGTTGCCCATGGCTCTGTCCCAATCCATGTGCTGGCCCCATTCACTGCCCTGGCTGGGCAGTGACCCCTGCCCCTGCCCCGCTCCCTCCCTCACTGTGGGGCCTTGATCTGCACCCTGCTCCTCCCCATGCCCACTCCCCTCATAGACTTACCTGCAGGGAGTTGCTCTCCACAATGCCTGGCTTTAATCCTGACCACATGCATGTGTGCTGATGCACACATGCACATAGGAGCCCCTGCATCCATCCCACTGCTGGTAGCCCTAAGTAGCCCCTTGCAGGCTAGAATGCTGCCAACCTGCAAAGGGAACCCACTGTTTTCTGATCCCTGCACATGCTGGGGATCAAAGGCAAGTGCTGTCCTGGAGTCACACAGCTCAGGACTGGGACTTGAGGTTCCCATTCTGGGATTGCCCCACCCAATTTGGGAAGGGTAGTCATCACCCTAGCTGGGAATGAAGGCCACTGGCTCAAGACTGACCATCAGTGTTTACACATAGATCCTGGTACAAAAAAGGTTGAGAACCGCTGATTTAGTGCACCATAACGCACATGTAGATGTTGATGGGGCTGACTGGGGCTTGAGGGTGCTTCAGTGTGGGGGTTGCCTGCTGGCTAGCCCCTCATTGGAGCAACCTTGTGCCCCAGCTAATCTCTCTGCAGCATGTTGAGCAGAGTCAGAGCAGCCCCAGGCTGGCAGGCTGAGATCCAGGTCCCCCTGCCAGCCAGGGCTGCTCTGGTCCAGCTGAACATGCTGCAGTTGTAGGTACATGTGTAAATATGGTGCCCAGGAGCAAAAAACTTTGGTGTGAACTGCACCAGAGTGTATCCATTCCCATTAATTGCACGTGTAGATGCACTCACTTTGTGTTTGTATAGCACCTGGCTCTAATGGGGCATGTATCATTTGGGCTTCTTGTTACAAATGTAATATAAATAAGTAATACTAATATTATTATTAGTAATATATATTAATCATTATTATTATATGTGTGTGTGTGTATAGAAATACAGTTATTAGCCATTTATAGCCCTTATTTCTCACTCTGAATATGTACCATGTTTCTTTCAGATCTCCTGCTATTTCTTTGCTATGCCACAGAATGTGATTGGTTCAAATATTGCAACTAAACCAATATGCCAAAGTCCAGCATCTCTTATTTTTGAAGTCTTACTTGGAATAGTTTATTAAGAACAAGAATTGCACCTTTGTATTAAAAAATAAAACTGACTTATGCTTAATTGTTATTCTAATTACAAGTCCTGGAGTAGTCTCCATTTTTTTCTCTCAGCATTATTATGAACCTCATTTCCTTACAAAGTCCAGGATAAACAATTCCAATATATTTTGTTTTAATTATCAGTGTTTAATGGGGCATAATGAGACTATGTTGAGTGGCGCAGAAAAGAAAAATAATTTAAAGTGTGCTGAACTACTGAGTGGTGTTAACTTGACTGCATATTTCACTTATTGTGGTGCGGCATTGTGTTAGCTAATATTCATCAATGCCATCATTTATTTATTAATTATACCTGCTCCATAATATAAAACTTTCTTTTCTTTCTGTCATCTGATTCAAGAGAGGAAACATGAATATGTCCCCAAAGAAACAGGCCACTCTTTGGTGTGTATGTTGATAGGTATTGTTGAAATTAAAGTGATTGTTTTAGAGGGGGCATTTGGCATGCTTATGTATAGATGTCTATATTAAAAGCCCTTTGTGGTGAATATAAACGTATTAGTAGTCCTGGTTTATTAAAAGTTGGATGGAGAGTAAGCCATCATGCTGGCTATTGTTAGGCATCTCAACATTACCTGGTGATGAAGTATTGGATCAGTTTGTGATGATGGAACATGGCAATGGACGAGAAAATTGCTGAGAACACTAGGATTTGTGCAAAGGCCACGTGCCAGGCAAAGGGCAGATCTAGAGTCACAGTCACTGGCTCAAGGTGTCCAGCTCATATTGCAAAAGAGACAAGGCCAGGTGTCATAGCTATATATTTCCAGGGCATCAAGGCTAAGTACCAAATGAAAGGAAAGATCAGGCTTTAGAGCCATGACTCAGGTATAGACTACTGCTATTTCCCTGCAGATCCCTTAAATTGCTCTTGTGTGGTGTGGAATCCAGGATAGGACAGTTAATCAAGGACACGTGCACATGAGAATGAGTCATCCTAGTGCAGATGAAGGTAAGTCCTCCCAAGTACTGATCCTCATCCTATGTGTGAGTGTGACCCATCAGCAGGGATCCTGGTTTTCTCTGTTTAAAAGTCGCAACTTCTCTGATAAAACCCCAAAATTCTCTGCTTAAAAAAACCCAAATCTGCATTTTTTTCACAATTAAAATGAAATGCCCCTATATATATAGGTATCAGTTGAACACAATATTTTATTGCTATATTTACAATTTTAAAGCAATTTGGAAGCATACCAGTGCCTCAATCATTATAATAACATAAATTCTAAATACCTATGTATTTTGGTGTTTGATTTTGGGTTTTTTACCATGGAAAATCAGAGCTCCCCCTGCCCCCTTCACTCACCAAGACATGGGTGTAACTGCAGGTGTTCCCCCACCACTACTTTGTGGTGCTGAACAGCCCTGATATGCTGGTGCCCTGCCCCTGCCCATGCCATTACCCCTCACTCCCAACCCACAGCCCCCTACATCACCTCAGCCCTGCTAGTGCCCCTCCCTCCTGACCCACAGCCCCCCGGCCCTGCTGGTGCTCCTTGTTCCCAACCCACAGTCTCCCACCACCTCAGCCCTGCTGGTGCCCCTAGCTCCCAACCCACTGCTCCCCACCTCGAGTCCCCAGCCCCCCAGTATGTGGGGAAGGGTGTGTGTGTGGGGGGGCAGAGGGTGTTTGGGCATAGGGGATGCCATAGATAATGTATCAGGCAGGCACGGGGGAGCTTGTGCCCCCCCCCCCCCAGTTTTCTGCATCCACAATGAGGCATGGGCCTTCAGCCTGGCTGGAACAGCACTGGGCAGGAGCTACCTCTACAGCCCAGTGGGAGGGACCCAGCACAAATGGGAGTGCTGCATTGCCATGGCTGCCAAAGTGGGGCACCCCCTGCCCACCCAGCAACAGTGTGGGGCACAATACACTGCTGCTGCTGGGAGCTCCATGCCAGCCATGCCTCCATGGCCACCAAGGTGAGGCACCATGGTAGCTGTGGTGTTGAGTGGTGCTCCCCTGCTGCTGCCAGGTGGACAGGGGATGCCTCACCTTGACAGTTATGGAAGAGTGGTGCTGCCAGCAACAGCAGCAGCAGCAGCAGCAACACTGAGCCTTCCTGCCCTGCTCCACCCTCTTGTGCCAGGTCCCCTGCACTGGGATGTGGAGACAGTTCCTGCCTGACGCTGGTCTGGCCAGGCTGTAGCCTCATACTCCACTATGGGTGTAGAAATCTGGGGGAGCATGTGCCACCCCATGCCCTCCAACATGTTGCCTATGGCCCCCTGCCCCCCTTGTTGCCTATGATCCCCCTCCCCTTCCTCCTGTGTTGCTTATGCCCCACCCCATAAACTTACCTGCAGGGAGCTGCATCAGCTGTTCTCCACCATGCTGCCACGTGCATGTGTGAACACACACATGCATGTGACCCTCTGTCTCTTACCAGGTTTCTCTTGCTGTCCCCAGCCCCAAGTAGCCCCTTTCAGGCTGGAACTCTGCCAGCTTGCAAGAGGAACTCCGTGGTTTCCCAGTTTTTCTCCTTTAAAGGGGAAAATCTGTGTTTTGCCATAGGAAATGGAAAATCCAGATCCTTGGTCGTCAGTTTGAGTCTGAGATCTTTGGTGCTAAATCACAGCCTTCCATGACTCAAGGTAAAGAAAAGTGGTAGGTAGTAGTCTGAAGTCCAGTAGAAGGAAGGGTAGAGATGTACCTTATAGGCTAACAGAATCTGAGATGTATAACCTTTCATAAGCAAAAGAGCACTTGCTGAGTTCTTGTTCATCAAAGCTTGTGCATCTTTGATTCACTTAGGGTACAGATGTACCTTATAGAATACCTTCAAGGTAAAGAAGTAACTCTTTCAGCAGGATATACCAGTAAGTGTTACTTTGTGTGCTGGGATGTCCAACCTCCTTCTCACTTCTGTGACCTTCTTATTTTTCCAGAGTTCAAAAATTGTTCCCTACTGGGGGGAACCTAGAAGGGAAATGAAGTAGATTGGACCATGCCGTTGCTCTCAAAGGAGAAGGGAATCCAGAATCTGAGACCTTGAAATTCCCTGAGATCTTCTTACAAGGCTGAGGGAGCCAGCTAGGAAACAGACCTTGCTTAACAGAGGAAGTGAACAGCTGGGAAATCCGTTCTGTCCTTTTAAGGGGTTGCTGCTTCTGCCCTAACTGGTAGGAAGGCTTGAAAAATTCAGAAACTCCCTACCAGTTATAAGAAACATTTTCTATTGTTCCCACCTCAGATTCTCATGCTGAAGAGTTCTCTTTAACAACTCAGGGGTAGGGGCAGCTCCAAGAGAGAACTGAGCCCCAAGGCTAGAGGTACTGGTGTTCAAATGACCCCTAGTCTCGCTTGCCCCTAGGCAAAGGCCTGAAGGAACAAGCTAGAGGGAAAAGATGACATAGGATGCCTGCCATGGATTTGGAAGTAACTGATGCTCCAGAGAGAAAAATCTGGGAGGTAGGATACTTGCCAGTGGTACTACCACACAATCTTGAATGACTGTGCTCTGCTCAGTCAATAGAATTTGGAACTGATTTGGCCAACTTGGCTTGAGACTCATTAAAAAAAAAGAGAGAGAAATGAGCTCCCTCTAGAGAACTGAGCTCTTTCTCTGTTTTCATTTTACAAACTAATACAAATGTTTAAACTAAAACAACTATTGGAAATATATATTTATATACTGAATGTTATTTTACATATTTTACAGTCTTAATTAGTTTCAGTGGTTCTCAACCTTTTTTGTACCAGGATCCATTTGTAAACATTGATGGCCAGTCCCAACCCAGTGTCCCTCACTCCGGATCCACTGACCCCCGCCCCCAGCCCCCCATGTGGGGGGTAGAGGAAGGTGTGTATGGGGTGGTTAGAGCATGTGTGGGGTATGGGGAGCCCCAAAGAGCCCCTGGCAGGCTGGAACTCTGCCAGCCTGCAAGGGAAGACCCTTGGTTTCCCACATTTTTCTCCTACAAAGGACAATCCATTTTTAACTTTTGTTGATCCATTTTTTAAGTTTGTTCAGGACCCTTTTATATATTCTTGTGACCCATGGGTTGAGAAATGCTGATCTAATTAATATTTGAATGAGAAAAAAGATGCACAGATAAGGTGGTAGGCACCTTACTGTGTTGTGCTGGTCATCATGGACCAGAACTCTACTGGACACATGCAGTACAATCAGAGAAAAAGAAAATCCCTGCTTCAGAATTTACTTTCTAAATAATTAATACAGCACAGTTCCAGCAGCATTTAGAAAATAACTTTAAACTGCAACTCATTCACCTGCCCCTTCATCATCAATCTGTGATACAAAGTCTCTGCAGTCTCCAAAAAGATGTTTTTTGTAATGCGTAGGTGTGTCTACACGAGACACTTTACTGTGTGGTAAACTAATCTACTGTGCAGTAAAGCATCACTATGTAACAGAGCACAGCAGCTACTGTGTATTAAAATAGGTTAATGCATGGTTTTCTACTACCTGTAAATTTAGAGTAAGTATTTTATTGCGCAGTAAGCTTTCTGCGCATTAACTGCAGATGTAGACGTGCCCCATGTGTCATGAATTACTTTAGCCAACACCCAAATGCAGCTACTTTGGGGCCCAACAGGCTATTGGTATAGGCTTCTTTGATCCATTCACAAAGATCTGGAAAGGTATCACAGGCATACCTCGTTTTATTGCGCTTTGCTTTATTGCGCTTCGCAGATATTGCGTTTTTTACAAATTGAAGCTTTGTGGCAACCCTGCGTTGAGCAAGTTTATCGGCGCCATTTTTCCAATAGCATTTGCTCACTTTGCATTTTTTAGCAATAAAGTATTTTTTAATTAAGGTATGTATATTGTTTTAGACATAATGCTATTGCACCCTTAATAGACTATAGTATAGTGTAAACATAACTTTTATATGCACTGGGAAACCAAAAAATTCATGTGACTCGCTTTATTGCGATATTTGCTTTATTGCAGTGGTCTGGAACCAAACCCGCAATATCTCCGAGGTATGCCTGTATTCTGTCTTTGAGAGTGGCCCAGGCTAGGTGCTTCAGAGGAAGGTACACAATATTGGTGGGTCAAATTCACTCCTGTTCCAGATATATGTAGGTTGTATTACAAAGGTGCAGATAGAAGCCCATGGGGATTTTCAAAAGGTAGGTAGGTGCTTCACCCTTATTGAGTTGGACATCTTATCTGCTTAAGTGACTTTGAAAATCACAATAAGCATCTGTACATCTATAGGCAACTAAGCATCTTGGCAAGTCTGCCCCAAACTGACTGCATTTAAGTTGTATTTTGGACAAAACGGCCCTCAGAATCAAACTAACCATTTGGCACTATTCTACAAAATCAGACTCTTTCCTTGCCCATGATGGTGATCAGCTTTGGCACTGAAATGCAAGCCTCTGTAATTCTGATCTCAGTCAAAGTAATTGTAATTGCTTCACATAAATCTCTCTATTCCTGGGAGCATATTGAACAGTAAAGTAAAAGAGCTGATCTTTTGCCTTTAAGAGCCTGATATGCCAACACGTAGATATAAAAATATGTAGTTGTGATACAATTTACTTAGGCACTGGTTAAAGATCGTGGATCTAAGCCCAATGGGCTTCTATACACGTGCAGGGAGGCTGTTCCATCAGAGTAGACTTGATTAATCGAGTCTGCTACGGTGTGGTCATTACTACGCTCCAGCAGACTCCAGCGTCATGTGTATCAGTGTCCCTGTGCTGAAAAATGGCGACGGGGCACTTTAAAGTTCATTGAATGAGCATTAGTTCAAAGCATCCTGCTGCCATTTTTCATCATGGGGACGCTGATACACATGATGCTCTGGGTGTTTTTAATTAGCATGGCCCTCAGAGCTATGCTAATTAAAGAGCCCGTCCCCCCCTTCCCCATCTCAGAGTATATCTATAAATGCCCAATGTGCCTAACCTTTCTGTCCTTACTCATCCTAGGAAGTTGCAAAGGACTTTTGCTGAATAACATTTAAATGACTGAGACTATCAGAATGAAGATTTTAGTGTATTAAATGATTAAATCCTGACACTGGGGTAAGAGGCATGTTCTTTGCTTAGTAAATCAATGGGACTCTCTCTGTTGATTACAATGAGTGTTGGATCAGAGCCTTAGGAGGGAAACATACTGATCTAATAAAATGCCACAACAAACCAAAATCACATTTTATAATTCTATTGAAAATTACACACACTACATTGCAGCTTAAGTTAAAATATTCCAAAATGTTCATTTTTATAATAAAATAGAAACATCTGGCAATTTTAATTACACATGGGAATATTTACAGAAACAAATATATTTATCTACATCATTTACATTATTTGCAACTTATTGGAGCAGAATAGCCTCCAGAAAATAGTGACTTGGTTTTTAGCTACCAGAGGAGTGAGGTTCTGGAACAGCCTTCCAATTAGAAGTGGTGGCAAGAAACATAAGTGGTTTTAATATGAAACTTAAGTTAAATTTATGAACAGGTTTAAACAACATTGTGCCTGCAGTCCTGTTTCATCCAAAGTTCCAGTAAAAACTGAAACAGAGACAGTGGACATTACACAGCAAAACTCTGCTTCTACATTGGAGCAGAACAGTGTATAGACAATGGTCCCCCATACCTGGAAAGTCTTATCTTTTTAATATCTTTTTATTATAATATTCCTGGACCCCCAGTCCCTAATCAGGATACCACTGTACCAGGCACACTGCAAATACATGTGGAGAAATAATCTGTGCCTCCATATGCTAAAAGCTAAATAGGCAAGAGAACAGGGACAGAAAGAGAGGAAGTACCCTGCCCAAAGACAAAAGGTGTGTGGTACAGCCGTGTCTCCTGACACAGTCGGGTACCTCAGAGTTTTGCCTAAACCAGAACTACCTCCTAGACCTATAAAATCACTAGGTAGGCCAGTGTCAGGAGGCTAGTCATGAGGAGATCTCTGAATCTGGGGTGGGGGGACTGCAGCTAGTGTGCTGGGGAAAAGTGCAGCCTGGAGCAAGAGGACAGCTGTTATCACAGAGAGGCCAAATGAGGGAGGGGAAGAGTCTATGGGCCACACAAAGGAAATGCCATATCCACAGCCATTTCTTTATATGCTTGGTGAGTTACGAAGTTTAGGACGCAGCAGTAGTTTTGCCAGGGGAGGGCCCTGTCCCTTGCTGTCGAGGTGGGATGTGCTGATGGTCCAGAAATCTGGAGTGCATGGAAGTTGATCAGTGCCCCAATTAGCATACTTAATTAATATTTATTATTTCATTTGCATAAAGCCTATATTCAACACAGATCCTCCCTTTCAGGTTCTGCTATATCCCTCTGGTTGATATGCACAGAAACATTCCTTGTGCTTTCCCTGCATTGTCAATGGACACCATGGGGAGCTCAGGGCCAGAGCCAACCTGAGCAGGGCGTGGGGGCTGGGGAAAAATCAGCCCATGCAGGGCCCTGCCCTTGCCTTGCTCTAATCCCACATGCCCCAGACCCAAAGAAGCTGCCACTGCCATCAGCAGTGGCACCGCTGGCAGAGTGGGGGTGGGGGAAGGAGGGAGTTACGAGCAAGAGGCTGGACATGAAGCCAGCAGAGCAGTCACTGCGGCTGCTCCACCCAGCTCCACGGGGCCCCCCAAAGCGTGGGGCCTGGGGTGGTCACCCCGATTCATCCCCCCCAGGTAGTGATGGCCCTGCCCAAGACACTTTGCAAGTCAGCCAGTCTGAAGAGCACTTACTTCTTTGCTGAAACCCTGGGGGTGGGAGCAAGAGTAGCTGTCGGCTGCCTGGCTACACCCTTGCCTGTTAATGTTGAACTGAGTCCACACACAAATCAATTCCACGCAAAAGTAAAGGCTCTTCTTAGTGACAACCACAGCTTGCAGCCACCATATCTTTATAACGTTTCAGGACAACATTCTCCTTGTCATCAAAGTACAGGAGATTGATGGACTTCAGTTCAGTTGGGACACAGCATGGCATGCTGACATCTTGGGACAATTTAAGTGTATGCACAATGGACTGGACAGTAGCATGATTGGTAGCATTTAGACTCTCCCCTAAGGGGAACAGGCAGGTACCTATGCAATAAAAAGCATTGTATCCACTTGGGTAAATGATCCATCCTGACCAGCCAATTGCCTGGAAGTCAACATAGAGTTCTCTTCGACGGCATGACAAAACCTGACCTTTGGAGGAGAGGGATGATGTATCCCGTGTCCTTCTGCTCCTACTTGTTCTGAAATTTTCCAAGATCTCACTTTGGAGAGGTGTCTGGGTAGGAGCACCACCTACAGACGAGGATGGCTGCAGTTCTGCAAACAAAATAACATTCCAGAAGTAAGCTAACCCTTCCTATGAAGGGTACAATGTTTTCCTGTAAATTTAATTACTTGAAAAAGCATTGGTCCCATAGATTTAACAAAATGTTTTGAGTGGCTTATTAAAATGATACTTAGCAAATTACATATTGTGGAAATCTTAAATACTTATTTATCTCCTAAGCTGCAAGTTACTCGGTATAAAATCCTGTAGTCTCCTTTGTTGCACAAAAGGTCCCAAACGAGATAAATAAAGGAAGTGTGTTGAAGACTCCACAGTCTTGGGCCAAGTCTAGAGGGTAGGAGATTGATCCCTGTCCCCAGGAACTGCTGGGGTGGGCTCCAAGCTCAGAGTCTGGCCAGGACAATCTCCCAGCCCCTGCTCCGATCGTGGGGATGGGGCTGGGAGCTCCCTGCACTGGGGTGGGGGGGGATGTTGTTTTGGCTGGGCTCTGAGCTCGGAGCCTGCCCCGGCCACAGGCAGCTCCAGGGGGCAGGGAGCAATCTCCCAGTCCCCGCTCCAATCACAGACCTGCAGCTGGGAGCAACCTGTATGGGGAGAGTTCCTTGTCCAGGCTGGAGCTGGTTGGGACCTGCCCCAGACTGAGACAGTTCCTGGCCAGCCCAGGGCTACACAGGGAAGTCTGCAAGTGCAGCCTGGAGCTGACCAGGAACTGTCTTGGTCTGGGCCAGGTCCCAGCCTCACAGTTCTTTCCCAACCCCATGCCCAACTGGGCAATTGAGACATGGGACTTGGAAAGAGCTGTCGGGGAGGGGCAGGTCCAAGCCCCCAACCCCGAACTTCTAGTGGGGTAGCTAGCAGTGAGCCCCCAGCTGGGCAGGGATTCCCCACCCAGTTTGGGGCTCACTGCTAGCTACCCCACTGGAGGATCGGGCCATGGGGCTCAGAAAGAGCTGTGGGGGAGGGGACTCTTCCCAGCCCTGTGGCCTGATTGCATGATCAGGGCAAAGGGCTGGGAAGCAGCTATGGAGGAAGGGTATAGCTCAGAGCTGGCTAGGACTTGCCCCAGACAGGGACAGGTTTCTGGCTAGCTGCTAAGAAGCCCTACTGGGCACGGGGTGGGAGAACTCTCTTTGTCCCCATGTGCAAGGGGTGGGAGAACTCTGCAGCAACAGTTCTCCCACCCAGTGCACATCAGGACCCCTGCTGACATCTATGGGGCCAGGAGACAGCTCTATCCTGGCCCTGTACTCCCTGCCAGCCTCTGCCTAGCACAGGGGGAACCTGGAGCTCCCCCTGGGTTGCTTCAGGGGGGCAGAGCAGGGTAGGAGCAAATCTGCTCCCAAGAGGAAGCGCATGTAGATGTGTTCCCCAGTAGGCTTACTGCACAGTATTTTTACTGTGCAGTAAGCCTATTTCAAATTAATTGCACGTGTAGACACGCCCACTGGTTCTGGAATTCAAATAGCAATATAAAAGAAGAAAGAACCACCCATCCCCCTTTAAAATAAGCAAAAGACCCCAAAATCTTTGTGTGTCCTAAAGAAGCAAAAAATGATGCACATGCAGTTTATTCCCACGTAGACATAGCCTGAGATGTACAGTGGCCTGCTATAGAAGAGAAATAATAAAATTATTTTATCAAAACAAATTCTTGATAATGGCAAACAGAATTAGTGTCTGGAATTGCATGCAAGTAATTGCATTATGTACAGGAAATGCATTAGAAAGTGAGAGAAAATGAACTTCAAGGGAATCACATGCTAGAGAGTGGAAATTACTCTTGTCTTGACCCACCTGAGGAAGAGGGTGAAAAGCTGGAAGACCTTGGTCTGTCATTATTAGTGAAGAGGACTAGAAGAGCATTCCTGCTGTCTTGCACATTGTGCTGGCTTCTGGCAAATTTCACGAAGTTGTATTCCATTTTCTTTTCAGATAGGCGAGTTGCAGTGATCAAAAAGCCATGGTTGTAGTGGCTGTTCCTAACCCATTTGGAAACCTCATAAGAAAAGGAAGATGGTAAAAGATCATTTGAATGATTTCAAACAAAGTTTATATGGAAATAAAGAGAGAAGGCCATGGACAGAATTCTGTTTCACTCAGTTGATGATCAAAGTGCAACTTGTAACCACCTCTGAGTTTTATCCAAATGTACTGTAGGAATAAGGAGAGGTCTGCCTGTGACAGGACTGAGCCCCTAGAGATGGCTGTGATTAGAGGTGCACTGATACATCAGTTCATATGGTATTGACACCGATAAAAGGAAAAGTGACATTATTGACAATCTGCTTTTTTTGGCTGATGTGGCCAATAATGTCACTGATAAATGCTGTGTGCAGCTACAGCATGCAGGCAGCCAACCCAGCAGCTTGGAGAGCAGTGTCTGTCTGGTAAGCCTGTTGTAGGGAAGGGGTGGAGGGAGGGGAAGAAGCGTGGGAAGCAGATTGAGGCCCCTGTGGTGAGGGGGGGAGTGGAGCTGGAGCAGGCACTGCCCAGGCGAGCCAGGATGCGGGATGGACTCGTGAGTGGCTCATCTAGGAGGGGTGCAGTGGAGGGTGGCTCCCGCTGCTCTGTACACCCCCAGAGGAGGCATGAAGGGGGTATGTGCCCCCTGGAGCTGTGCGCAGGGCTGGGAGCAGGCTCATCTCAGTGGGGTTGTGCTTGGGGTAGATGGTGGAGGTGCTGGGAGTAGGGGCTATGGGGTAGCCATGAGAAGCTGCGGGGACCCTGTACTCCCCCTCCCAGTGCCACTGCCTGCCTAAAGCACAGCCCAGGGAAGAGCCCAGCACCTTCCTCGGCCCCAGTCTGCAGCGGCAGCCTGCCCTCACCTCGTGCACAGATCCAGGGGGGCACATGCCCCTGCGCCTCCTCCAGCTCCACTCTCTCCCTCACCACAGGAGCCTCGATCTGCCCCTCTGCATGCCTCTTCCCTCCCTCCACCCCTTCCCAAAAGACTTACCCACCAGGCTCTGTTCTCCAAGCTGCCAGGCTACATATTGACAATTGGATCGGTATTGTCTAGTATGGCTCATTAATAATCAGGCATTGGTATTGGCCAAAAAAATCTTTATCGGTTCACCCCTAGCTGTGATGCCCCCTGGTGGCTGTGTGGCTCCTGCCCAGCTCTGCCTCTAATATAGCCCTCCCTGACTGCTCACTCCCTATGACTTGTTCTTAATGAAGATTGAATAAGGGAGGCTGCCCACAGGCCTTAGAGTGAGACTTGGACCACTTTAATTAGGACTGGGTCTCTCCCATACCCCAGTAATCTTGATTCAGCTCTTAAGTTTGTTGGGCCCTCTTGGCCCATCTCTGTCCCCGCAGGGCACCTGTAGCTTTAAGGGCCAATTGCATATCTGTGCCCCTCCAGGGCACCTGTAGCCCTAAGAGCTCCTTGCATGGCTCCGTTCTTCCCTATACCATGCCCCATGCCTCTTGGGTGTTACTGTATTGTCACACTATTGTAGGGGTCTTGGCCTTATTGGCCTCCTCCTCTCTTGCTTTCACTGGCCTTTTTACCTCAGGCCCACAGTACTGGACCTGGCTTCTAGGCTCCAGCCTCCCTGACTGCAGGTCCTAACAGTGGCCCCCTGTGGGCCCTGGCCCTGCTCTTGGGCCAGTTGAAATCACCAGGTTCGCTGGCTCTGGCAGTCTCTGGCTATGATCCCTCCTGGACTTTGAGCCCTTCCTGGGCTCCACTGTAGTACAATCATCCTTACACTTGAGTTGGGTAATGCAAGAGTTGGTCACAAGTTATGTTTCGGTCATAGGCTAGGTCAGTGGTTCTGTGCCCTGCTAGATGCAAAGTATCCCTCCTTAGACTCAAGGCACCTCACCAAAAATACCAGCTCTTAGTTTTTACTTGTCTTTTGACCACATTAAAATAGAGCAATTTTTCTGTCATGGAGAACTCAGAAGGACCAAAATAGGTCAGAATATTTTAAATTACGGATTCCTACTTGAAATCTCTGGGTTTATCTTGTAAATACTGTTAGCACTGTTAGAAACACAAACATTGCATGGCTGGCACTCCACAGCACCCTTGAGAGGATTCGAAGCATGCTAGTTCAAACAAGGTGAAACAGAATTCTTCCCTAATTGGGTAACCTAGAATTGGTCACAAGCTTTGCTTTGGTTGTCCACTACAAGAACATACGTGTTATTACTAGCCAATTGCCCATCATGAATGACGGATTTCAAAGAAGTGTTAACATGGCCAGCACCGAGGGGTGGCCCTGCCCCTGCCCCTTCTGTTGCCTGTCACTGGCAAGCCACAGCCCCCCCAGCCCTGCTGCTGTCCCTCACTCCCAACCCACTGACCCCAGCCCTGCCAGTGCCCCTCACTCACTAAACTGCACTACCTTGGGCCCCATGGGCCCCGATGATGCCCCTCATTCCCAACTCACATCTCCCCCACCCCCCAATCCCTGCTGGTGCCCCTCAGTCCCAACCCACAGTCCCCTCCCGGTGCCTCTCACTCCCAACCTGCATTCCCCTGCCCTGCTGGAGGGCCCCAGCTGTCTTCACCCTGCCTGAGCCAGAGCTAGTGGCTCCAGTTCATGCAGACGGTGGCGGCAGAGTGTGTCGGGCCCCAGCACGGGCTGAGGGAAGAGGAGGGGAGGCTTGTGGACCCCCTGCCCCGGGAAAGGCCTGCAGTGCCCTGCAGGCAGCCTGGCCATGGCCTCCTTCCCCGCCTTCCATTCCCCACAGGTGGTGGCTGCTCAGCCCCTTTGAGTACAGGCACTGCCACCTGCACTGCCACCTGCTCCTTTCCCCGCTGGAGAGCAGACAACCCTCCCCTCCCCCTGCACTATTGCAGCTGCAGCCCTTGCTCCCACCCCCAGAGCAAAGGGAAATTCTGGACATTTGGGCAAATTTAAAAAAACCCAGCCAGACCACAATCCGAGGACTTAAAAAGAGTGGGGACACTGTTAAAAAGAGCCTCTGTGGAGGTGAGGCAGGGGGAGCTGCCACACTGGAAGCTGTAGGAGGAGACGGCAGCAGTGGAGGGGCTCCCGTTTTAACTCAGCTGGCCCTGCCCCTGCCTGCTCAGCCCACTGGTGCATAGGCAGTTCAGCAAGTGTTACAGACAGACAGAAAGACAGACAGACCAAGGCTTTTATTATATTAGAAAAGAAGTGGTAGTTGCAACTACATGAGGAAAGCTAAATTTGTATTTTGCACTTAAGTCAGGAAATGATCCTCTCTTTTTGTATGAAGCACATAGAGCATACTCCCCAAAAGCGTTAAGAATGAATATCCTGATAATTTACTATTAAAATGATAGGTCGACAAGTTGAAATTCCTGTCAGAAACTTAAGTGTTCTTTATCAGATCTTTCTGTTTCCTAGTAACCTTAGTAACAGAATAATACAGACCTTCATTTAACACTCATGTACAGGCTATACTTGAATAAATTAGCCTGCAACCAAGCAAGATTATTAATAATTACTGTATAGAATTGTCATGATTATGAGCTAATAGGCAAAACCATATCACTCTCCATTGAGGCCACTGTGATGCAAGAGATGACTCAGTGGGTGTGTCTACACCAGAGGCTTAATGAGCAGAAGACTGATTCTAACACACATTAGCGCGGCAGGAAAAGCCCATTCCTATGCACTAATATGCAGCAGATTTAGTCTAATGTGCAGTAGCATCACAAAAATACCCCATCTGTGCTAATTAATGGACATTTAACTTAGCACCTGTCATTATAGGTACTAAATGTAATGCACCATAATTACGGCACATTAATGAACATGTAGATGCACCCAGCATGTCACTGAATCTCCTGAAAAGTTATAACAACAACAAATAATTAAGGTTGATACTATGGATCTTCAACTCATGTATGTTTAAAGATCGTGTATTCTCAAGGGAGATTCAAAGAGAAACAAAACCAAACAAAACAGGTTAAACTGTAGATAAGGTTAAGACCAAGGCCACATGTTGATAATTTAATGAATCCTTGAAGTAAATTATGAGCCAAGAAATTAAGTAATTTAGAATTAAAATTACAGAGAAATCTAAATATAATAAAGAACAAAAAAGTACAATTAAAATACATAAACAAGCTTACTTCTGCCCTGTCATAGCATAATGGTAAATCAAGAAAATCTTGCCTTAGACATCAGCCATATACCCCGAGACCACATAAACTAACATGCTGTAGTGAGAATTCTGTAGTTATTAATGGAGCAGTTAGGGATACTTGGCTCTATGTTCCTAGCAGTTAATAAATTCCCTGATAGCTCAGGTGTTACCAGCCTGTGGTTTTAAAGCTAAAGACTTGAAAGCTCCATCTCTGTTACTGACCTGAAGTTTTGATTGACCACAATGCATAGGACAGAAGCAACCATGAAGTTCCAAAGTGGCCATGCATTTGTTATATCTTTAGCAAAAAAAAGAGAAAGAGAGAAAAAAAGCAAGAATTCTTTGCTTACTGTCTCTGTGACATTGAACACCTCCCAGCCTTCTGTGTATAAAGACAATAGTCTTGATGAAATGAGATTTCTTCTCTGGGGCTTACTTCCTCTCTCCAGGATCTCATATACTTCCACCTTGAATACAGTAGTACAACAACAATAAAATGAAATGATATTCAGAAAGATGGACAGTAAAAATTCACATTTGCTCCACCTCTGGGATGGATTCACATTTCTGTTGCTCTTCAGGAGATTAAAAGAAGTTTCCTTTGGCTAGCTCCATAAAGGGCAAGAATGTATCATTTGTGTACATATCTTGACCTCAGGTTGGGAAAAGTGACACATAAGAACATGTATATTTGGTATTCATAATGAAAAAAGCATATTAAAATCATGGAACATTGGGCAGAGTGCCAAGGTGTTGAGAAAACACTCTTGAAAAGAAATACCTGTATATGGAAAATACTTGCCCATAACTTCTCTCTCTTTCAACTACTTGATATTGTCCCAAAACGTCTTTGTTGTTTTCTTTTTAAATTTGGGTATGCCAATTTCTTGGTTCCTTGGAAATGGACTAAAGCAGTAAGATTTGGACCAGGATTTGAAGCATCTCAAAATACGGCTGTGGCTTGAGCTCATTTTTAAGGAACAGAAAATTGCCCTGCTCCCTTTTGCATAGATAAAAGTGTAGACTGTTTGACAACACAGATGTCTCAAGAGAAAAAAAAAAGATAGCTCATCAACAAAGCCCAACGCCTTGATGCAATTCTTTCCAGGCTGGAAGCAAAAGAAGTGGATGGAAGATCTAAAGTGCTGGCAATAATCAAATAAAACATAACAGTTTTGCATATACACAACAGATGGTTGTGCTCCCATGTCTCACTCACCTTTCTTTTCTTGACTTTATCTTCTTAAACACACCCATATAACTAACCCTAATGGCACAAATGAATAATTAATTAATGGACAAAGAATCTCACCACTTACTTTGCAAAAATGTTGAAACAGAGATTTTCCAGCCATGTGTGTTTTCTTCAGTTTGAAAACTCTGAGCTCAGCTTTTAGCATTTGCTCATTCTTCCCAACGGATGAGATGTTGAAATAGAAATAAGACTCATCAAAATAAACTGGAAAAGAAACATTGTTGTTGTTGTTGTTGCTGCTGCTACTGCGTATTTATTTATTTCCAAATCAGTGTGTCCGCTGGGCACAACACAGGGGACATAATTGGGATGGGAATAATTTGATTTTCCAGTTAATGGCAACATATCTTCGGAGATATGCTCAGCTCTACACAGCTCTAGTTCTTTTCCGAGGTGGCAGCAGAAGACAGTGTAGTGAACACAGACTTAAAAGTAGATGTAGGCAGCAAATCAAAACGCTGCAGCCTACAAATGAAAAGTTTTGGGGTGTTCTTGTTTTTTTCTGCAAAAATCTCGACGGTGTAATAAAAGATACCCTCTCTACTACGAGTCCCGACTCGTAGTTTCCTCTAGTCTAGACCAATACGGCTACCACCCGGATCCCTGCAGCCCCCATGAAACGAAGTGTCTGTGTGGGGAGGGCGCAGTGAAGAGCTCTGCGACCAAAACAGCCTCGCCTGCCACGGGAGACCCCTTGCCTCGCAGCCCACCTTGCTTTGCCCGGCACCACCCTTCCACCTCCCCGCCACGGCCACGCGCGCCCCGGCCCGGCTCCGCTCACCTCGGTCTTCAAAGCTCCGCACCACGTTGCCCTCCAGCAGCTCGGCGGCCTTGGTGATGCCGTCGGAGTCCGCCACCTTGTTGAAGAGGTCCACCATGAACTGGGGCGGCTTCCTGCGGGGCAGGACGTCGCGGGGCAGCTCGGGGATGTCGAAGACCTGCTGCAGGCGCTGCATGGCGGCGCTGAGGAGCTCCCCGGCCCGGCCTTGCGGCGCGGGCGGGCGCGCGGCCGCGCAGAGCTGCAGGAGCAGGCAGGCGAGGGGCA
>NW_017728951.1:34035833-34058139 GCF_001723895.1 Crocodylus porosus | reverse complement strand
GCGCGCGTGCGGGGGGCGCGGGTCTCCGCGCCCGCCCGGGGCTGCCATCCCGCGGCCTCGCTCTTCCCGAACAAACACCTCCCTGGCTGGGTGAATGTGCGTGCGACCCACGCCCCGGCTCCTATTGCCGAGAATTAAGGACTGTTAAAGGCAGATACAGGCCCTCAATTGGGGGAGGGCCGCCTCCCCTCTCCTGCAAACATCAAACGGGCCCGGCCGCCGCCCTGCCGGGGCCCCCAGGTGGGACTCGCGAGTTCCCGCCTCTGCAGCAGACGCACACTTTGCCCTGGGTAAGTCGTTCCGGAGCCATCAGCTTGGACCGCCCGAAAGACTTGGTCATTGTAAGAGCCGCGGGACCGCCTGGGGATGTGGTGGACCCCATCCCTGGAGGGGCTCCAGGTGAGGTTGGACAGCCACTGGCTGGGGACGATCTGGGCCTAGGGGTGCCTGTGGGGCTTTCCCAGGCTTGCGGCTTTGCTGGGAGGGATTTCCACCCCCCGTGCAGAGAGCTGTTTTAAAGCTGCCCTCAGAGCCATGGCTCCAGCCCAGGCTGGGGACTTGTCTGCCAATGCCCCAGCTGGGCTGTCAACCTGGAGGCTCCTGGCTAGAGGGCCTTCCCTTCCACTCAGGGGCAGACTTATCACTGTATTTGGGGTCGGGAAGAAATTTTCCCCTATGGTCAGACTGGTACAGACTGCAGGGGGTTTTGCCTTCGTCTAGCAGGGGCTGCGGCCCTCTGCCTAGGATCTCTTCAGCACGTATTAACAACTTTTAATTCAGCGGTAGGACTGCCAAGTTGTTGGGTGCCGTGGCCCCTCTGGTTTACCTGTGGCAGATTAGGGAGCTATATCTTGTGTTGTGTCAAGGCTGACTATAGCTTAGCTCCTCAGTTAAATCAGTGGTGCTCAGCCTTTTGGTCCCACAGGCCAAATGAGTAGCCTAGGGCCAGATGGAGCCGCCTGCCAGGATCCAGCCCTAAGGCCTAGCACTGCCCCTTCCCTATCCCACCCACTGTGATTGGGTCCCAGGGGCCTGCTGCCATCCCTCGCACCCTGACTGGGCCCTGGGAGCCTCAAACCACCCACTCCCATTCCTACATATTGGTATTGGGCTCTAGGGGCCTGGGCACCAAACCCTTCCTGCTGGGATTGGGCCCCAGGAGTCCAGAGCCACTCCAGTCTGCCCTGTGTGCCAGGTCTGGGCCCTGGGGGGCTGATGCCACCTCACTCCCCTCCCCCACCCTGGGCTCATGTGCCAGGATTGGACTCCAGGGGGCTGACTTGTTCCCCTTCAAGTCATTGCCCCTTGCTGCTAGATTTGGGTTCCAGGGGCCTAGCACTACACCTGGTTTGTGCCCAGAGGCCCAACAGTGCCTCTGTCTGGCCCTGCACTCTGGGATCGGGTGATCAGTCCGGTGCACAGGGTCCGGGCCTTGCAATGAGTCTGGAAATTTGGCAGCAGGGGATCTATGCCACCAGTTCCCCACCACCAAATTTCCAGACCCATGGGGAGCCCTGTTAGCTGGATGACATCGTGCTGGGCGTGGGATCTGGCTTGCAGATCCCTTCCAGCCAAGGTGCTTCTCTGCGATTCATTCAAACTCTGGGCTTCAGCTGTCCTTCTGGAACATGGAATCCGAGTGCTTTTTGACCCTGGGGTAAGTATTGGAAGAACAAGGGGACTTTAAGGTCATTCTGCCTGGATTTCTGAGGGCTTGCAGGGAACTTGTCTTTAGCAGGTGATGTAATAAATTGGGTATCCTGGATTTTTCTGAGTTGTCAATGATGTGGCTAGCTGCCTATTTGCTTTGGGCTGTGTGAAGGCATGGTGGATGTCCGTGTCTCCTAGGTGCCTATTCATCCGGCCCACATTTTCTTCCTGCAACAGAAGCACTGGTTTCCCTGGTTCCCTTCATCCCAGCCCTTAATTTGTGCTGCCTTGGACCCTCAGTTCTTTCGTGGATTATCCTTCCCCAGGCAATTGCTTCCTTGAGACCATATACTATCCTTTCTCCTAGCTCAAATTCCCTCCATCCTTTCCTGCTGTATGTACAGGAGCATTACAGGCTTCCAGCTACCAGGTACATTGCCTGTCCTGCTCCTGTGTGCCCTCACTCTGCTGCAATCCTGCTCCCTCTGGTTACTGCTAGTGCAGCTTTTTTACGTTTAGTACCTTATTATTAACTATTGAGTCATAGTTGTTTCAAGCTTTCCTGACCTTTAACTCTTGGCTCCCTCTTTTACACAACTCATTTAACATACTGGTTTTGTCCTTGTCTTAGGATCATAGAATTATAGAAACGGAAAGGACCTCTGGAAGTCATCTAGTCCAAAGCCCTACTCAAAGCAGGACCAGCCCCAACTAGATCATTCCAGCCAGGGATTTGTCAAGCCAGGCCTTAAAAACCCCCATGGGTGGAGCTTTCATTACGTCTCTGAGTAGCCTGTTCCAGTGCTTCGCCATCCTCCTCGTGAGAGTTTTTCCCAGTATTCAACCTAAACTTTCCCTCGATGCAACTTGAGACCATTGCTCCTTGTTCTGTCACCTGCCAGCACTGAGAACAGTCTACTCGCAGCCACCTTTGCTTCAACCCCTGGGCTGTGCCTGGTACACTCAGCAACTTGACCACAAGATGCATCCAATCGGCTCAGTCTTAAAGCCCCAACAGGCCAGTCTGCTCTTCCTTCCCTCCTCCCAGCTCCAAGTCCTTCCCCCTGCTGTACATAATACCAGCCAGGTAGAAGATGGAGACAATGTGACCTGAAGCTGAGGTAATGCACCCATCTGTTTTACATCTTCATGGGAGTCAGTGGACTGGCCACAATAGTTAAGTCTGAAGGCTGGAGGCAGGGAGCACAACACCCTGTTCCTCTGTGGAGCAGCACTACCAAGTCTTTTAGAACACAGCGAGCTCTACGCCCCTTCCTGAACGAACACAGAAGGGTTCAGCCTCTGTTCGGTCTCCTAGGACAGATTGGAGACACAAAAGCAGGACTCGGCTGTGCGCACCTAAGCAAATCTTGCTTCTCTGAAAAGAACCTGAGGATCATCAGCATGCATGCTGATGGGATTTCATCTGGAAGCACATGCTGTATTAGGTGGAATCCATGTTTGGCAATGAAGGCTAGCCTTTTTGGCAGATATGCCACAAATTACCCCTGCATCCTCCCCAAGTGCCAATCAAATCCTTTCCCCATACAATCTGCTGCTCTACTTTCTGTTTCTTGTCCTGTGCTCCCTAGCTGATCTGCTACTTTGCTTTCTGCTCCCTGCCCATCTGCTACTGAGCATGTTTACATGTGTGCTTTAATGCAGTGGTTCTCAACCTTTTTTGGACAAGGACCCATTTGTAAACATCAATGGCCAGTCTCGACCCAGTGCCGCTCGCTCCTGGCCCACTGCACTGTGTGGGGCAGAAGGAGGGGCATAGGGGGTCCTAAGCAGCCCCTCACAGGCTGGAACTCTGCCAGCCTACAAGGGAAAAGCTAATTTCCTATGGTTTTCTCCTTTAAGGAGAATCCATTTTTAAAGTTTGTTCTTGACCCTTTCATATATTTTTGTGACCCACTTTTGGGTCACAACTCACAGGTTGAGAAATATTGCTTTAATGCGTAGTAGCCTATTTTACTGCTCATTATGTAAAAAAACCCATGCAATTACATTAATGCACAGTAAAATAGGCTACTGTGCATTAAGCATCACTTGCATTAGGGTAGCATAATGCTCATTTATTTAGTACCTTACCTCGGCGGTACTAAATTTAATCTGCATTAGGAGAAGCACATTAATGCACATGTAGACGCACTCTCTGTGCTGCATATCCCCTCCCTGATCTGCCACATGCCACAGAGAAGTTGCCCATGCCACTTGTGGCACTCATACTGCAGGTTGGCTACCCCTACATTTGGCATGATGGCATCATAGGTCTTTTTCACCTTGTCCCACATGAGCACAAAATTAGCCAGATCAAACCTTACTGGGGTATTCCCTTCCTATGCGTGTAACAGGAATTCAAGGGATCTCTTAGGTTATTAAATCCACTCCTTTGTTATTACAGGCACTGTGTCCTCTAACCCCTTCATGGACTGGACAAGCTTTTACTTGGCCCCTTTGGACTTTCTCTGTGCTCCTCCTTGTTTGTGAATTCTCCCAATATAGCATCACTTATAAATTTAATTAATGTACTTATTGTAGAGAACCACCCGTGACCAGGAGATGATATTTGCATAGTTATGAGGGAGGGATGTATAGGAAGGGAGCTCCCCTACCTAATGTGGAAAGCATGAAACTTCATTAGCTGATGTATGTCAAGTGCTTTGAGATCTGATGAAAGACACTGTTGAAGTGCAGAGTATTATGGGTGGGGGTGTTTGCATAGCTATGGTAGGGGCTGGTCAGAGCAGGAAAGTCCCGTGGAAATATATTTTTCCAATGATACTTAGGCACTTACAGATCTCTGAAGCTCTGGCTCAAGGTGTCAGGAACTTCTCTGAGAAAGGGTTTATATCTCGTCTGTGGATTTCAGTTGGCAAGTTATTAATAAGGTGCTTTTTTGGCATCTAGAGCTACTTTGGCTTGAACACTCCATTGATTTCAATAGGAGTCCTCTGAACTCAGCATCTCGGAAACCCAGATCAAGATACTCTGGAAATATTTCCATTTTAAAACATTTTCATGTGGTTAAGGCATCTCTAACAGCAATGCTGCTACCCATTTCCTTTCATTGCTAATATTTCTAACTTCTCAGGAACAACAACGGACACAAGAGACAGACCTTGTAATGTCCTCCCAGGGATAGATCTAGGATTTTGAAAGTGGTGTGGTGCATCATCATCATATATAATGCAAAACTGATTTTTGCCCAGGTAAAAAAAAAATTCTTTGCTAATATGCTAGGGGCCTAGGGCTCTATTATTCAATTTAAGATTGAAATGAAAACAAATATAATTCTGTTGAATGTGCGTTACTTTGCTATATCATACATATGAACCTACCTAAATTGTGGTGAGAGAAAGGGATTTTTGTGGGCCACTTGTGGTGTACAGAGCTGATTTTGTGGTCTTTTCATGGCGAGTCCTGTCATGAATGATGTGTGGCCCCGGAGGATGGAGGGGCATGGCAACTGCCCACAGATACCACCGGCAACGTTGGTGGTGGGGGAGGGGAGGGGTGGCAAGCAGTGACCTCCACAGGCACTGCTGGCAGCGTCAGTGGTGCTTCTTTCAGGGGGTGCACCGCCAATCTCAGGGTGCACATGCACCTGCATGCACCTCTTATGAATTGCCAGTGAGTCCCATTCCCCCTCCCCCACCACTGCTGACTGGTTGATTGGCCCCAGTGGCTCCACCCCTTACTGCTGATTGGCCAAGAGTAAAAAAATCATGGAATAATTAAAAAATAGCACAGTCTGGAAAATATCAATCAATTACCATATTATTGTATATCTAAGTATTAAACTGAAATATACTGTGAACATTATGAACTGTAACTGATATCACTATAATTTATTATTAGCATTTTACAAAAAGTTTAGTAATACTAAATAATGCTAACCTTGATAGAAACAATCCATGTTAGTTGTTGAATGCTAACATACAGCATCTACCAGCAGTCGCAGCTCCCATCCTTTGTGTCTGGTGTGAACACTTGTCTATACACTGAGGTCATACGTTCTGTGTCTGCTGAACTGGTTGGAATGGTAAGGCAACATTTTGCCAAGTTGTATAAATGGGAAACAGAACCCCAAAACAGTCACAGTCAAAGGCACCCAGCACTTTCTGACAAAGTTCATGTAAGCAGCATGCTCCTTGTCATGTTTTTTCTACCATTCAGGGATTTGTTTTCAATAGCTAAGGGTCAAAACTCAGAAAAGGCACCTGATTGGGGTAAAAAATATGAACACTACTAAAATAAGAGGTTGCTGGTTGTTTAAACCATGGTCCTAGTGACTGCTTGTACTTGTAGTACTGAACTACAACTTCACAGCTATTGCTTGGAACAGTTCTTGTGTTCATGTTGCCAGTTTGAAAGTTGCTGCAGTGCTATGTCTTCGACCTAACTTATCAAATCTATCAGCTTATTGTGTGCTTGGTGCATCGAAGCCTGCTGACTTTCGAACTACATTAACAGCTCCATGAACCAGATCACATTTTCAGCCACAAACTTAACTTTATCTTCAGTGTTGCCCTGTCTTAAAGAGATGACATAATTTAAGCATGCACTGTGTGCCAGGTGTGATTTCAAGCTCCTTGAACACAAATTGCTGGTAGGACTTCATATTCTTTGTATTGTAATGAGCTGCGTTAAACCATGAATTCCACCTTGTAACCACCGACTCTGGTGGAAGTGACACAGTTGTGTCATACGTAGATCCCCACTTGGATTGGCAAGGGACTCTCTATATTGAAGCTTATGGCCTGGATAATGTTTGTATGTTTTGTTTTTTTAAAGAGGAAAAGCAAGCTATTTACATCAGGAAAATGTGCGCGGCAGATGTCACTTACTAAAACAAGGATATATACATTGCAGGTGACATGACTTGTGTTGGGCATCATTCCATGGAGCATGTTAGAGAAAACTTCGCACATATTCACTGTATTATCAGGCTGAGATCTTGTTAAATTCTAAACCGTAGTTTACAACAGCCTTCACTACAGTTTGTGCCATGGTAAATAAAAGAAGACAGATGTGAAGTGAACTGGCTGCGTTTGAAAAGCGGGCAGGTTATGGTCTGTCCAGCTCCCAGGTACAAATAAAATGTGCAGAACATAGTTATCTTGGGCATTTGTTGCTTTGTCTACTACGGGGCGGGCAATTATTTTGGGTGGAGGGCTGCTTACTGAGTTTTGGCAAGCCATCAAGGGCTGCATGACAGGCAGCCAGGTGCAGATAAATATTAACTTTCTAAATTTTTTAGGGGCCCCGCGGACCAGCTAGAATGGCTTAGCAGGCTGCATCCGGCCCACAGGCTGCATTTTGCTCACCCTGGTCTACTACAATTTAAAGCTGATTCATATTGCTAATGTAGATTTCATAGACTGAACATGGGAAGCAGATACTCCTGGTAGATAATCTTGGTGAATATTGTTCACACATGGGAAACCATCAGTATTTGGCACATGTTTGTTCAAGCAGTCCCGTAATTTAGGGTTATCAATTTTCTCCAGAGAAATGTTAGCAATCATGAATGCAGCCTCTCTTCTTGTCAGACTGCTTTCCATGGTTCTTTTAAAAATTGAGGACATAATCACTTATTTCTTGCTTTGACCTTCAGCCTCTGCAGCCTTTCCTTTTGCTTTATATGATATTTGGACTTTAAATGCCAATCAATGATATTTTTCCTCAACACATCCGGAGTCATTTTGCATGATGAAGAGAACAATTTACCACCATCTGCATGCAAGGTTCCTATAGGGAACTGCCTTATAAGATCCTGAACTGAAATGTATTTAGCTTTCTTGGATTTCTTTTCACTCATCTTCAGACTGCGGATTCTGGCTTCTTAAAAGATGGTGCCGAACCCCTTTCACTTTCCTGACTGGTGCCCTCATTGAATCTACATCACAAGCTCAGCCTTTCAGTAGCTCTCTCTCAAACCACATTCTCTATGGCTGCAGGGTTTGCCATGTTTTCTTTGTAGTCTGGCAAGCTTTTATCTTTTTAGGCGATTCTGTGCAAAATTGTGGGATTACAGAAACCGCCACTTCTGCAAAGATCTTGAAAACAGAATTTATATAAGTCCCTAATCATACATCAGGCATTAAAAACACAACACACTAGTAAAAATACTGAAAGATGTTGTTTCTTTAATCCTGTGGTCATTCAAATTAAATGTACATCTCTTTCAGGTTCATAAAACAAAACCAACCTTCTTGAGCATCTTGACAGTACATGTAATGCTACACTGAAAGTTATTTTCACACCTGAGTTAATGTTTTTAGTTAGAGTTAAAACAGTCTGCAGGGCTGAACTGGCATCTAGCAGGAGTCAACTAAAAGCAATCAGAGAGGAGGGGAAAAGGCTGCAATTTGCCTTCATCTCTTTCTGTGCCTGCAATTGTCTGCTATCCTCTCTCCTGTCCAAGTTCCACATCCCCAACTTTAGCAAGTGTAAGATGAGTTTTCTTGCTAGAAAGAAGACTAACTTTCTGCTTCTTGAACAGCCTGCTTAGCTATTTCTCTGGAGATAAGGGGCAGCTTCCACTGTGGCTAGTGTGGACAGAGTAAAGCAAGAATACCACTAATTTTTGTGATTACAGCTGAACAGCCACCTTACTCTGCATTTCAGAGTGGATAGAGGTGGGAGTATCTAAACTAGACTGCAATGGTCTCTTCAGGTGAACAACTCCCTTAGTGGGGAGGTTAAACATGCTTCTCTCTCTGCTTAGAATCTTCTCAACTTAAATTCTCAAGGGTTGAGCATAAATTCACAAAGTCATGGCTGAAGGAACAAGACTGCACCACATGAGCAGGTTAGAATGATGAAGAATACTGACCCTGTTGCCTTTCTTGGAATAGTAATCCTTTAGTGAATTTTGGATGGAGGGGCCACTGAGTTGAGAGGAGTAAATTCAGTATTCGCTTTGAACCAGGGGCAGGGAGAAGAGCATAAATAATTTATGTAGGAGAGAGGTTTTTTGTTTTGTTTTTTACACCATGTCTTCTATATAAGTACCCTTTCCTGAGGAAGCTTTCTCCTAATTTATATGCTGGTTCCTGAGCATACATTTTCTTTAGACTGTTCCCTATTACAGTTCCTCAAGAACTCCTTTTTACCCCTCCATCAGAAAGACACTAGAGGCAGTAATGCAGGCTTCCTGGCACTACGTGGCATTGCTGGAGTGCTGACTCAAGAAAAAATACTTCCTATGGAGCCACTAACGTCACTTCGTGCAGCAGTTAGCTGTTTCCACGGAGGTCTCACATCCAAATAGTGAGACAGCCCAACACTATTTTGCTTCTGGCATGTGATGGATCAGTTCTACAAGAATTTGTTTTGCACCAATAGTTCATTAGTGCCAGCCCTTTTCTGCTACGCCTTCCTTGAAAGAGTTTTGCCTGTGTTTCCCTGTTGTTTTTTCCAAGTCCTGTTTTTAAGACTGTTTGAACAATTTAATTATGACAAACAATCATGCTGTTTTATAACTTTTCCCAACAAGTTGCATCTTATCTTCTGAAAGCTTGCAGTTTTGCTGGATTTGTGATGGTTCCTAGGATGTTTTCTGCTCCTCCAGAAAAGGAGTGTATTTCTTCTTAGAAATATGTAATATTTTTATTACAGCAAGACATTACTTGTTTTCCTGCAGCTTTCAGACTTTGCTTTTTAAATCTTATTCATTTCACAGCACGGGGCTACCTCTGCAGGCTCCTCTATGGCATTTCTGCATAGACAACCAATAGTTTCACACTGCAAAGAGTAGGTTTCTTTTAGGATCAGTCTTAGCAAAAGACATACAAAGGCTTTTTTTTTTTTAACCAAAAACGGTGGCAATAAATTTCTGCCACTCAGTGGGTTCATCTACACATGATGTTACGTCACTGTAGTGCTGCACCACGGCAATGTAGCTCATTGCTATGGCAGGCACAAACTGTGCTGTTGCCACTACATCACTGTAGTGACAAGCTACTTCATTATAGCACATCACTACGACAACGTAGCTGGTCTAAGTAACTGTGCACTGCTGGGACAGTGCAGTAATGGCTTCCTAAAGAAAGTACTAAATGATGGCGCAGTAACAACTGTGCCATGGGCAGCATGTGTAGATGTGCCCAGTGTCAAGTTTACGTAGTTGGTAGGTATGAAAAATAATAGAGTCAACCGATAGAATTATAGACAAATAGGGCTGGAAGGGAGCCCAAGAGGTCATTCATGCAGTCCAACCCCATATCAAGGCAGTATCAATCCCTGACACACAATTCCAGACAAATGTTTGTCTAACCTGCTCTTAAAATCTTACAATGATGGAGATTTTACAGTCTCTCAAGGCAACCTGTTCCAGTGTTTAACCAACCTCATGGTTGGAAAGTTCATCTCAGTATCCACTCTAAATTTCACTTGCTGCAATTTAAGACTGTCCTGTCATCTGTAATCACATAGTCTATCACCACCTTCTTTATAACCACCCTTCAGGTATTTGAAGACTGTTATCAAATGTCCCCTCAGTCTTTTCTTTTCCAGACTAAACAATCCCAGTTCTTCTTGGGAATAGTTGAATCCAAGGCTGCTCTTGCCCCCCTGAAGCAGCCAGGGGAGCTCCAGGCTCCCCCGGTGCCAGACCTGGGCCAGAAGGGGGCACAGGGGTCAAGCCTGGGCTTAGGGGGGGGGGCGTGGGGGAGAGAGAAGGGGCAGGAGGTACAGGGGGCAGCTCCCAGCTATATGGAACTTAGGATCACAGCCCAAGTTGGCAGTGCTGGCTTGGGGCAATAACCCGTGGCCAGGTGGTAGCAGTTTCCTGAGCATTCCCCCTCATGTTGCTTGCTGAGGGGATGGGGAAGCTCAGTGTCCCCAGAGTGCTGAGCCAGGCACAGAGACCTTCCCCATCCCATCAGCTTTGTCACTGCCCATACAGGACATGCCCCATTTGGCTCCTGCTCCCTGCCTGTGCCTGCGGGGGGAGCTGGGAGCAAATCAGTGCCAGAACTGGGGGGAGCTGTGGGGCCCCAGGCTTGTGGGTATGCTCCAGGAAGGGGGTTGGCTGGATGTGAGGCACCCCTGGGGAGGCACTCATAGCTTGGTAGGTGGTTGGGCGCAGTGAGGTGGGTGGCTCAGCACATAAGCCTCCCCCTATTGGCCCACCACAGTGCCCACCCCTGGCGCTGCACGATTGGGTGTGAGGCCAATCAGCAGCCTGCAAAGCCATGGCAATACGTGCCCAAGCAGGGTGGTGGTGACTGCTGCCATGTGTGAGCCCCTGTCACTTGGCCCCCTGTACCCAGCACCGCTGTTATGCACACCCCTGGGAGGGCATGTGTCCCAGGATCAGCATGTGGGGCAGGGCAGGCTGGACCAGGTGCTGGGACAAGTGGAGGCTTGGGGTGATGGGGCCCCACTTCTCCACTCTGCTTGTCCCACCACCCTGCCTGTTGGGTGGGGGGGGGCACTCAACCCAGCCTGTGCCCTGCTTCCCCCCTCACAGCAGGGGCCTTGATCTGCTCTCCCCCCACCATGGCCCATTCCTTTTCCCCTCCCAGACTTACCTGTTGGGAGGGAGGGGTGCATGCACACATGTGCACTCACCTTCCCCAAATAATTTTTTCTCCTTCCACCTATGCAGTCCCTGCCCCAGCCCCTCCCTAACCATGGGGGTCTCAATCTGCCCCCCCATGCCATTAAAAATAAGAAGAAAATATAAGGGGGTACATAAGCTGAAACCGAGACTGAAGGGGTTAAAAAAGGTTTAAAACCCCTGGCCTAGGGTGATTAGGAGCAAACTGCTCATGGTCAGCATCTACATGTGCACTACAGTGCAGTAGCTAATGCACTGTTAATCTAGTACCTGTATTTCTTAGTACTAGCAAACTGTGCATTCATTTAATTTACTGCGGAGTAAGTCTCATGCACATGTATAAAGTGAAACTTAATTGTGCATTAGTTTAGTCTAATATGCAGTAAAATATCTCATGTAGACATGGCCAGCATGAGCTGGATGGTAGAATAAAGAAAGAGACCAATATCTCCTTTCATCAAGCTTTATGAAAGCACATTTCAAACTGTAGAGTCCAATTATCAACCCCACAAGCCATCATCTGAAAAAACTGCAAGAGAAAAACTTCTCATTCACTTCAGCTGAGTTGTAACCAGTACCAGGTAGTGTTACTATCACTTCCTGCATCTTGCATGCTACATAATGCTTATAGCCAAGGAACCTGGATGTAAAAAAAAAGTCCAGGCTCTCTTCTGATTGAACAGATTTGTTAGTTCAGACACTAGCAGATTCAAATCTCACTATGTATCCACAAGGAGGGATACAGCACCACACTTCATTAACTGCTAACATTTTTGAGATGCATGTTTTTTTCCATAGATAACACCTATTTACATCTATTTGGAAATGCAGATGGACTGTTGTCAGTAATAGACATATTTATCATCACATCCTATTCAGAAGAGGTGTAGCATATACACAGTTTTAGATGGAATCTTTTTTTTTTTTCCTTCCAGGGCATAATATAACTTTCAGAACAAAGGACATAACATGTTGTGCAGCTAATCCAGTTTAGTTTATGCAAAAGGCACAGTAGAGGCAAAATACTGATGTGGATCAAATCATCATATTAAAAGCAGGCATAAATCTCTACTTCTTTTTAAAAATGTATAGTTTAAACTAGAAGGGAAAATTATGATTTAATCTGATCTCCCACAGAATGCAAGGGAGAGGATTTAACCCAATAAATCCAGTCCATATCACCATAATTCCCTACAGAAAAATCAGGATTTGTAGGAGTTTCCCCCCTTTCTTCACATAATGTTCCTACTGTTTGCTTTTTGGATAGGTAGATCACAAATGATGATTGCACATTAAATTTAGGCTTGATCTACACTATAAAGTTTTGCTGGAAGAGCTCTGTTAGCTAGGGGATGAAAGGTCATTTGTTTGAGCTGATGGAGCTCTGCAGCAAGAAGGCTTCTGCCATCAGAACCTCTGTGGTAAGGGAAAGCAGTTTAGCAAAGTTGGCAGACACCGACTGCCCTGCAGCTGCTATATATTGCATCTTCACTAGGAGGCATTGCTACCACAGTTCTGTCAGCAAAACTGTGGTGGTAGCAGCTTTGTAAAGTACACAAACCTTAGGAGGACAAGGTGGGTTGGACCCAATTTGTAATACTGTTCTAGAAATTATATTTTAGTACTGTAGTAGCTCTTTGTGCAAATGTGTTTTTAGTTAATATATCCTATTGGAATGGTTTTTGTCAGTAAGATAGTTTTATATATTTCTCTTAACACATGATCCTGTTAAATTGTGACAATTATTTGCATTTTCTGCTCACGAAAACACATGTGGATTAACTCTTAGAACCAACGTAGTTTTGGAAAAATATAAAGGCCACTCTGCATAAGGAGTACTTTGAAACAAAGACTGCATATACACATTCAAATAATCTGGGAGAATTCTCCCAGGTTTGTTCTACTAGAAAAACTTACCCAGAACTGTGTACACAGACATTTGAATATGCAGGCCTTGAGAGCTTGCAGTGCTGACACTGTGCAACCAGGGCTAGGGAACCGGCTAGACTCTGCTACCGGGGAGGGAGGAGGACCCTGTGAACACATTTCTCAGTAGTCTGCCTGGCAATAAATGGCAGCATTGCATAGGGCAGCCCTGATTGGCTGACCCAAACTGGCTATGGTCAGCCTGTATTTCCTTGCAGCATAATGTGGGGATTGTGGAAGGAGTGTGCTCTGCTCCTTGCTGGAGTAGCAGAGTCTAACCAGTGACATACTATCTCCCTGGGAGGAGGAAGGGAGATGCTGGAGGACTATGTGCTCTTCTGAGAGAAGCCACAGCATGTACAGACATTCACTCTCCCAGGAGAACTGTCCTAGGAGTGATTCAACCCTGGTTGTTCCCAGGTTATTTTTCTCTTGGAATGGGTAGTTTTACTCTGGGAGAGAAAGCCTGAACATCTCTACACTCATGGGTTCTCCGGGGGAGGCAGCAACTCCCCCAGGACAAACTAAATGTCTATGTGCCTGGCCAAAGCCTTGGTATGCCCACATCTTGAATACTGTGTGCAGTTCTGGTCTCCACATCTCACAAATAAAGTAGTAGAATTAGAAAAGGTCCACAAAAGGACAACAAAAGTGAGTAGGGATATGGAGCAGTTGTCATACCCAGAGAATCTAAAAAGGGTAAGACTCTTCCTTTTGAAAAGAAGGCTGAGGGTAGATATAGTAAAAGTCTAACATGATCATGAAGGATGTGGACAAAGTGAATAGACAGCAGTTATTCACCAAGTCCCAGGATACTTGGATGGGATGATGTAGTTGGGGACAGTCCTGCTTTGAGCAGGGGTTTGGACTAGATGACCTCCCAAGGTCCCTTCCAACCCTAATTTTCTATGATTCTATACTAGAACTACGGGGCACCAACTGAAAATAGGATACAGGTATAAAACTGACAAATCCTTTTTTACACAGCGTGTAGTTAGCTTGTGGAACTACAAGAGGTTGTAGAGGCAGATGACCAGGTTCAGAAAGAGACTAGACAAATACGTGGATGGTAGATCTATTAATAGCTGTTATTAAATAGAACAGTCAGAGATATATCCTCTGGCATCTCTAAACCAATGATGGTGGATGCCAAGAAGGGTAATGAAAAGGGGTCCTTGTTTTCCCTGATAAAAAAATAAAATCACAAATTCTCTGCTAAACCCCCAAAATCCAAGATTAAAATTAAAGCCCCCCCCCACCACCACAGCCCCTGCTCCCTCAGCCCTGCCAGAAGGACCCCCAGCTGCCAGAGGTATGGACCCAGGTCCATGGCCCCCTGCCTCCACTTCCCTCTGCTGTGGGCTTGGACGGCTCCCCGCCACTGTGTGCACTCCCAGGGGGCAGGGAGGACCTGTGCCCCCCAGATCTGCACCCAAGGCAGGCGCAGGCTGAGGTTGCTGCCTAGTTGGGAGGGGCTTGGGGCCCAAGGCTGCAATGCGCAGCTGCAGGGCCCCAGCAGGAAGCAGGATGGGGTCATGGGTGGCTCATCCGGGAGAGGGCCAGTTCCCTGCTGCGGTGTGCACTCCCAGGGGGCAGGAGAGACCCATGCCTCCCAGATTTGTACCCGGGGCAGGCACAGGCTGCAGGCCCAAGGTCCTGCCCTGCTTCCTTCCCCTGGGGCCTCCCCAGCCCAGCGGCATGACCTAGTGCAGCTGGGGACAGTGGGGCAGTGCAGGGATTCTTCACCGCTGCAAGCTTCCTCCCCCTGCTGCCCTGGTGATGTTCCTCCAGCACCTGCTGGTTTGTGAGGCGCAGTCCCGTGTGCAGGAAGTGTGTTGCTGGGGCAGCAGGGGGGACAAGCAGTGGCGAGGCGGTTTTCTAAAGCAGCTTCTCAGCTCCCTGCCACGCTGGGTGAAGGCAGCAGGGAACAGCATGCCCCCTGCTTGCTGCTGTTCCCTGCTGCCCTGCTTTCCTCCCCTGTGACCTGGCGCAGAAAACCTCCTCACTGTCGCTGCCCCTGCCCAGGTGATGCACCTCCTGTGCGCAGGGCTGCATTGAGGGCAGTGGCAAGCACTGGAGGCATGTTGCCAGGGCAGCGGGGTGGGGGCGGGGAGAAGGGGGAAGAGGAGGTAAGTGCGGAAGGGGGAAGAGGAGGTAAGTGCATGTCAGCGAGGAATCTCCACACCACCCAGCTGTCCCCAGCTGTACTGGGTCATGCCCATCAGGGTGGGGAGGCTCTGGAGGAGGGAAGCAGAATGGGAGCTCAAGCCTACAGCCTGTACCTGCCCTCAGTACAGATCTGGGGGGCGCGGGTCTCCCCTGCCCCCTGGGAGTGCACGTGCCAGTGGCCCTTCCCCTCCGCATCACGAGCCACCTGTGGCCCCATCCTGCTCCCTGCTGGGGCCCTGTAGTTATACATTTCATCCCTGGGCCCCAAACCCCACCTGCCCGTGGCCCCAGCCCTGCCCAGCTCCCTCCCTACAGGAGCCTCAATCCCCCTTTCCCCCACCCCACTTACCTATTAGAGCTTCTCTGCAGACTGCTTGGAGCCACATGCATGTCTATGGATGTGGCACCCCTGTCTTTCTGCTTTCCTCACACTCCCTCCTAGCCTGCAGGAAGCTCATTGCAAAACGGCAAAATCCGTGGGTTTCTCTGTTAAAATCCGTGGGTTTCTCTGGTAAAATGAGAAATACGCATTTGCCTCTGGTAAAAGGCAAAATCCATGGTTTACTCCTTTTTTCCATGGGAAATGGAAAACCTGGATCCCTGGTAATGAACACAAAATCGCTATAGATCAGTGGTGCTCAACCTTCAAGTCAACCAACTTGCCAGGCTACCCATTGATGCAAAAATTTGTCAGCAGTGGTAGCAGCCTCAGTTGCTGCTTCCCTGACACTGAATTTGTCGACCCGTGGGGAGCCTTGCAGGCTAGATAATATGGTCCTGTGCATGGGCAGTGCCAGATCTGGGTGCATGGAATCAGACCAGCACACAGGGTCACACAAATAGACCAAGCCTATGTACCACCCACACATGCGATTCTGTCTGTGAATTGGCCTTGTGCCACTTACGTGGTGCTCAGGGCCAGACAGTTGGGCACTACTGCCCTACATATATCCTGTTCAGTGTTCTCTCTCTAAAGTATAGCTTGTTGCCAAAGATACTGGGCTAGATGGACCACTGCTCTGACTCAATGTGGCATTTATGTTCTTGAACTGAAAATGTGGGTATATGCTGAATTTTTCTAAGGATGTAAATTGACATTGTATTTGTCCTGGGATCCTACAAACATGCAAATCTGTTGTTCCATTTCAAGTCCCTCTGAAGTTTGTGGGATAAAATATGCTATTGCTTTTTTCTGGAAGATGGACATGAGTGGATTATTGTGAGTCATTCCTGGGATAGGCTGGCCAGGCTGCGTACTCTTGCTCACCACTTACTGGCAGAGGTGCAGCAATACAATTTGGAAGGTTAATATCTATTGAGCCATGTGTATTTTGACCCCTGCACAACCCTGTCTCAAAAGAGACATTTATGTACACAGCCTACGTACATTTAGATCTCCAAGCCACATTTTGAAAAGAGACTTAGGAATGTAAGTGCTTATCTATGCATGGTATTATTCTGGAATAGGCCACTCCAGAATAACTCTATGTACGGAAGAGATGGTTTTGAATGTACATTAAGCTAAATCAGGCAAGGCTATCCAACTCTGACACACCCAGGGCTTGCACATGGTGCTGGTGTGCAGCCCTTGGGCCACAAAAGGCAGGGCCACATACTGAGGGGTGGCCACCTCTGCAGGATTCCCTGCACTGTACTAGTGCCATGTAGCCCACTGCCTGCAACATGCAGCGCCTCCCTGCCCTCCAGCATGAGCTATGCTGGCAACATATAGCCCTTTCCCTGAGCTAAATCAAAAGAATCCAAACTCTTATTCTGGAATAAGAATTCACACAAATGAGGTTATTTCATAATAGGTATATTCCCCTTTATATTTGCCCCCTTCCTTATTCCAGAATGAATATCATGTCTGAATAAACCCTTTTAGTCCTGCAGACTTTCATTTTAGATTCCTAAGGCCCCCTTTACACATGCAGGTAAAAGCATGATAGGATCCAACATACGACCTACATGATTGTGCCTCCTGCTGTGATGTGCATGGCAGGAGGCATGACTGCAGCATCAAGCATAAGATCCTCTCATGCCTTATTGCTGGAACAGGGAGATCCCAAGATTGCCATCCTGGACTCCCCTTGCACCAGCAAATAGCAAATTCTTGCAGCTGACAGGACTCTCAGCCTCACCTGTGCCCTAAATGCAGCCAGGGCTGTGAGTCCCATCAGCTAATGGGACTCTTAACCCCAGCAACTGTGGAGTCCCCACCCCCCATGGGTGGGAGATCGCAGTTGCTGCGAATTCCCAGCCGTGGGTGTGTGGAGCCCCACAGGGCTGGGAAATTGCAGGTTCACCTTATGGTTGGCAGGACCCAGAGTCCCACAGCTGCCAGGCAGTGCAGGGGCTTAGAGTCTCCTCAGCTGCTGGACTTCCGGTCTCAGATGGGCAGGATGCACCCCTGTGGCTGAGAGCCCCATCACCTTACTGGGTCCCCACCTGCAGGGGAAACCCTGCTACACATGCAAATTAAAGCTGGATAGCAACCAGCTATGAAGTTAGTACACATATGTGAGGTCTATCTTTATAGCTGGTTTGAACTTGTTACGGTGCGATAAGTACTCTGCATGTGTAGCTGGTCTTAGTATAATTGCACAATTAACCCATTAATTGCACAATAGCTGTAACATGGAGAGGTGGGTTTAGTGCCTAAAGTTACTTTCAAAATTGAACTTCTCTTCATTTTACAGAATGACAGAAAAGTAGTGCTTGAGAAGGACCTCAAGAGGTGATCTAGTACTACCTCTGATCGAGGCAGGATCATCCCTGTCTAAACCATCTAAGACAAATATTTATCTATCTTGCTCTTAAACTTCTACAACCTCTCGAGGAAGGCTGTACCAGTGCTTAACCCATCTAATAATGAGAAAGTTCTTCCTAATATTCCATGTAAAGTTCCCTTTTTGCAATTTAAGAATGTTGTTCCTTATTCTGTCCCCTTGGCCAAAATGGACAGGACAGTGTTTCAGAAAATGCTTATTCAATCTTTAAAAATCCTCCTTAAATTAACGGTTAGAAAGAAACTTAGAATGCTAGGATTTTTCACTTTCAATTGACATGAAAAACCATTACAATTCTTAATCTGAATTAAGCACAACATAAGTTCAGGCTTGAAAAGATAACCTAACAGCAAAAAAAAAAGACTGGAGATAAAGCACTCTTCTAAGAGGTGTTTGTTTCATTCTATTGACATTTTATTAAGCTTATAAAGGCTGAAGAGTTAAAGTTATGTACAGGTCCATGTTCATCAAAAAAAAAAAAGTCAAATGAGATGAGAAAACTACAGACTTCTACTTTTTTTAGAAGAGGAACTATGCCTTAAAGACTGAAAGTATTTGAATTAGGGCACCTGAATTCTGATATTTAGAAGTCACATTCACATTTTTGCTGTAGTCAAGAAGTTTACATTTCATTTCTGGACTGTTCCAAACAAAAAATGACTTTTTTAAAACTTCTTCCAGGTAAAATGTAAGCAGAAGACTTGGAAAAAGCTCAAGGGCTATTTTTCTGCTTGTTCCAGAGCAAGAAAAGAACTTTTTATTCTTACTTCACCACTCACCCTTACACTTTGCTTGTTCTTGTATTTTATTGGGAAACTGAATAGAAATTGCCTATTGTTAATACATGGAAACAAAGCTCTAAAGCTGATCAGCTTTGGTACAGCGACAGGGAGAAGGAAGTCACTGGTGGCATGTGGCCATTTTTTGTTTAATTTATACATTAAACTTCCCACTGCTGCTGCAAGGATCTTACAAAATGGCATTCTTGCAAGTTTTCCACTAAGATTTTTCTGTCTAGCCCACTGGCATTTTGAGAACAGATGCAAGCAGGCACTGCCCAGTATAAAAGTTAGCTTTACTACAATTAGTACATTTTTTTTTTAAACCTCAAATTCATTTATTGCTGGCCTAGCAGCCATGGAGACTTAAGATTTCTTCTTATCTACAGAACAGGAACAATATGACACTCAAAATATTCCTCAACCTTTACCTGTAATGATTGTACCTACAGGCATAATGATTAATGATAGCACGACCTCCATAGCCAATTCACTTCTTAGACTTTCTTGAGACTGAAAACAGGTAAACAATTAGTGCCAAGTGTGGCAAGTTTTTATGTTAATGGAAACAAGAGCCACAATATACCAACATGAACCAAACTTCATTACCAGACAGGCTTTTCACTAACATCTTAATTGACTTCTATGTTAGTAAGTATTATAGCAGTTAAATGTGAGGGGGCTGAGGCTGGATTTGAATGGATAAAAGGGTTCTTTTATAACCCATTACCAGTCTCTCCCAAGTCATGCAGATGCTCTGCCAGGCTCTCTATTATTGCAATTAAACTTTTATGGCAGTAAGTTTTTCCCCAGGTTAATTACTGATACATGTCAAATTTCATACATTAATTGCTTCTGATTTTGCCAGCACACCCCAACAAGCAAATCCCCTTATTCCCTTACAGTGATTTCTTGATATCAGTATAAAGAAATTACCTTCACATACTACCTTACCCATTCATTATTAATATCTGTTTGGCAGCATGCTGTGTCTCCATATGACCATTCAAGTAATGTACAGAATATAAAAGACAGAATAACTCATTGAATCTCACATAAATTGGCTAAAATATGACAACATCCATGGTTCTTACTGCAATAAGAACTTAGCGTGGTCCCCAGTGCATTTATATTCAGATTCTTTGAAAATAAAGATGCTGCTTTTTGTATTGTTTTAACTGTGAGGTAGGTAACACTTTCATATAAATAGTATAAAGAAGAAATCTGTCATTATGCCTCTTCACTAAGGCAGATTTTTAAGTGTGGCACCATGCTGTGCAAGTTAGCAATTAAAATATTAAACACAATAAAATCCCCCCTTTTAAAAGATAAATAAAAAATCCTTGGAAACCGTCTTGGTTTACGCACAGGTGGACCCCTGACCAAAGAGTCAGCGGAATTCTGGCTTTAATTTCCAAATACCTTCACCATTTGGACTTCTGTGGAAAATACAAAGATTTCTCAGAAGTTCTCGAAAGACACAAGACTGTGCTGACGATAACTTGGACTCAAATGCCTCCAGTATCTCCTGAGTACTGGCCTGTCCATCTACACAAGCCTGGAATGCAATAAAGTTTCGAACATCCACTAGCAAGTCATCATGCTCTGTTGAGGCTGGAAGAGGAGCAGAAGCTTGCTGATGATTCTCAATGCCTTCGTTCTCTGTCCTCTGAGGTAATATAAGGTGGTTCCTAGCCCTCATCTTAGCTAACAAAGATGATGAATCTAGTACACTGGATGATGACTCTCCTGCTTCCGTTTTCCCATCAAAATGCATGCTGGAAACGCTCTTCTTCATATTCTCTTTCTTTATATTATCAACCTCCTGCAAAGAAACACAGTTTGGAAAAAGATGGATTTTGAAATTCACTCAACTTTCTTAATTAAATCTCCCTGCCATGTAAATTAAAAAAAACTAACAAAAAATTGTAGAAGACAGCTACATCAAGTAATACACACCAGAATCAATACGGTGTTATCTTAGCTCAATTCTGTATTTCACTAACTAGGAAACTACAAAGATCTCTGGGTCTCAAATGAAAGTAAACAGAACACGATGAATCCAAGGGCCTTGCTACATATTCAAACTAGTGCTGGCTGGAAACCAGCTATAAAAGTTGTTACACACTTTCAAGCACTAATTTATAGCTGGTTGGCTCTTTTTATAGCTGGATAGTCATTTTTATCATGTAATAATTATTTTGCATGTATGGTTAGTTTGAATTTATTGTGTGATTCACCAGTTAACCGTATAATATATGTAACGTAGTAAGGGCCCAAGACAATTTCATCTCAATTAGATTTGTTACGATGCTACATTTTTGGGGGGTGGGGAGGAAATTATTTAGGCATACTTGAAGACTTTTCAAACTTATCGGAATTCTGCATAAGACCGGGGTGGCCAACCTGTGTGTGGCAAATAGCAGATCAGGGAGGGGGCAGGCAGCACAGTGGCAAAAAGAGGCAGCAGATATCAAAAAAGGTAAATAAGGCAGGAAACAAAAGGCAGGCAGCAGCAAGCAGAGCAGTAGACTGGATGGGGGAAGGGGATTGAAGTGGCACTTAGGGAGGGTGTTGGGCTTAATGTGTAGCATGCTTACCAAAAAATTTGGCTGTCACTGATACTGAATAATGACAACTGTTTCCGAGACATACATTCTGAAGAGCTAGAGCTAAGAGGTTTTACTTACATCAGTTACTGAAAGTAAGGTTCTCAGGTGTGTACCTACCTTGCATTTTTTTCCAGGAGATGGGTCTCGTAGCATAGGATTTTTCTTTTGGCCAAACCTACTCCTAAAAAAACAAGCAAAAATTCATTATGACAGAGGTATCTATAACATGCAGCTTGCCAGTGCAACCTCAGTGGCTTGCCATAATTCTTTATGAAAATATTATGTTAAACAAAAAAGAATTTGAAAAGCAAAACAGCAAGTTCTCCATCTTCCCCACACAATGATTCATTCATCTGTGTATGAGACTTCACGTGCACTATTGAGCTTAGAAATGTGCTGACAGCATATAGCTGATCAGAGCAGTTCCCACAAGTGAGGGCCCTGCAGTGGAAAGTGCACTTTAAGTGGCACTAAGAGTTTGAGTTGTATAACCCTGCATTACAAAATCCCCCTAAAAAGGCATAACAAAGCTTTTGCTTTTATTACTGTTATAGGGGTTCTAAGAACCTTCCCTGAATACTACGGATCCTGTCACTTCAGGCATTGGGGGGAAGCTGGCTTGGGGCTTCCCCCCACCGGAAGGCAGTGTGGGGTGCGGCAGCAGTGATGGCGGTGCAGTGGTGGCCGCTGTCCCATGTGCAAGGGCCTCCCCCCCCGCTGCTTTTGTGCCACTTGCCTGCAGGGCCGTGCAGCTGGCTGTGGCAGGGCAGCATGGGGCACGGCTGCGCCGGGGTGGGGGGGCCCTTG
>NW_017728951.1:34034108-34035733 GCF_001723895.1 Crocodylus porosus | reverse complement strand
ATGGGGCACGGCTGCGCCGGGGTGGGGGGGCCCTTGCACATGGCACAGCGGCCACCACTGCACTGACACTGCTGCTGCCGCACCTCACACTGCCTTCCTGTGGCCGGCCACATGGCTTCATAGGCACAGGCCCAGGGCTGCACAGCTCTAGGCAAGCGGCGCAGGGCAGCAATGCCCCTCTGTGGGCTTCACACAAGTTGCCCAGCCGACAGAGGTGCACCACTGCCCTGTGCTGCTTGCCTGCGGAGCCACTGCTTTGCCACCACCACTACCGTGTCTCGCACTGCCTCCTTGCGGCTGGCTGCATGGCTCCACAAGCAAGCAGGGAGCAGCAGTGGTGGTGGCTACCACATGTGAGCCACAGCCCCCCCTTCTCTGGCTGGCCAGGTAGCTTGTGTGCAGCTCGCAGAGGAGCACTGCTGCCCTTGCCCTCTCCGGCCCTGCTCCCTCCCCCACCATTCTCAATTTGGCCCCTCCTAGTCCCTTCCCTTTCCCCTACATACTTACCTGTTGGAGTGTGTGTCTGTACCTCTGTTTGTAGGCTGGGGGTTGCGCTTTAATTTTAATCACGGATTTTGGGGGTTTTATCAGAGAATTTGTAATTATTATTATTTATTTATTTTTTATCAGGGAAAACCAAGATCCCTGTTTATGATAGTTGTTAAACTTGCCCCTACTTGTGCCTACGAAAAATGGTACAAAACCACTGTAGGCAACTGGTGCCACCTGAGTCGGGGGGGGTGAGTGCCCCCTCCACAGCTGATCTCGCTGACCAGGGAGAGGAGTCCCCCCTGCGGCTGATCTCACTGACCGGGGAGCATGAGCGGCGCTCCCAGAAGTGTCATTGGCACTTCACCTGGTGCTTCCACTCCCTGGTCGGTGCTTGCAGGGGTGGGCATCACCTAAGTGGGGAGCTCTGTGTATCAAGAGGTGCACCAGTGCTCTCAGGGGGTACATGTGCACCCCCTATGTGTCACCACTGAAAACCACCTAATGTCACCCTCAAGTTTTCAGAACAGACCCAAGACAGACCAAAGGATTTTTCACTTGGTAAACTCTATAAATACATACTGGAGTTCCTACGCGCTTCTTGAAGGTCTCTCGTTTAACTATAAAAAGTCCTTTTTTAGATATATGGGGAGCCGGAGGAAAAGCAGGGGCAACATTGGACCCCTGCTAAACCAGATGGGGCAACTGACGCCCAGGAAAAAGCAAACATACTAAATGGGTACTCTGCATCAGTTTTTCATCAGCCCCATGGCCCTGCCCACTATGGGTCAGGGAGGCCCGGGCAAGGGAGATTCCTTGCCCTCCATCGAAGTTGACCTCATGAAGGAACACCTTGACAGGCTGGATACCTTCAAGTCACGTGGCACTGATGGGTTACACCCAAGGGTACTCAGGGACCTGGTGAGCATCATAGCTCAGCCCCTGGCACGGATCTTTGAGAGTTCTTGGTGCTCTGGTGAAGTGCCTGATGATTGGAAGAGGGCCAATGTGGTGCCCATCTTCAAGAAAGGGAGGAAAGTAGATCCAACAAACTACAGGCCCATCAGCCTGACCTCTGTCCTGGGGAAAGTCTCAGAAAAGATCATCAAGGAGACCATCCTTAACAGACTAGATGA
>NW_017728951.1:34019543-34034008 GCF_001723895.1 Crocodylus porosus | reverse complement strand
GCTTGAGAGGGTGCAGAGGAGAGCCATGCACATGATCAGAGGGCAGGAAAACAGACCTTATGATGAGAGGCTGAGAACAATGGGGCTATTCAGCCTGGAAAAGTGCAGGCTCAGGGGTGATCTGGTGGCCACCTATAAGTTTATCAGGGGTGCTCATCAGGATCTGGGGGAACAACCATTCACCAGAGCCCCTCAAGGGATGACAAGATCAAATGGTCACAAACTCCACTGTGACCGGTTCAGGCTGGACATAATAAAGAACTTCTTCACTGTCTGAGCCCCCAAGGTTTGAAACAGACTGCCACCTGAGGCGGTTCAAGTGCCTACTTTGAACGCCTTCAAAATTGGATGCTTACCTTGCTTGGATCCTACGATCCCTGCTGACTTCCTGCCCCTGGGACAGGGGGGCTGGACTCGATGATCCTCCAGGGCCCCTTCCAGCCCAAATGTCTATGAAATCTATGAAACTACTTCGCTTGAGGGATTAACAATATGAAAGCGGTATACTCACAGGCTAAACATTAATTTATAGTGACCCCTGAATAATTCTAATTTTATTCTCATCATCTCTCCTCTGTGATTTGGGAAAATTTTCAAAAACATTTAAAGGATCTAGGAACTAAAGCTCCACTTGCAAATGTCTTTTCTAAGTGTCTAAGTCACTTGAAAAGAAAGTATTGAAAAACTGTCTTGAAAATTTTAAACAAAATATTTCTAAGCAATCTTACAAATCTGATTATAGTTCATCTAGTAAATATTTTAAAAGTTTTTGATTCAAATCCAGCACACATTAGCCAGTACAAAACCAACCTATTAAACACCCACCGCTACAGATCGCAAAAAATGTGGAAACTAAATTTTACTTTATTCCTGATGGGGCACCAGATAGCCCACTGCTGCCTGTCCAGGTTGGCACACCAAAAGCTGCTCCTAAACATCGCTGTCGGGAGATCTTTAAGGCTCTTAAGGCATCCTGGGCCACTCGGTTTGCTTCTGCTTCCATTAGCACGTAATCTGGACTGGAAGCTTCCATAATAACATCATGCTTCATAACACTGTGTACTCCTGATGAGGCACATACAAGGAGGAAACAGCTAGTCGTTTTTTTTCAACCTTATCCATTTTAGTATATTGTAGACATGTTCAACATTTCACTATTGTCACTTGAAATGAAATAATTGAAATAATATTGGGAATAAAATATTTCTAGTGGTGTTGGAATCAAAATTCATGCATTTATACTTCTCCCAGTTACCATTAGTTTAGCTGTATTTCTGAGCACACACTAATTCATCTCGTCAATTTGAAGGATACTATTCTTGATTAAGTAGTAACTTCAGAACATCAGAGCTCATGAATACTGCTGTCCTGTGCAAAGCAGCAAGTATTTGATTCAGATTCAGCCTATTCGGAGGTACAGTGATTTGATTCAGTGATCCAAATCACTGTCCTGATTCAATTTGGCCGATTTAGATCTGAAAATTCGGCCATAGACTATACAGACAGCAGTCTTCAATGACATTGGACACAGTGGCCTCCAGCTGGTAAGTCTATTGTGGTGGGCAGAGGGGGGAGGGAAGGGAGGTATGTGGAGGGGGCAAATCAATGCCCCGCAGTGAGGGAGGGGAGCTCCTGCCATTGCACACCACTGTGTGCTGCCGGTCCAGGAGCTCCTCTTTCAGTGGTGCCTTTGGCAACTCTCGCCGCTAGTCTGGGAGGGCACGGGAGCAGATGTGTGCCCCTACATCTGCACAGGGTGGGCCAGGCTGCACTCCAGATAGATGGGGGAAAGTGCTGGGAGCAGGGGCTATGCCTTCCCGCCACTTACCCAGCTGGGGCGGGGAGGTGCGGAATAATGCCACTGTGCTGCCTCAGACAAACAGTGCACAGCGCCACTTCAGCCTCCCTGCGCCACCTGGACAAACTGTGCTTTGCCCTGCCCAACTGGGCGAGCACTGGCAGGGCATGGAGGTGGGCACATGCACCTGGATCAGGGTGGAACCAGCACAGGGGGCTACAGCCCAGCCCGCCCTGAGCAAATCCAGGGGAAACACCTGCTCCCATGCCCTCCCGGACCAATGGTGAGAGCCACCAGAGGAGTCATTGGAAGAGCAGCTCCCGGACAGGCAGCATGCAGTGGTGGGAGCCCCCCTCCCCAAGTCCTGCACCCCCTGCCCTGGCTGGACAGCTTGTTTTAGCCCCATTCCTTCCTTTGCTGTGGGGGTATTGATCTGTTCTGCCCCCCCTCCCCCCTCCAATGCCCCTTTCCCTTCCCTACTCTGCCCATTATAACAGATCAGCTGGAGGCAGCTGTGTCCAGTGTCATTGAGGACTGCTGCCTGTATAGTCTAAAGCCAAATCTCCAAATTTCTCTGAATTGATTTGGAGGGTTCTGAATTGATTCACACCTTTTAATGCGTCTCCCAGTTCGATTCGGAGATTTGGCTGCCAAATCGCCTCCAAATCGAATTGGCTACTGACGTTTCACACAGCCCTGTGTATCCTCTATTGGATTAGAGTTACTAGCACTCACAATGATGACAGCCCATTCATGTAGATTTTATGTATGTTTCTTAAACTGGCATTGTACAAATGAATAAAAAGGTTACCTGACTTTTTGAAAAGTTTCTCCAAGACATAATCATCATTCTTCTTTTGATCATCCTCCTCTTCATTGTCCTCTCTCCTGTATTGTTTTTGTTTCACTAGGTGTGAGATGCGTTCCCCTTCAAATTTGGCATCTTTTTTAGTTTTTGTCTTCTTTTGGTTATTCTTGCAGCCCTCACGTGCCAGCATATCTATGCTGTGTTTTGTTTTTGAGGTGCGTTTATAATGATTATTACCTAACTGTCCAACTTCAAAATCTGCTTTCTGCTTTTCCTGTGAGCTGTCGGTTCCCCTCTCAATACTTACACCAGATGCTCCATGAACTTCACTAATGAATCCAAGGTTCTCTGGAGTCCCAGCATTCCCTGGGAGTGGTTGTAACACAGACCTGTCAGCTGTGTCTAAACTCTTCTCTTCACCCTTAACCAATGAATCCATATTATGAAGTACTTGTGAATCATCTTCTGTAGCACAATTTGGGTTAAACGTATCAGAGTTTCCTTTGGTTTTGCCAACTGCCTCAACTCCTTCAGAGGAATTAGTTAGATGTCCTGTTGAAGGAGAACATGAGGGCTTGCTGTATTTAGATGAAATGTGTCCTTTAAGATGGAGACCACTTTCAGAAGAATTATCAGGTGGCTTTGCAAATTTTTGTTTTGATTGACGTTTTGGAGCTTGAACATCTGACCCAGTACCTGTTATATGTATGAAATTGATTTTAATAATTACACATTTTGAACAGTCTCATTGTATAAAAATCATGTGTATAGTTAAGGAAAAATATTTCTCATACCTGCGAAAATAGCACTAGTTTCTGTTCCTTGAGACCCGTCTGGGCTGCTCAGAGTGAAAAGTTCATAAAGATCATTGGATTTGAAAAATCGCCTTTGTTTTGGATCTTTCAACACTCTGTTTGTTAAAAACTGTTTGAAGATTTGTCTGGAAAAAAATACAATTGTTCTATATATGAAACAATATCTAGCTATGTTTAACTATCGAATAAAATGCTCAAAGAGAAATTCTGTCAACACAAATTTTACCCTACAGAACAATTAAGCAGTAGGAGGAAGATGCTTGCTTTACAGAGACAATCTGAGTTACGGTAACTTTTAAACAATCCACTAAATTGTTAACCATAGGAATTTATTGCATTTCAGCAATCCCATAACACACTGGGTAGCCACCATCCTGAAATGTCCTACGAGACATCACTTATCTTAAGTTGTAAAAAACTTCACGGCTAGGAATGTTTTGTACATTAAAACTGAAAACCTGGTATACACTACAGTAAAGCTCAATGAAAGAGTGGGGGCCCATTAGAATGATTATATTTTAATGCCACAACGTTGGCTGAATGGGCTGAGATGGAAAGAGGCAATGCACCAGCATAGAGCCTGATAGCATCTGATGGCATAGACTAGATAATTTCTGTTAAAACAGATTTAAAAAAAATCGGAGTTAGGGAGTAGTTGGCTCCACTGCCAGACCAATATATTTGGCAGTGATACATTTAGACTTTTGTTTAGCTTTAACCCATCCCTGCAGTTATGCTCATCTATCCTGTGTTGTTTTTTATAGCAATTTTTTCCATCCAAAGCAGACATTGCCTGCTTGGGTTGCAAACTGATTCTCAAAATCTTTTCCTCTTGTCCATACCACAGTTAGGCCCCGATAGGACCATGTGGGGAAAAATCTATGTTCAAACACATTTCTCACTAGCATGGTTTTGAACTACAGTACATTACAGTACAGTAATACAATTGTTTCCATTTCAAAGCAGATTAGAATACCCAATTTAGCCTCCCAAAGGATTCTGAAGATTATCAGAATTATCTGCATTTCACAGACAAAGAAACTGAGGCAGCAAGTAAAAGGTGATTTCTTTCTGAAAATAACTCTGACTGTTCAGACCCTTAGGCCCCACTTCCTCTGTGTGGTCAGGGTCATTCAAAGCAAAGTTTGATGGTGGGATGCAAGCCAAATAGCAGTGGAAACTTTATGTCTATGTGGTAAGGCGATTGGGAAATGGACTCAATAAACTGTTGACATTTTATTACATACTTTTTCATTTATCTGCATTTTAAAAAGAGGGCTTTATTGTAAAGGGAAATGCATAGCCAGGTAACGTCAAAGTACTATCATTTTGAATTTACATGAATGAGGCTTACTATTTAGAAGACAGTTGAGTGGAGAGGAAAACTAAGAGTTAGGGCTTTATTGCAGAGGTGTCAAACTTATAGCCCATAGAGCCCCATGATCTGGTTCTCAGTGCTGCTCTTGGGTCTAAACAGGCCACATGGAGCATAGTGCATGCCAGACCACCCCCACGGTCAGGGACCAGGCATGCAGTGCCCACTCTGGCTGATCCAGGACTGTGCCATACAGGTCGGCATGTGTGGCACAGGTCCTGGAGCAATTGGGGTGTACAGCACAGATTCCAGACTGGCCAGAGTCAGCACCGTGCTGCATGCAGCACCCACTGTGATCAGACTGTACTACATGCGACTGCAGTACCTGCTCTAGTCTGGAACCCGCACTACATATAGTGCCCGCATGTGCAGCGGTGCAGTGCAGGTCCAAGACTGGCTGGAGTGGGTGCCACGTGCAGCGGTTCCCAGCGCTGGTGCTGTGTGTGGTGCAGACTGTGATCTATGCTCCATGTCCCCAAGCAGACTGCTCTGCACACAGTGCCCATTCCACCCACTCCAGATTCTGTGACACATGCAATGCAGGTCCCAGATTGGCTGGAGTGGGTGTTGGATTCAGTATGCTAGGGTAGGAGTGAGGGGAAGGGTCTGTGAGCCTGATCCTTGAGCCACTCATCCAGCCTTTAGGACCAGAGTTTGACACCCTTGATTTACAGGTACAGGCAATCCCTGCTTAGTGCTTTTAACTGGTTCCTGAAAAAACAAGTGTTAAGCTAAATGAGCGTTAAGCGAAACCAAAAGAATCTGACGACCCAAGATGGTGACCGCAATTGTTTTTAATGACCCAAGATGGCGACCACGAGTGTTATAACAAAACTTGCTGAGCGCTAAGTGAAATCAGGTATTAATTTCAAATGAGCGTTATAGCAAAATAGTGCTAAGTGAAACAGCATTAAGCGGGGGTTGCATGTACATATATTAGATATGTTGCTTGCATTCTAAACATATCTAAATATTAAACAGCTATGTTTGACGACTTTGGTTCACTTTAATATTTTCAGAGTAACTATTGATTTCATTCTTTTTTTTTCCTTACTGATCACAAGTTACATATGTACTGTGCAAAATTCTAGAAATCTTGTTGTTTCAAGTTAGGGAAGGAATGACAGTACACCTCGGTATGTGGGGAGGGACACAGAACCCACAAGGCCTTGGATGCAATATTAATGAGAGAATTAGCTGTATTAAAAGGTTTTATCAAATGCTGACTCCTGAAATCAGATTTTGGCAGACAAGAAAATGATTTATAAAACGTTTGATAATATTTAAATTGTACTTTAAATCCTGACTCCTGCACCCTGTGTTTGTTTGTGCTCATGTATCTGACTGAAAAATGTGTAAATGAAACTGCTGGTAGTCCACCAGAATTAACAGAATGCAGTTCACTAATTTATGGTTGCTCTGGTTTTGCACATCTAACAAATAATAAGAACAGTAGCCTGTCTTTGGTAATGAAGTCATTGGACTTATGTCTCAACACCCTCAGGGAGCAGATCTGCTAAACAGTTTTTTTTTTTTAATATTGGCAAGGTAACATACTTTAGTGTCATTCAAGTATTTTTTGTTTTAAAGGCAGCACAGAGTACTAAATGATGTTTATAAAGATTCACTAAGTATGGAAACTGCTCTAAGGGGCAAAAAATGAGCAACAAGCATTTGCTTAACTGCTCTCATAGAAATTAATGAGGGGAGATATGGCTTATGAAGTGAATGCTGGTCTATGGGCTTAAGGAAACCTGTCTCCTACTACTAGTTCTGCTCTTGGCCTGGTGAGAGACAGTGGGGAAGTCACCCTATCTTCCTGTGGTTCAGTGTCCCTGCTTGTAGAGATGGTATGATAACAATGCGCTAAGATCTGCTGATGAAAAATATTGTATTTTCTGAACCCCAGAACAAAATATACACCTTTTTTTTAAGGCAGAATGAAGGGGGAAAAAAATTCTTTCTTGTTTTAATTAACTTAGTGGCAGCAGCTTGGGAGCTGAGTGCTAATTACTGTATTCTGCTCCTTGTGGTTTGCATAGTTTATTTTTGCTTTTACCTGTCCAAAGCTTAAATGGCAGAAACTGCAGTTATCATAGTTCCTCACATAAAATGTAAATGTTAATTTCTGACAGTTCTTTTTTGGAAAAAAGAGAGGGGGGTGGGTGGGTAGAACATTACAGCTACATTCAACAGTTAAAACCCGATTACATTTTTTCATAATACTATCAAATCCTTCAATTCTTATCACCCATTTGGTGGCAGAATTTTAAAAGGGGGCTCCAACAGACATTCACCTGCTTAAGACAGTTAAGTTATCAATGAATATCAGTACCACTTACCTGTGGTAAATCTTCTCTTCTATTGTACCTGCAGTAAGAAGCCTGTACACAGTCACCTGTTTCGTCTGACCTATTCTCCAAGCACGCTCTCGAGCCTATATAGCATGAAAGTTTTATTTAGCAGAAACTACCTTTCAGAAATAAAGGGTTGTATACACAGTGAACTACTGGCACCAACGTGTTCTAAATGTACTTTGGAAACTAGCACAGTTTGAGAGATTATAATAACCACATTTCTATGCTGATGGAAAGACAGCTCAAAAAAAGAGGTAAACAATTTTAAGAATCTGATTCTAAAGTGATAAATGACTTTATCCAACAGTTAGAATTAAAAGTTAATGCAGGATAATGTTGCCCCTTGGATAACCATATCTCAAATTAAGATCCATTTCATACATTAACTAGATTTTATTCACGTATTGTCCAGAAACTTTTCCTTTGTTCTCAATTTAATTAGTAAGAAGACTTCCTAATTCCTCATTGGGTTTTAGGAAGTATTTCCTAAATTGAACAATCTGGATCACTCAGAATGTATGTGCAAGAATTTTCAACGACTTGTGCTGACAGTTGACTGAAGTCCTATTTCCTCCCAATAAATAGAAAATTAAACTATATTTACAAAGAGGAAACTAACATACACACCGATATTTTCAATGATGAATTTACAGAAGGCAGCTCACGAACACGAGAAGAAAGAGCGATTTTAAACTAGTTTTGAGATATGTAGGCTATTTTAATATTTGACTAAAATGAACTATGAAATTGCTAAAAAAAAAATGCCCCAAATTAAAAGAAATTTCCTACAGTCTCATCCATTCAAATGGGGCAAGAATTCTCAAAGCCCTATTACACTCATAGATAAGACCAGTTCTTCAACAGTACCAGCATAATGGCAACTTCCACTCAGGATATGGCACCAATGTACATTTTATGTGCTTTAAAAGGGGAGGAGGAGGGTGTTGCTGCTGATGCTGTTGAGCCACTTGGCAGGGGGCTTGCTGGCAGCTGCCCTGCTTGTGGGATAGTTCCTGTCCAGTCCCCTGCTGAACAGGGCAGGTGGGGTGGGGGTACAGGGCTCACTGGCAGCTGCCCTGCTTGGGTTCCCAGACATGCCTGCCCCCTCAAACAGCTCTGCGTGGGTGTGGAGGTGGGAACTCGGGAGAGGGAGTGGGTGCTGGAGTTCCCAGCTCTGCGCTGCGCAGAGATGCTCTGGAGACCTAGCACTCACTTTCTGGAGCTTCCAGGTCTGTACTGGGAGCCAGGATAGAGAGCAGAGAGATCCCCAGTCCTGGCGGTTATCAGCTTCTGACTCCTGGGGGGTAGCCAGAAGCTGAGCAGCACCAGGACCAGGGACAGAAAGCTCCGTGTCTCCTGTGCCCCACTTCTGCCTATGCTGACTGGAAGCAAATTTATTCCTTGTGCCTATACATGCAGTACTGTGCAGTAAGTACCTGTATTTACAGGTACTAGATAATTGTGCAGTAGCCTTATTTACTGTGCTGTAAATGCTCCACATATGTGACACTTTACTGCTCAGTAGATTAGTCTACTGCGTGTAAAGCATCTCACGTAGACATGTCCTGAATCTCACTAGATAGTTCAGAAAAAAATTTAAGAAGCCCCCTCTTCTTTCAACCCCCATTTCTTTCAATTTGGCTGTTAAATGGAACATGATGAACCAAGCAACACCAACCTGTGTGTCTGTACTGGGATTCCAGTCAGGATCATAGATAATAACCCTGTCAGCACCTGTCAGGTTGATTCCAATGCCACCAACTCGAGTTGTAAGAAGAAAAATAAATATGGATTTATCCTGTAACATATGCAATACAAGACAGAATTTAGCAAAGCTTAATTATTAAAGTAGAATGTTACTTTTCTCCTGCTAATTCTGTATAGACCAATTGTGTATTTTTATGTAAGAAAGAGTGGTCCACTTTAGTCAGTAACATAGAAGTAGAAAACCAAAATTAATCTGCAGTCTAGCTCTAATTTAAATATTCACAATGAAATAATGACGTGCACCTATACCACAAACTCTCTGGAAACAGCACTCTAAGGATTTCATTCTGGGTTCTTGCAGAGTTTAACATTTTTGTCACTCTTGTTTCATCATCTATCTGTTGGAAGTTAATTCCATACTTAGATTCTATTAGTAAAGAATGCATTGTCCCCAAATCTCATATTTCATCCCGGGCTTTGTGATCTTTGTTGTTCCAGAAAAATACAACTGTTACAGTAGGTCATTAGATCAAAATATGATCTAATGTAGCTGGAGTTTGACTTTTTAATTGCTTAGAAAAGTTGGACCATGGTATTACACTGCTACCAAAAGGTAACTTGGAACCAGTGAAGTAGGCACTGTAGATCATGCAGGAGACAGACACATTCCCTATTAGCTGGAGGCTATGCACACAGCTTTAGGTACAGTAAGCTATAGGAATCTAACCTGGAGCTAACACATGCATGGATTATTTTGGCAGTCCTTATCTGGGAAGAGAAGTTGAATTTTTTAGGAACCTAGAGAATAGAGACAGCATTTTTAGATGCTGCCCCTTCCCGGCAAAACTGGGTCCAGAGGCTTCATTCTGCTTTGACAAATGCGCTTGCAAGCCTTAAATGGAGGAATAGCGATATGGTAGAGCTTAAAACACTCCTCCCTTCCCACTAGTGTTGCTTCAATATTACCTGGGCTGAGTTTAAGCTAGCTCCTCCTGAGCTAGAAACTGATCGCCTGCAGCTATGTTGGCACCTCAGTAGTGGCAATGGTTGTTTCAATGGAGAATGATATAGGCTGGTGTAGAAAACTCTCTCTGCCACTTCATATAGAATAACATTGATTCTACAAGACCATAATTATCCCTTCTGTTGGTGATGCATCAGTCGGTACTATCTAACTTGATCTTCCATGGCAGCACTGACTGTGCACAGCTAACAAGCACAAAAACGCAATTCTGTCAGTCAAGTCAGCAAATCTGACAAAGATGTAAAGGGATCAGGATATGCCTAATGTTGCCTTGTTTACTTATTCAGTTTTTTGACCAGAAGTCAGATATTAAAGCCTAATGTTTGTTCAGGGATATAGGGGGTAGCCATGTTGGTCTAAGGACGTAGGTTCTTCAGGTAAAGCTGACACCTTTTATTAGACAAACTCAAGTAGTTTATTAATTCAACAATTTATTCAACTCAACAATGTTTATTCATTCTTTTACAAGAACATTTCTTATTCAGTCCTGGGCCTTGGTTCAGAGAACCAAGCTTCAATTTAGGCAAAAAATGGCAATTTCTTTCTCTTACTCCTTACCTCAAGAGAAACAGTTTGTCTTGATTCAGAACTCCAAAAGCTTAAGAGATCCTACCCACCCAGAGATTTAAGCTATAGTAACTACTGAAATGGAAGAAATGCTTTCAAATGCACCAGAGCAAATAGTTAAAAGCAGTCTATTTTGATTGACCCTCAAGCATCAATCACTGGTAAGAATTTATGGGAGGGCTGCAATTTCGCACCTCATTGTATCTTGTTATAAGAGGCTGTCTGGATGCGATTGTTGTGGTACCATCCATCTTGAGGTAGGAATAGTTTCTGTCTCTCAAAAACGCTTCAAGGATGTGTAGCATCTGTTGTTATAGAAAGATTCTAATGAAATCCGAGCATGAAATTTAACTGAATAGCATGTCATATCATAAGCATTTCTAGTATTAACCAAAATGGCAATTAAATGGACAGTTCAGGCCTTTCCAGGAAAAAACAAAAAACAAACAAACTCAAACTCTCTAAAATGGTTAGAACTCCCACTGAACAGCATAGGAGTACAATTCTAAGAGAGGGCGAATTAACTTCATTCATTGTATGTAGCAAATTGCACCCCCTGTCAGAAATTGACTGACAATACCAAATCCATTAACTGCAATTCCTTATCTTACAGTTATTTGTACTGTTGTTCTGAACCAAATGCAACTCAGTTACATCAATGGCTAAAAGGAATTATTCTGGATGTACACTGGTAAACCTGAGAGCAATATTTACCCAAAATATATTTAACTACACTCAGCATATAAAGTCCCTCTAAGAATTTTCATGGAATAGACATCTAGGGCATCTTTATACATGCTTAGGGGTGGCAGGGGCGCTTTAATTAGAATGGCTCAAGAACTGCTCTAAATTAAAGCACCTGCAGTGTCTCATGTATTCAGCGTCCTACATGCTTCAAAATGACAGCAGGGACACTAACTCATGCTCATTTGATGAGTCTTAAAGTGCCCCCACCAGTGCCATTTTGAAGCACAGGAGTTGAATGCATGAGGCATGGAGGCTGCAGGAACAGGTTAATTATCATGCTCCAGGAGACTTGATTAATCAAGCTTGCTCTGATGTGCTGTAACTACAGCATACCAGAGCAGCATCCCCACACATGTACAGGCACCCCTAGTCTCCAGTTACCAAACACAAGAAACTAAAGGAATGTTTCATCATTGACACTTTTCAGGGGCACTGGAATTTTGTTTTCTAATACACAACTGTGTTAAGTTTATCTAGTAAACTTACTGCTGCACATAAGGTTGTCCCCATAGTTTTTAAGAACAGGTTCAACCAGGAGTCACCCATGGGCTGAATCAGGCCCATGGAGCTACAGGTTCTAGCCTGTCAAGGGCTTTGGTGGTGCTAGGCTTTGCTTATGCTGTACTGTGGCCAAGTGTTTCGTCCACACCATGCTGCAGATAGATCCTAGCACTGACCTACTGACTTGGGTCATTCTGGCTTGCCTCCTGAAAATGTTGCTGACCCCAGGGTTAGATCAACACTTGTCAAGAATACTATAGATAGGGATGATCCTATCTTGAGCTCCCTTCCAGCCCTACGTTTATATGATTCTAAGATGTTCTTACCTGTCTTGACTGAGTAAACAGCAGCACTCTGTGACCCTGCTTATGCCATATTTTCAGCAGTGATTCTACCACTATCATTTTTCCAGAACGTTTCCAATATCCAAACTGATCCACTTCATCTATTTCATTATCTGGTACACTTTTCAAGACCTTGGGGCCACCAGAGAAAAGATCAGGATGATTGCAGATCTTCCTCAATCCTACAAGTCCAGAGAAAATCTATAGAATATAGGAGAACGATGATTTTTTCAAACAGCTTTCATTATGTCATTTAAGGAAAAAAGACAAAAAAGGATCAGATTAGGCATACTTAAGAAAGTCACTGGATTTTTATACCTGCAAATATTAGTTCTTGTACCAATAAAAAGATTTCAGAGAGCTGATATATTAAAGTGGCCAGTGAAATTCTACAATTTTGAGAATTAATTTTGGTGATAACATTAAGTGAATTCTGCAGTAATTTCCAGACTAACGCAAACTAATACTAGCAGCATTTTTCTGGAGCTTCAAAAAAACCACAGACATCATATCTGGCTGGAAATCACATGGTCTTCCAGCACAGATTCATAGATGTAAGGGCCGGAAGGGACCTCAATAGATCATCGAATCCGACCCCCTGCATAGGCAGGAAAGAGTGCTGGGTTCAGATAACCCCAGCCAGATGCCTATCTAACCTCCTCTGGAAGACCCCCAGGGTAGGGGAGAGTACCACTTCCCTTGGGAGTCCATTCCAGATTTTGGCCACTAACTGTGAAGAAGTTCCTCCTAATGTCCAATCTAAAACTGCTCTCTACTAACTTATGGCCATTATTTCTTGTAACCCCCAGAGGCGCCTTGGTGAGAAGAGCCTCACCAATTCCCTTCTGAGCCCCCATGATTAATTTATAGGCAGGCACAAGGTCGCCTCTCAACCTTCTCTTGCGGAGGCTGAAGAGGTCCAGGTGCCCTCGTCTCTCCTTGTAGGGCTTGGCCTGCAAGACCTTAACCATATGAGTGGCCCTTCTCTGGACCCTCTCCAGGTTATCCACATCCCTCTTGAAGTGTGGTGCCCAAAACTGCACGCAGTATTCCAACTGCGGTCTGACCAGTACCCAATAGAGGGGAAGTGTCACCTCCTTGGTTCTGTTTGTCATGCACCTGCTGATGATGCACGATGAAGTCCAGTTAGCTTTGCTGATGACTCGTCACACTGACAACTCATGTTCATCTTGGTGTCCACTAGGATTCCCGAGATCCCTTTCCACTTCCGTGCTGCCGAACAGGTCATTTCCTAGGCAGTAGGTGTGCTGGACATTTTTCCTCCCTAGATGCAGCACTTTGCATTTCTCCTTGTTAAATCGCATGCTATTGTTTTCTGCTCATTTGTCCAACCTGTCCACGTCTGCCTGTAGTTGTTCCCTGCCCTCCGGTGTGTCTACTTCTCCCCAGTTTTGTATCAACCACAAACTTGGACAGAGTACACTTCATTCCCTCATCCAAGTCACTGATGAAGACATTGAAGAGTATCAATCCAAGGACTGAGCCCTGCGGTACCTCACTGCCCACGTCCTTCCAGGTCGATATTGACCCATCCACTACCACTCTCTGGGTACAACCCTCTAGCCAGCTTGTCACCCACCAGACTGTGTAATCATCCAAGTCACAGCCTCTTAATTTGTTCACCAGAATGGGGTGGGATACCATATCGAAGGCCTTCCTGAAGTCTAAGTAACTGATATCTACCCCTACTCCTGCATCCAGGTGCTTTGTAACCTGGTCATAAAAAGAGACTAGACTAGTCAGGCATGATCTACCTGCTACGAACCCATGCTGGTTTCCCCTCAGCATAATATTTCCTGCTGGGCTCTCACATATATGAACCTTAATAATCTTTTCAAAGACTATCAAGGATGGGGGTGAGACTGACTGGCCTATAGTTGCTTGGATCCTCCTTCCTCCCCTTGAAAATAGGGACCACATTGGCCCTTTTCCAGTCCTCCAGGACCTGGCCCGTGTGCCATGAGTGCTCAAATATTCTTGCCAGTGGCTGCGCAATGACATCAGCCAGTGCCTTCAGTACCCTCGGACGGAGCTCATCTGGGCTTGCCGACTTAAACGCATCCGGTCCTTCCAAGTGACTCTGCACCATCTCAGGGTCAATGCTTGGTAGTCTGGCGCGCCCAGCTGTTGCCTCTTTACAATCCCATTGTGAGACTTGTCTCGCTCCTCGTTTAGGAAGACTGAGGCAAAGAACTCATTGAGGAGTTCAACCTTGTCCCCCCTGTCTGTCACCAATTGCTTTTGCCCATTCAGTAGTGGTCTTATACCGCCCTGGGCCTTCCTTTTACTCCCTATATATCTGAAACCATCCACCATAAAGCTGGCAAGTCAGTCAGCAACACAGAAGTCCTTGACTTCAGAAAAGCTGACTTTGACAAGCTCAAGAGGCTTGTCGGTCAGG
>NW_017728951.1:33985538-34019443 GCF_001723895.1 Crocodylus porosus | reverse complement strand
GGGCAGGGGGCTGGACTCGATGATCTCCCGAGGTCCCTTCTAGCCCTAATGTCTATGAAAGTCTATGAAATCTATGAAACAATTTTTTGTTATCCTTAACTTGGAATGCCATCCTCCGCTCCATGATAGCTTTGGCCTTTCTAACTGCCTCCCTACAACTGCGAGCTGAGAAGGTGTACTCCTCTTTAGTAATTTCTCCCTGTTTCCACTGCTTATATGTCCCCCTTTTTGCCCTTAGGCTGCTCTGGATTTCTCTGGTTAGCCAAGGAAGCCTCTTGGCCGCTTTTCCCCCGCATCAGGATCGTGCACCTCTGTGTCTGAAGGATTGCTTCCTTAAGGCACAGCCACCCTTCCTGGGCTCTCAACTCACCAAATCTCTTACCCTGCAGTGCATCACTGACTGAACGCCTGAGCTTGCTGAAGTTAGCCTTCCTAAAGCATGGAGAATTAAATATATGTTATCTACTAAAGCTGCTATACCCACAGCTGGACTTATAAATCAAGAACAAATATTACTTATATGCTTAAGCGGGATCTTTTATTTTATGCTCTTAACTCATTTGTTTGCTCTACTTCAATCACTGAGTAATTAAAGCAGTGAAGAATTCAGAGAAGTTAAACTTCCTATCATGAATTGGTTCTTTTTTTAATTATAAAAAAATGTGGCAAATTCCTAACTGATGGTATATTTTCAATAAAAGAATTAATGTTAATTTTCCTACTCTCAAAAGAAAAACTTAAATTTGCACAAACTAATTTGAGATAAAATTGTGCAAAGGCTAGCAGAAAATCTGAAGATGAGGGAAAACAACTCCAGTTTGGTAAGTAATACTTCTAACTAAAGTGTAGGTGAATTCAATGTATTTGAATAGAACCTGTACATGGGGCTAAGACCAATCTTTACTTCACAGTATTGTACGAGTCATGTCCAATCATCTATTGCTTTAAATACTGTATATAATAATCCTTTTCTTTCAACAGTGAGAAAACTATAGTTAAAAATACCAAAACAACCACAACAAAAAAGAACCTGCCAGCATTGTCAAGTTGTGAATCAGGACACCAAATCCATCTGCTGAGGCCACCGAAGTGATCTACACTATAAAAACTTAGCAAAGAAAGCTTAAATAAAATATATGCTTCAGGGAGAAATGCATATTTGAATATTTCAGTTGTACGTGTGTTTGCTTACTACTAACATAACTCAAAATAGAAATCTGAAACAGCCACACTGCCCCTAGTATCTCCACTTCCTCCCCTCTGCCCTGCAAATAAGGCAAAGTCAGCAAGGAACATTTATAGTTTGTACAGTACCTTATCACATAGGGCCCTTGATCTCTGATGGGGAGCCCTGGGTGTTGTTGCAATAAAAATATTAAATAACTGCATTCAAATTTAGGGTCCAAAGTTTTTAAGACAGTAATAATTTAGGGAGACTTAATTTGAGCGCCTAATATGAATCTTCTCAAAGGAGTCAGTATAAACTCCTGTGCAGCTGCCTTCTGACATTTAAGCCCATAAAAGGCACTTCCAGACGGACACTGAAAATCACTAGTAACATTTGAGAACCTTGGCTACTGTACCATTCCAAGACCAGAAACAGCATAAGAAAATTATTAGTAGTCAGCTTACTCTTAGGGTAGAAACAGACATTGCCTGACGTCTCATTTGTGTCATTTTGGGTACGTCCACACGAGTGCACACGTGTGGTCTGTGGCACTGCAGACCTGTCTGCGGCGCCGCAAATTGCATGCACTGCATATGCAGGTCCTTCATAGTTGGTAGGGTCGGAAGGGACCTGAACAGATCATCAATTCTGACCCCCTGCCATGGGCAGGAAAGGTGATTGTCTAGCCTCCTTTTGAAGACCCCCAGGGTAGGAGCGAGCAGCACTTCCCTTGAAAGTTGGCTCCAGATCCTAGCCTCCCTGACTGTGAAGTAGTGCTTACTGATGTCTAGCCCGAACCTACTGTCAATCAACTTGTGGCCGTTATGCCTAGTTACTTCTGGTAGTGCTTGGGGGAACAGGGACTCTCCCGTTCCCAGTAGGTCCCCCCTGGTAAGTTTACAGATGGCCACCAGATTCCCTCTCAGCCTTCTCTTGTGGAGGCTGAACAGTTTCAGGTCCTGTAGCTTCTCTTCGTAGGGCCTGCCCTGCTGCTCCCTGATCATGCGAGTGGCCCTCCTCTGGACCCTCTCCATGTTGTCCACATCCCTCTTGAAGTGCGACACCCAGAACTGGACACAGTACTCCAACTGTGGCCTGACCAGTGTCGCATAGAGGGGGAGGATTACCTCTTTGGACCTGCTCGAGATGCATCTGTGGATGCACGACAAGGTACAGTTGGACTTCGTGACTGCATCCCCACACTGCCGGCCCATGTTCATCTTGGAGTCAGTGATGACTCCTCCAAGATCCTTTTCTGCCTCTGTACTGACAACCTGTAGGCATGGTGCTTACTGCATCCAGTTCTGGGCTCCACAATTCAAAAAGGATGTGGAGAAGCTTGAGAGAGTCCAGAGAAGAGCCACATGCATGATCAGAGGTCAGGAAAACAGACCTTATGATGACAGGCTGAGAGCCATGGGGCTGTTCAGCCTGGAAAAGTGCAGGCTCAGGGGCGATCTGATGGCTACCTAAAAGTTTATAAGGCCAGGATCTAGGGGAATGTTTGTTTATCAGAGTGCCCCAAGGGATGACAAGGTCAAACATTTATAAACTCCTGCAAGACCATTTCAGGCTGGACATAAGGAAGAACTTCTTTACTGTCCGAGCCCCCACGGCCTGCAATAGCCTGCCATTGGAGGTGGTTCAAACACCTACTTTGAATGCCTTCATGAGACATTTGGATGTTTATCTTGCTGGGATCCTGACCCCAGCTGACTTCCTGCCCCTGGGGTAGGGGGGTGGATTTGATGATCTTCCAAGGTCCTTTCCAGCCCTAATGTCTATGAAATCCTATCTACTGGTTCTCTCTCGCTAGGTGCAGTACCCTGCACTCGTTGGTATTGAATCCCATCCTATTCTCATCCACCCACCCCTGTAACCTGTCCAGATCTAGTTATAGCCTGTCCCTCCCTTCTATTGTGTCCACCTCTCCCCACATCTTAGAGTCATCCACGAATCTGAACAAGGTGCTTTTCAGCCCCTCGTCCAAGTTGCTCATACTTTCCAGCCAGACTTGGGGGACTCTCTCAAGCCCTCAGGGCACCTGTCTGCTTTCCCTGTTCACAGAGAGGCACCCCAGAGAATTGGGGGTGCCTTTCCATAACCAGGGAAGTTGGAGTTCCTTGCTCAGCCAGACCCACTCCCCAGCAATTGCAGAAGACAGGTCTGAGCAGGGAAAAGCCCTGCTTTTCATATTCAGCCAGACCCGCTCCCCAGCGATTGTGAGGGATAGGTCTAGCTGAGTGGAGAAAGCAGGGAGATTACACTGCCCCTCGCTCTGCACCATCAAAAGCAAGACAAGAGACAACATACATTTTGTCCAACAAAGAGGATCAGCTGTGCTGCAAAACGTTAAAGCACACCTGATCCATTTTATTAGGTTACACCTATTTCTAGCCTTGGTGACATAGCAACATGCACTACTACACCAATGATACACTCAAATCTCTTTGGGATGGTGGAAGGGAAGAGGGAGGCACAGAAGATTGAAGGTGATACTATCTATTTTTCTCATACAGACATATGAACATTTTAGCAGTATTCTATATTGAAAATGAGACAACATATGGAAATGTACATTTAACTGTGTATCATATCAAGAAAATCACATTTCTCCTTCAAAGGACAGTTCTATCCTGTGAAAGCTTCTTCAGTGGGACTGGAAAGCGCAGCGCCTGCATAATGCATACTGAGGGGTCAGCTGGATCAGAGGCCGGAAATACAAGACTCACAGAAAAAAGCAGTACATTTTATATAAATTCTATGCCAATTATTGCTCTTAGCTTTTCCTCAGGTGGAAATAATGCTAGCATCTGCTGTGCTGAGTGTCTAGTCATTGACTATTGCAACAGGGACACAGCTCTGAACTGGAGTCTCTGCAAATAAAACCCTTGCAGTTCATTTTAGCTGCTTAAGTCTATCCATGTGTTGTCGTAACAGCATGGATCTTACAATTCTGTTAACTCAACAGTAGAGAAGGGTGAGTACTGGCTATTAAAAGGTACCAGCACATGATGTTGCTTTGTTACTGCTGGCCTGAGCAGCTGGTTAAAGCACTGTATGTAGGATTCTGTAGTCCTCAGAGACTGCACCCTGAAGACCAAAGAGGACAGAAGTTATGGGATATACTGTAAGATTTCACAGGCTGTATATGGATCCTCTGAAATAAATGGGACAAGGAAGTGTGGGATATTATGTGAGCTCACTTCACTTTGCAAGGGAGGGGACCTTCTTAAATGTATGAAGTATACTTCTTCAGACACCATTACTGCATTCTCCCTTCTAGAAGAGTGTTATGGGGCTGAAAGCCAGTGACACTTTTGGGTCTGTACTAGGACAAAGCTGCAAAGATCAGAAATCCTTCTGCCTATGATTGCTCTTTGAGTAGAAATTAAAGCTCCAGGTGGATGCTAGGAAATACTCTCTCTTTCAATAATGGATTCTTATATCCAAGTCAGTATTCAAGCTCGTACTGAACATGTAATGGCTTCCTCAACCACTAGAAGTCTCAAATACCTTTCTTTTTAAAGGACTCCTGGGTATCTTGATTACAAAGGTACTTGAGCAACAAAAGTCCATTGCATTCTATTACTTTTGTCTTTGGGCTCTGCAGTGCAGACACCACCTGCTAATCTCTACAAATTTTGTGAAAATTTTGAGGAAAAAAAAGAACTAATGTTCACAGGAATAGAACCAAAATTGCCATGTGTTTCCCCTCTGAGAACCTGCTCAGGGTCTAGAGAGAGGACTACTGAAGGGCAGTTCGTGTCTTTATCAAAATGGTTACCTTTAGACTAAATGCCATCGTCTACTTTAATTAATGCCAACCTGCATTTCTCCATTGAGGATCTGGTAAACTTCTTTGGAGTCAATGAAATTTTGATAGACTTGACGTTGCTCAGCTGTCAAACGGCAAAACAAGACCTATAAAAAAACCCCATATAGTACATGAAGTTATTTTTTTTAACTTTGTACAATATGAAAATGGCAACAAACGTATTGCACTTTTGATCCAGTAGAAATGTTAAATTAAGACATGCTGTATAGGGCCCATTAGAAATGAGAACCCATAGGAAAAGGTAATAGTGTTAGGATGAGTTTCATTTTCAGTTATTCACTCCCTTATACCAATCTCATACTGATATAATTTTTCAAACTTTACTTTTATTTTGTGTTTTATTGCTTACCTATGTAATGCTGATATTCACTTAAGATAAGGGCTCCCTTCAAGTGATTAAAAAAAAAAATCCCCAAAAAACGAAGTTTACGGGAAATACTTTCAATACTGAATCTATGTCCCTTAAAACTTGCACTCCTTTTAGGACCTCCTGACAAAACAACAGGTTCGCACATAATCTATTCTGTCATTAATCTTTGAATGTGAGCATATAATGATTTTTCAAATGCCCTGTTGGGCTAAAATGGAACAAAATCACTTCCTTGTATCCTGCAGGGCACCAAACATTATGCTGTATGTCAAACTCTGTACAGCTCAGTAACTGACTAGAAGAAAAATCAAATTGTTTCAGTCCACTTATGAAAGAATTCTTCAGGGAAAGCAGCCCACATTGAAACCTTGTTAAAGAGCTGGATTAAAGAGACCAGAAGTCTGTGGGGTGGATATAGTAAGTCCATACTGATGGCTTGCTGTCCACTTCTATGCTCACCCAGTGAGGAATCACTAGCACATCCACTTGACTTAAGATGGCACCTGTTTAAAAAACTTTGAGAGAAGAATGTAGCAAGGTGCAATTGCAAAGCCAGCAGGAAGAGGAGATGGAAGAAAACTGGGAGCACAGAAATGAAATCTGTAGCAAAAGAGGTGGGAAAACCTAACCCAGATTAGAAACAGTTATTCCTGGAACTCACAGATGCTTAAAACAAATGAAAAAAACCACCTTCAGTTATTTCTGAGGTAAGTTCAAGTTTCCCAAAAGCATTCATCTTTAGGAACGTAGCAAGCATGGAAAAGTTCAATCCAAAAATGAGAATGTATTGGAAAAAATGTATTAACACATACAAAACAAAGGTCACAATATAAACTGGTTGACCACCTAACTACCACTGTGAATATCATACATTTCTCTACCAAAATTAACCTCCAAACTACTTAAACAGCAACAGTTTTAATATGCCTACCAGTGATTATCGTTAGGCATCAGAGGAATCATCCTAACGACAGCTCAACTGTTTTGACTTAGGGTGCACATTTTTGGCCATACAAGGCCTGCAGTAATCACTCTCTGTAAACCAAAATGGAATGCCCTTTATGTACCTTTGCTTTTAACATGGAAGTACAGCTGTGCAGGGACTAGAGCATTCCATGCTGGATAGAAGAAACTGTAAAAATAGTCTTTGGAGGGCTTCAGTTCCTTAAAGGTGTAAAGAATGTATCTGCATTTATAAATTCTAACAGGTAATTAACAGATGTTTACAAAATAAATCAGTAGTTGTTCAAGCTACTAGTCACTTTGACCGTCACATTTGGAAACATTAACCACAGAGAACTAAAAATACCAAGGAACTTTTTTGCTTCAGTAAGCACACTGTTGCATATTTTGTTGTCCAAAACCTGCTATCAAAAAAGTTGGGAAGTTTGGCTACAGAATTCGGGAGGAGGATCAAACTCTCCACATATCTTATACAAACCTGTTCATTTTTATCTGGTAGCGAAAGGCTCATTTTCACGTCAGCCTTCATTCTCCGCAGCAAGTAGGGATTTATGGTGTCCCGTAAAACACATGCACACTTGTAGGCAGTTTTTACCTTCAGAAGAAAAAGAGCAAAGATTTGTGTTTAATTTTGTTTCTTAATATAATGCGTTATAGGTGGAAAGTCAGCAAAACTAGCTAGTACAAACCATCCACATTACTCTTCTTTTACCCTTCAGTGGATGTGGTTCATCCTATCTATCTATCTTGCAAATTCCATGACAATTCATGTTACCCAACCACTACATTTAATAAACTGTCTCTCTCATAACAGATACCATTCATTTATTGTGCTCTAATTTGATGGAATTTATTCCATATAAAAGGAGATCAGAAATGAGAGATTTACTGGCAACTGAGACACTTCCCTCAGGCAAGTCCCTTTTATTAATGAATCCTTGTGTGTAATCTTGCATAAAACCCAAAAGCCACATGCAAAACTGCTAATATACAGACTGAAGATCAAAAAGAAGCCTGTTGGAAGCCTGCAGCAATGGTGGTTACCAGACAATACGTGAAGATTAGTGTCCACTTGAGACTATTAACAAAAAAAAAAAAAAAAAAAATCGGTACAAGAAAATCCCTATGATCACAGAAACTAAAGGTCACTCTGGCTTTAAATGCAGCATATGGTTCTGTAATGGGTAATGGATGTGTGAGATGGGTATTAACTATACGTAATGGCTAAAAATACCTTCAATTCTCTTAAAGCAAAACAAAGAATACAATAAATTATTGATATGTAAAAAATCAAAATTAGCCACCCAATTTAGTAAATTACCAACCATGACACAAGAGAAGCACTTACACTAAGAATAAAGAAAAAACTGTAGAAGATTATGTACATAAAACATTACCAGGAAATCTTATAAACAATTCATATTCTAAGCCTCTATATAAAACTTTAAATGTCCAGATCATTTTGCAAGTAATCTATTTACTAATGTAATAAATGTAATGCAGAGATATCCATCAAAAATAAAAAAACCCATGTAAAATACTGAAAACTATATTCTTAAACTACTAAAGATACATTTTAAACAAAGACATACAAACATTTTAGCTTCCAAGATTAAATTTTGTTTTAATAACATTTTCTGTTATGAGAAGGGGAATAGTTTATTTGTTTAAAATTTCTTTCACTTTAGATTTAAAGCATCTCTCTATAGTGTCTGAATTCCAAATATTACAACTGGCGAAGTCAAAATAAAAAAAACAAATGGACATTTCTGTTTAAGTATAAAATATATTCTTTACATTTTTAATCATATAATACGAATCATTTGAAGGCACCTGATCCTGCAAACACGCTTTGTACAAGTGCCCAGTCCTAAAGAGAGGTATGATACCACTGTTACTTACGTGTATAAAAGTTAAAAACACATGTGTAAGCATTCACTGCATCAGGGCCTAACATGCACAGTACAATACACATTTCCAAATGAGTTCTGAAATAACAAAGCAGTTTCCTTTAAAATTAATAATTAACTACTAAAAATATTTTGATGCATATTTACCTGCACAGGAGAGGCATTAGAATATCCTCCCATGGTTATTGGGACAGAAAACTGTTCCATGAAGACAGGCAGCGTTCCCAATTTTCCTGGGAATACAAAGTCAAAGAGGGACCAGAGCTCCTTTAGGTTATTTTGCATAGGGGAGCCAGACAAGATGATTCGATGGGGAGTGCGGAACTATTAATATAAAAAACAAAACAACTCAGTAATAAAACATTTTTGTGAATCAGTTTGTTAGAAAATTCCTGCCTCAGAAGATTACAAGTGTCACATAAATGAAGTGTCATATTTTAAAATGTATAGCACATTACCCCTGAAATATACATGAACTGTTTATGAAATATTATCTATTGAAGAGACAGATCAAATAAAACTTAACAATTATTTTATTTTGGGCTGCTTTAATGATAAAAATAAATTTGTTTTAAAACCCTTTTTTATGGTAATGTACAACATGTTCTAAATTTGTCCTGCCATTAAGCCATTAAAAATCTATAATGATTATTGTAAACAATTAACGCCCTCCCGAAAATATGTACCCAAGCAAGTTAAAAAAAAGTCTTATCTTTTCATTCTTCAAAGTTCAATGATTCAACAGCACATAACATAGCTTCTACCAGGATCCTGTGCCCCCTTATTTTTTCAAGTAACTTATTTTTCTAAAACAACTACTAAATGAAATACTTGGTTTGCTTTCTGATACCGTACCTGTTTGCATGCAAGTGTAATGGCAGCATTTGGATTCCTAATTTTATGACCTTCATCTAAAATTATATAATGCCAGTCATAGCTGTGGATGTTATCCTGCATCAGCCGAATGTATGAATAGGAGGTAATCAGAATGCCATGGCATCCAGCAATTTCATGAATTAGTTTCACCTGCAGTCAAAATGATAGACAGTCAATAATTTCATACTGAAGATATTACATTAAGATCTAGCAAACTGTGAATTTATGATCCTACTGTTGTTAGCCTCCTGCATTTGGGGAAAAAAATGGTACTGTTGTTTTTCAATGAAACGAGTGTAATCAAAGCTGGTCATCACTCACTACAAATGGGCAAATTCATTAAAAAAAGCTGTTTTACTATAATAGTGTGATTCTTAAATAGCTAAAATGACTCAAAATGGATGTAAATATTGTTAAGTTTTGTAGCAGACTGAAACATAGTTTTAAGTCTATTTAGGGAAGAAAATACTGAACTAAAATTCAAGACTTTTGTTTGAAGGTTATAAAAAGATAAACTTCACCGCTGAAATAGATACAGTAGGGCTTGAAAAAACCTATTTCACGTTTAATTGTAGCTAAAGTGCCAAACTTATGCACAAAATAGGAAATAGTTAATGAATTATTTTGAAGAGATACAGAAATCTGTACATTTGGTTAATCCTTTCCTGCATCCTGAACCAAATTCCAGTATTTTCTTTTTTGATTCCTAAACCAATATTTGTAAACCATCAAATTATTTACCTGACTTAAGAGTTCTACCCTTTTCTCATATTCATGTGTCTTAGATGTTTAGGTATAACTCTGGATTTGGGAAAGTATTACTTTCCTTGGCTGCTTTGGTGTTGTTCTGGCCTTAGTATGTCTGCATCTCAATCTTTACTGTTTTATTTTCTTAAAATGCCCTTGAGATGGGTGTTATAATCTTTTTTTATATGCAAAGAAGAGAAACCCTGAACGATTAAGACTACTGACAGACATTAAAGCAGTTACATGGGCAGGATCTGAGGAATTGTGTCTCCCATCTCCAAAAGACCACGACTTGCCAGGTCACACTATTTTGGGGATTAGGCATAAAATTCTCTCATTCATAATCATAGGTGGCAGAAGGCTGGGGCTAATGGGGCTTAGCTCCCTCAAACACGGGGCAGTGAGTAGGGCCACAGGGCAGCCTGGGTGCAAGCTCTGAGCAAGTACAAGAGAGAAGGAAGGGCATGCACAGACAGACATGAAGCCATAGCCTGCAGCAGCCCAGTGCAATGTACAGCACTGCCCACTACAGCAGATAACTCTGGCGTGGGGAAAGGTTGTGGGGAGACAGATAGAGGGCCCCATAATGAGAGAGTGGAGCAGAGGCAGGGGAAGGGCTGGGACGAATGGGGCCCTGGGGCGAGCTGTGGAAGGGCTGGAGCCCTAGCAGCTTGTTCAGGTGCGCAGGGGGGCTCCCACTGCTGTGTGCATAGCAGCAGAGGCCCGGGGGGGCATATGGCCTCCAGATCTGTGTGAGCAACAGTGGTGGGCTGTGGGCTGGAATCTGAACACTGCTGCTGTTGCTCGGGAGTGGTATGAAGCCATGTGCCTGCCCCTGCTTGGCAGGAAGGGAGTGCAGCACAGTCAGTGTGCCCCCCTCCCCCACATTTTCTCCCTACACCTGTGATCTTAGTTGTGTAGCTGCCAGATGCTAGTACATGGGGGGCCCTGGATCAAAAGCCCATGGGGCTCCCTTGACCAGGCAGGTTTTCTACCTTGCCCTGTGGGGCTTGCACATGCACTACAGGGCAAGGTATTTAGAGGCAGTGTGAACAACTGAGGTGCTGGAAACTCTTGGCTCCCCAGCTGCCCCTGCCTCAGATGTAGAAGTGGCACCTGGGAGGCATGGAATTCCCTGTACCATGGCTGTTTCTTTCATGGGTGCTTTGAAAAGGTACCTAGGTGTGCAACTATGAGCTGCAAACCCCTTTTTTAAAGGTGCGGTCACAAGCCCAGCACTGGATAGCCTCTACCCAACATTGGGTTCACAATGCTTCCTAATGTCCCTCCGTGGAATCAGGCAGCAGAGAGGGTGGGGGAGAGTGAGGACCTAGGTCTGCCCCCAGCCAGATGCCACTGAACAGGCAAGGAACAGCTGTGTCCCAGGCCCTGGGATTACGTCACGACCAATCCTGATGGTCAGCTGAAGAGTGGGATCTGGCACGGACAGTCATGCCATATGTTCAATTTAAAGATGTGATATAAACAAACCATAAAGAAGTTGCACAATAAGTTGTACATATGTGCAATGTCTTTATAGCTTATTTAATATAGCATCACACCATAAACTGGCTTTAACATTTAGCATGTTACAATTTATTGTGCGATTAACATCTTAATGGTGCCAAATATGCAACACCTGCCAGGGCCCTAATGGTACATATACACAGCACGGTCCAATGTAAATTTATTCTATTGTCTTATTTCAGCTACCCTGAGTTTTTCTAAGGAAGAATCGCATATAAATCAAAAAAGTATATAAATATCATAAAGAAATATACCAAGCTTGCTGCAAACATGCTAGCCTGCATTTCAGAATCAGCATAGTACAAGGCTCCGGAATTACAGATAGTCTCTAGACATGTTAATGTCTAGCCTTGCTTCTCCTTGGGAATTATTAGCTAGGGTGTAGCACTAGGCTAATACAGCTATACTACCTTCAGTTTTAAAGATAGTGAGTGCACAGCTAACTCCACGTCTGCATAGTGTTTCTTTGTTCTGTGTGTAGACATACTCTAAGTGACTTGCCCAAAAGCACTCTGGGAGCTTGAAGTGCAGAAAGGAAATGAACATAAGTCTCCATCCATTAGGCTAGTACACTAACTACAGGGCTAGTTTTTTATTAGTTTGTTTGTACACTGCCTAAGAAAATGGTCCTAGGTGTTGCCTTAATGTAAGAAAAAGAAATAAATTAATTACCATTTTCCTGGACACTTTAAGGAGGACCAAAGATCAAAGCTTGGGAATAAAATGACTAATGAGAAATCTGAGAAACAAAGATAACGGGTATGTTTGACAGCAGAACTATGAACTACACGTTCTAAAACTTATTTAATTTGATTTCAGGAAGTTCAGAGAAATTTCTGCATACGTAAGCGTCATACCTACATTTGTAAGGATCAAGGTTACTCGCTCACAATCTGTAGCAACATTTAGACAACAGTATCTTTACAGTTTTCTAAGTGGAGTGCCTTTTTTATATGTGAACTCTCACACTGCCTGCTGTTACCATTTACTACTATTCCAAGAAGTGTGTGTATTCACTACTCACTCAGGGCTTGATGTTGCATCACTAAAACCAATGGGATTCTATATATGGACATTCATGCAAAAATAAAATTAGAAAGATGACGACACCCTGGACATCTCCCAATATTGCAAGCACCCAAGATGAACAATAAAAAAAAACTGTCAAAGGATGGGCAGAACTGGGAAATTACAAATATGATCATGTTTCTAAAAGACTTCTGAGCTTCTAAAAAACTATTTTCTGATTTTCAAAATCAGAGACCCTAAAAAACCCAAAAAGCAACTTCTCCAACAGTCTAAAAACCAAACCCCACACAGTGCTTTGCCCGTCTCAAAAACTCAAAAGTAAAGCCTTAAAGTCAATCTTCCCTTTCTGTAAAATTTCTTTTTACAACAGATTGCTGTACAACTAAAAATACAAAAGGCAAAGGATATAAATCCTAATCCAAATAAAAGAATTTTGGCCACATAAACATCATCTACCAAAATAAGTCTAATGTAATTTAAAATAAAAGTAGAAAAATTCTCCTTTATATCCATGACAGAAAATGAAATCTTTATCATCTTTATATATAGAAGCAGAAACATTCCTGGACAAAAATATACACATATAACTCAACCTTCCCTGGATCACTCTCAATATTCTTTAACGGTATGTTCTAGATTCTACGCAACAGCCTATCATGGAATATTGTAGACATCTCTACCCAAACACTTAAGACAAATCATCTCGGGCGATTTCAAATTAAAAGCTTGTAAAATATGTAACCTCTCCTAGTTTTGCAATTAATAGGGTATGTCTGCAATTAGCCTGACTTACAGAATGCTACACTGTTGTCATTAAAAGATGTTTTGTGAAAGTGCTGCTGTTATTATGGAGGCTCAAGAGACCAATCCCTCCTAGAGGGCAAACAGTGGACTGGTAGAAAACAACAGCCATAAATCACATTGTCAGGTAGCAGAGAGAACAGGAGTGAAACACAGGCACATGAAGGCCATTCACTGTAAACACAGCACAGCAGATTCCTAGTCAGGATTTACTGAACCTGTAATTAATTAAAATTTCCTTCAAGCTAAATCTTTAATAAACAAGGATTTGTGCTGACAAGGAAAAAAACAGCAACACAGTTTTAACAATGCATACAACATTTATTAACTATCATTTTACTTTAACTATGCACAGACACAGTTAAGGTTATACAGCATTAGGTACAGCTCTCGAAATAATTTGAAGGGAAAAGGTTTTCACAAATTTCAGAGTTTAGGCTATTTTAATAAGCTAGTAGACTTCTGCTCTCTTCGCTTTGCTTATCTCAAGATGTACTGAAGTGAAATTTAACTGTATTAGGATGTCTCTCCAGAAACAAATCCAGCCTAATTCTACATGGTAATAAATGACTACTGTTTAACTGGGACAAGTTCTGCTTAATGGCGACAAATTCAGCTAATGTCATGTGAGTAAACGGAGGTTTACTATCTTTGAAATTTTGAGGTCTCATCTATTAATAAAGAAGGAATGATGGAGTACAAAAAATGATGAAATGGAAGTAAAATAAACTTTCTTTTATTTTTATTCAACATAGTGTTTTATAATTTCTGATTTCAAGAAGTGGCCTTTCCTCACCAAACCTGGATCGCTTACCCTCAATGTGCAAATTAACAAATCTAATACAAAAAAGCCAGCATTTTGACAAGCAGCAAACAATTTTTTTGACCATGTCCTTCAGCTCATGATGAGCACCAGGGAAATGGTTGTAAACGCACATATTTTCCTCTTCCTGGATAAATAAGAGTAACATTCTATGGGCTTGTTGGAATCTAAACTAAGTATCTGAAAACAAAATTCTCTGCATGCTCTCTACCAAAATAAAAGGAATTTATAACATTTTGTAAATAAACAGGGGTGTGCACCGATAGAGATTTTGGGGCCCAATACTGATAGCCAATTTTTAAGGAGGCACATTGGCTGATACAATCCGATTTCTGACATCAGCCTGGCAGCTTGGAGAGCTGTGTGAAGCTGGTAAGCCTGGTGTGATGGAAGGGAAGGGTGGGGGATGAGCAGTGGGAGCAGTGGCAGGAGCCACCAAAAAAGCCACCAGACCAGTGGCTCCCGCACGAGTGGTGTGCAACAGTGGGAGCTGCTTCCCCCACACTGGGAAGCGCTTGTCCCAGGCCCTGCCCCACTTCTCCCTCACTGTGGGAGCCTTGATCTGCCCCCCATTCCCCTTCTACCACACTAGAATTACCAGCTGCACACAGTTCTTCAAACTTCCTGGCTGTGCTCCTTGTCACCTATGTGCTGCGCTACAGCTGCATGCATTTGTGGGCCATTTATCAGCCAAATTACATAAGAGTCTGATTTCCAATACAGACAGTCTTCTTTATATTGGTGCCAATCCAATATCAGGCTGATGTATCGGTGCGCCTTTATAAATAGAAGTATAAATTTGGTGCTCCCGTGTCAGAATTGAAATTCTCTGCCTCTCTACTGCAGAAGTGACCAAATCTTCTGGACAGAGAGAGGCAGTTAGCTGTGTTAGTCTGAAATCAGGCAGAAAACAGGGTAGAGATGCAACTTATACATCAACTGATCAGAGAAGTGTAAGCTTTCATAAGCAAAGGTTCACTTCATCAAATGCTAACTGCATCTTACTGTTCACAAAGCTCACAAAAACTTATGCATCTCTGATTCAGTTAGTCTACCCTGTCTTCTATCTCTGGACAAAAACATGTACAACTGAACTTTGCAGAATCAAAGTACAAACGAAAAGTGACACTATTCGCTAAACGTTCAGATGTGTATTTATAAAGGAAATGTGAATCTACAAGTCAAAAATATGATCACTTACGAAACCATACTTCATTTGTCAATCAAAACTGTATTCTTTAGCACTCTTTTCACTAACTCATATATAACCACTAAGACTAAGATCCATAAATTCAGCTTATACAATCTCTCACCCCCTAAACAATTTAAATGGCACCATGAAAAGGCTTCAGAAGGACATACTACAATCTTTAATAATGTAAAAGCTGCAATATGAATAACTAGAGCACTTACTATATATTTAATGGCAATGCTATTTGTTGTAATTTGATATTTTAAGTTTATTTCCATATTTAAAACCATACCAAGACAGTATCTTTGGGTATATCTGAATGTTGTTTCTGCTACTAGCTCAGTTAATTTCCCCCCACATGCTCAACAGCATACCTACCCTATGAGTAACGGCACAGTGCTTATCTAAGTTTGTGAAAAACAACATAGGTCTACACTGCCTTGAAGGTAAACCTAGGATTGCTGCGGGAAGCACTCCTTTTCCTCCTGTTCACAGCATGCAGAAGTTCAGGAAATTAGGCAAGAGTGGGGTTTTGGATTGGCCCTAAGTGCATGCTAAGAAGAACACCTGAGACAGACCTGGAGTGCAACTCTGGATGCATGTTTAGTATAGTGAATAAGGGGTTTTGTCCTTTATACAAATAACCTGCAGTATACCATGAACAGGACTTTATTTATGAAGTGCGAGAATTGGTTAGCTTCATTCTATTTCATCCTGAAAGATCTGAAACTGCTCTGAACATCCAGAAATCATTTAACTTATCAATCAAATATATAAAAAAAGACTGGGGTATTTTCAGTAACTACAAACAAGAAACAGCAAGTTTATTTCATCCAAATTGTCTTAGACTTGCCTCAAACTGTTTGGAAAAAACAGGAGTTAAAAGGCCTTTCTTCTTCAACCCAGCTACTGTTTTCTAACCCCAACCAACTTCAATAATTTGCCTTTCTTTGCAGACAGGTGCTGTCATTTTACCTGCTAATAATGCCTGGAGGCTCCCAAGACAAGCCACCTCTGTAACTGATGTCACTGATGGAAGGGGGAAAGAAACAGTCTGTTCTTTGAAGCTAGGGACAGATATTACACAAACTGGTTTAAGTGATCAGAAACTGGTTTAAACCTGTAACAGAACAGACATTTAGTGCACATAAACAAATCTGAAAATGACTGGAACTGGTCTGAGATGAAATTGGCTGAATGCAGTATCAGACTTAACTGATTTGGGTCAAAGCAGTTTATGCAATGTCTGTCCCAGACTCCTTCCTAGTTTAACCTAAACCAGAGTCCCCCAACATCCCAGATACTTTGCAGTTCTGGATGGGGTTCTCTGCTTCCAAGCAGGGCTGACCCCACCCCTCCATTCCTTGGCTGGAGCTCTTGCAGCAACTGCAGGCACAGCAGGGTCTACCTGGCTTCCCTGCCCTCCACTCACCACTCCCTGTTCAAGCAGGGATTCCCTCCGCTCCTGTCTTCCACAGCACAGACCAAAGCCAGCATGTGGTATGCTAACTAATGCTGAGAGGTGTCTGTGTAAGGCAGACAGGACAGTGTCTGCTCACAGCTTTTTGGAGCTAATCAACAGGTAGCTGGTAATGTCCCTCTGTTCCTTCCTTGGAAAAAGCTGTTTAAGAAGAACTTGAACTAATGAGAGAGGCTTTTTTTTTGCTGATGGGCTGATAAATGTTCTTATCAACTCCTTGCATAACTCCCTGCCATGTAACTCCTTGCTGGACCTGGCCATGTCCCCCTCAGCTCAGAATTGTAGCAGGGAAGGGAGGGCTGCTCTACCGCCCCCGCCCCCACCTTCTGGCCTGAGCCATTGCAGATATGTGCCTGCATTTTTTCAGTCTAGAGGGGATGTCTGTGTGGTTACAACTGGTTCAGCCCAGCCAGGTTAGACTAACATGCAAAGACTGAATCAATTTAGGCTCAGGCTTTTTGAATGTTGGTCCTTAGCTTGAACAACCAGATATTAAACTACTAGCAATGAGACTTCAAAAGAAATTACCACATCCCATTTAAGCTTGCATGAACATTACAGCAGTGCTATGTTGCTTAATTCAGCTGGCTGGGTGGTCAGTTTATTGCTCACAATTTAGCTTCTTAAACAACATTAACCTTTTACAGAACCAAAAGTGCCTACCAAAAAGACAGAGGGAAAAGTAGTGAAAAAGGGCACAAGTTCAGATATCCTTTGGATACTTTAACCATATCACTTTCTATAATAAAATATATTTGCAAATCATATCCCAGTTAGGTAAAGAAGAAATTCGATTGCCATTATAAATCCACAACTAAAATTCATAAAAATGGAGTGTCTGCCTCAAAACTGGTATGAAAATGGTTATAGATGGCTACAGTAAACACAAACATTTATACATTTTAGGAAGAGATTTAATTTCAAAAGCAAACTGACCACTTTTTGATTCACGAATAGGTAGGAAAAACTGTCACAAAAAACACGTCCAAGTTAAAAAAACACAAAAAGCCTAAAAAACAATAGGTGACTTTCTTTGGCACCCTTGCTTAAGACATTCAGAACTCAAAGGTGCAGCACGAGGGCAGTGTTAGAACGCTGATTCTATTTAAAGAGAAAATCAGCTGCGAGTATTTGAATTGTTCAGTTTATAGCGAGGGCAGTGTGAATCCTGAAGTTGTCAATGTTTCCCTTTCTCTACTTACAAAAGTTCTGTGCAAGTTAGATTCATTAATTAACAATAACACTATAGTAAATATGCACTGTTTAATTTAAAGACACGCAAGTACACTATTGTGGTCAACAGACAGTTAGGACTTGGATGAAGACAAACTAAGTTAACTCAAAAACAGGAAGCTATTAGCACATAAGAGTGTGATGTTCATTTTTTGCTGGGTACTGTAATTGTATGGATTATTTCTCAATAGAGTTAATCAAGTGCAATTAAGCATCATTCCATTTTAACATTATTACAAGAAACTCAATAAACATTCGAAGACAGATTTAAAATGATTTACTAAATTCTGAAAAGCCATTTAAGCGCCTGCTACGTGAAGTCTGAAACAAAAATCTAGATTGTCTTCTCATTTCATTTCAAACTACAAAGGACTGAATCATCACGTGAAAACAGAACAAAATAATTCAATATCAAAGTCAGCCAAGAAAGTCAAAGGATGGTGGAGATACTGGCTGAGGGAAAATAAAATTGCATTGTCACCGCTTGCAAGAAATGAGACCAATTGATGTAAACTGAGATAGTAACCAATTACAAAAAAAGGGGAGGAGGAATATGCCTGCATGCACTGATGGAATGAAAGAAATATTAGATCGATGCCATTCTGATGCAAGACAGTGTGATGGAAGAATGCACCAGTAACAGAAAGCTGTACACTAATAGGTTCTTAGACACATTGATCTGTTGCAGCAAAGGCAGCTAATAATATCATAAGCTTTTTTATAAAGTAGTCAATGGAAAGAGTTACATCATAGCTTTGCACAAATGATGCACTTACTGGAGAGCATCTTTATATGTATAAAGAAGAGCTACTGAATGGATTCAGAGAACCAAAGGTCTATCATTAAGCTCAGAAAGCAGAGGATAATCGTAAACTTGCTGGTTTCCCCATTCAGGCACTAAAGTTTGAGGAAGGGAAACCTACTGTGTTCAGGACATAATAAAAGTGCCCCAGAGGGAGATGTGCTGACTTGGATTATGACATTAGAACAGAGGAATGCGAAATTGTGGACTTCTAGAAATTAAGCTAAAACAATAAAACCTTATGAGAGTGCTACTCATTACACTGCTGTCAGGAAAGTGATCTGAGTTTGGATTCCTCTATCTCTAGAAGCAAAACATTTAACTCAGACAAGATTTAACAAGAAAAGATGCATATTAGACTACCACCACCAGACACCTGGGGTGTAAACAGGATTAGATACCTCTTATATACTTGAGTGTATTAAATTAATCCTCAGATTCGGGATTAAGAATTTCTTTAACTGACACATTTTAGCTTCATAGGGTGTGTCCAGATAAGCGCACACGTGTGGTTTGTGGCACTTCAAACCATGCGTGGTACATGGGAAACTGTTCAACTCACTGCAAATTCACAGCATGGTGCTAAAATTTATACTGGGGAACTCCCAGTATATATATATATAAATAAAAAACACACCGCAAAAAAGTAGTGTGGCATACGCTCCAGAAGCACCTGAAGAACTGGAAGTTGGGTCCTGCAAAGAGATGTCCTGGCTGCTGGCCAGAGCATCTCTACTGCTTTAGGTCTCCCCTGGCTCCTCCAGCAGCCAGGAGGAGCAGGGAAACAGCTGTTTCCCTTAAGCGGGACACTTTGCCCCTTACCAAACCCCACGTGCAGGGACATGTACAGTGACACAAATTTGTTGTGCTGATGTTTTTGCTGCAGCAAACACATGCCCCCATGGGAATGCACCCATATTGTATATTAAGAGAAGTGTGAGATACATAATTTGCATGTGAAAAGACCAGAACAGTACTAGTCACTATGGATGGACATATTAAAACCATTATGAATTGAGACAGCGTTATGCTTTAATGTGTATCTTCACTGTGGGACTGCAACATAGCATAGGCCAGGAGTGGCCAACCTGAGGCAGGCATGATGCTACAAGTGGCATAGACAAACTCTGTGGCACACAGCAGACCAGGGAGGGGCAGCTAAGTGGCAGAGAGAGCAGGGAACAGATGAGAGATCAGGCAGGAGAAAGGGACATGAGTGACACTTGGGGCAGATACACAACTCATTTGTGGCATGCATGCCAAAAGAGCTGGTCCTTACTGGCATAGACGTACCCAAGCTACATTTAAACAAGCTAATCAGGACACTGGAAGCAGACTAGCTGCAGCAGCATGGTACACAGTAAGGTGAAATTACATTGTGTAAACCTCTATACCAGAGGTTGCCAAACGTTTTGTTATTGCGTACCCCTTTCCAGATTTACCAACTCCCCACATACACCTACCAGCATACATTTCATATTTTAATCCCTTACATGCCAAAAAATATTACAATGAAAATTAAACCTGCTATTTATTACACAATTTCTCCCGTATAGCCTCCAGAAATGTCTCGCATACCCCCAGGGGTACACGTGCCACAGTTTGGAAACCCCTGCTCTAAACAGTCAAAACTAGATTGCTTCCAGTTTCTGAGCTACCCCATTTAAAACTACTTCAGCCCCCGCCATAATGGATACTGAAGTGTAAGCATATCCTATTCATCTGCTTATTTAGTCTACTTTATTACAGAATCTATGCAATCACACTACATTTTTTATTAGGATAAAACACAATTTAAAAAAAGGACAAGGAATATAAAAACAATGAAAAAAAAGATATAACCCTTGGTATTTACATAAACACATTTGTACAGTTACCTTTTTGTTGGTATAAGAGCCAGTTTCATGAAGAACTGCAACTCTAAAGGGAGGCCACCATGTGTGGAATTCTTTCACCCACTGATGCATTACTGTCGTTGGACAAACTATTATTGTTGGGCCCAACCCCTTGTATCTAAAAAAACCAAAAACAGTCAGGTAAAACATTAACATGAGGTAAACACTTTATATTAAGTGACCCATTAAAATAACCGAATACACACTTAACAGTTCAAGTGCAGTACAAGAGCTATAGACATTGATTGGCATTTTCTTCTTTTTCAAAAATCTATTTTTTAAGAAGCATGATGAAAGGGAAGCAGCTATAAGAAATCATCTGCTGAACAATTAATGGATGCATTTATCAATATAAATATAGAAAGAAAACAGTTGCAAACAAAATGATAAAAGGGAACTTCCTATGGTGGTAATGCAAATCATATTTGGGATGCATGTCATCCCCTTAGAAGAAAGAAAATAACTAACTGTCCACAACTTTGTCACTACCATGCCAGGAAGAAAGACTTTGGGCTTTACATTCTCTCAGATGACTTCTTATACTTTAAAGTTGTTTTATGTTGATAATAAAATATATACAACTTTAAAACCAAAAATACTCCTGAGTTCAATTATTTGGGTCCTGTCCTACATTCATTTTCTTACAGACAGACAATTATTCTGCAACATGTTAAATTTTTAAAAGTCTTTTCAAGCAACTAATCTCAATACCCCGTAAATACTATTATCTCCCCATTTTACAGATAGAGATAGGAGACAGGATAGATGAATGATTTGTGCAAACCATTAGAGGATGCCATTGCTGGCACTAAGATAAGAACTTGAATGGCTCCAATGCCCCCCGCTTCAGAGCCTTTGATGAAGCAGTGGTCACCTACAAAAGTTTATGCCTCTCTGAACCAGTTGGTTTCTAAGGTGCTACCCTACCCTGCCTTCTGCCTGTTTTTTTCTTTGTTCCTATAAGATTCTTCCTTCTGTCTAAAAATGACTGAAGATGTTGTTAAAAACAAAATCCCCCAGGAAGATATCCTATCTGAATTCAGAGCAAATTTCTATTTCAAAAGGAGAGAAGAGGGAGAAGCTTATCTTGTATGATTTTCCATGATAAATATACCAATACCAAATGTCAACACACTTAGGTATTTAGAATTTATTTTATTACAATGATTGATGCACTGGTAGGCTTCCAATTTTTTTTAAAATTGTAAATACACCAATATAACTTTGTGTTCAACTGCTACCTATATATATAGTTTCATTTTAATTTTGGAAAATCATAGACTTTGGATTTTTTAATCAGAAAATTTGGGATTTTTTAAATCAGAGAATTGGGGGGTTTTAAACAGGGGGGGTTTTGAACAGAGAAAACCAGGATCCTGGGTGACGAAACAAGCAGGAAGTACTCCAACCAGACGAGAACAGTAACATGGGAAGGACTACAGAACAGCTTCTGAATGGCCACACACCGAGCAGGTCACATGCTACCTGGGCCACAAACCACATCTATGTCTCCTCCCTCCTCCTTGCTACATTTCACCACACCGCTTGTCCCCCTGCTGCATTGGGTTGGTGCCATGTGCTCCTGACTCCACATCCCCACTGCTGTACAGCATCATGCTGCATCCTGTGGGCCCCTCTGTTGGACTGCACTGGCACCACTGCTGCCTTGGTTCTACACCCTGGGGTCCCTAAACCCTCCCAGCTATGGGCTGTCCATAAGCTCTGGGCCACTCCACCCCCAGCAGCAGGGACAGAATGCAGAAGGGAGGGAGAACGCAGAGACTCCAGTAGAAGCAGTGGGAGTGGGACCCAGACCAGAAACCTGGGGGCTATGGTTTAATTTCTTTGGGGTTGGATGTGGCCTGTGGACTGTTAATTGGACAACCCTAATACAGATGACTCAACAGTAGAAAAAAAAAAATCAATACAAAACGTTTCTGGTTTACTGTTAAAACATTCTGTATGTTTAAATAGAACCATAAGAATAAGATGAGCGTGCATATTTACCCACAATTACACACTGACTTATGTCTTCAGGTCATGCTTACTTGCCTTGAAATACTGCATGAATTCCAAGAACTATTATCATCACTGTGCAAACTTAAAAGAATACTTTAAACACTTCTGAATTACCAACAAACATCCAAGGAGGAAGAAACAAACCAGAATTCTCAGTCACAACCCCTGGACATCAGTTTTCAAAAAGACAAAAGGAATCAAATTCTTGAGAAACAAGACACTTTATGGTCACTATTGCATGATCCTGTTTTTAATTCTGAAATGTAGGAAATTAGTAACTTCATATCTACAGTCAGGCAGCAAAATCTACCTCAGACATACTCCACTCCAGTCTTTTATTTGTTCACATTTTAAGAGTATTACAGCTAGCTAACAGTCAGGAATAATTTTAGGTTTTTTGGGCATGTAAGCGGCAGGCAGGATTGCCTTTTGGGGAGAATTCCATCTTGTGGGGCTCCCTAGTCCAGGAAGTGAGCCCCTGCCCTTTCTCTGACTGTATTCTATATCCATGTTCTGAGTGTGAGCCTCTAAAATCCCAAATGAGATGCAGGACTACTCATATCCAAGGCATTTGCATCATATTTGGATTCCAGAAAAAAAACCTATCAGTCAGCACTTTCAAACTTGTTTTTGGCTCTGGAATCATAACTTCAAATCATAACCGTCAAAGCTTAGAAACTTTAGTTGCTCTGCACCTCTGAAAGTACAGGAACTACGCTTAAGGGCAGACTTTGAGATAAATAATCTCAACATTTTTGCTTTAAACTCCCTAGCTGTGATACCCTTCTCTATGAGCTTCTATACTGCTCACCAGCACTTTAACTGTCACAATCGGATAATTAAAAGCCCTTCCTCTATAATAAATTGTGTATGGATTTTATCCAAATGGTACACCCCAAAAGGAACCAGTGACATGGATATGATGAATTCTGTAAAGTCAGCAACATTTGAGCCTTCAGCATCTACAGAGATTGCCTCAAGGCAAGAGATGGTTACCATAAATGCAGTCCTGGTCTTGGCTGAAACCTGCTCTTTGGCAAATCCCTTGTCTAGTCTACAAAGTTATGGACTTTAAACAATGGGGAATCCAGCCATGGGACTCTTTAGCCTGGAAAAGCGTAGGCTCAGGGGTGATCTGATGGCCACCTATAAGTTTATCAGGGGTGACCACCAGGATCTGGGGGAACATCTGTTCACCAGAGCGCCCCATGGGATGACGAGGTCGAATGGTCACAAACTCCTGCAAGACCGTTTCAGGCTGGACATAAGGAAGAATTTCTTTACTGTCCGAGCCCCCAAGGTCTGGAACAGTCTGCCAGCGGAGGTGGTTCAAGCACCTACATTGAACACCTTCAAGAGTAAATTGGATGCTTATCTTGCTGGGATCCTATAACCCCAGCTGACTTCCTGCCCTTTGGGCAGGGGGCTGGACTCAATGATCTCCCGAGGTCCCTTCCAGCCCTAATGTCTATGAAATCTATGAAATATCTTTGTTACAAACTCATCTTGTTCAGTTCTACAGAAGTCAAGGACCAGTTTCACCAATACAATTAAACACATTTAATTCTTTTTTTAGTTAAAACAGGGGTGTCAAACTTATGGCCTGCGGGCCAGATCTAGACCTCAGAGCCCTGTCACCCAGCCCCTTGTGCTACTCCTGGATCTGAGCAAACTCCAAACAAGGCACAGTGTGCACCTGTGGCACAGAATCGGTTCATGGACTCTCTCCCATCCCCTTCCCTGTTCCCTGCCCACAGCATATCTGACCTGGTGGCTGCTCCACCCAGTCTGGGACCTGCTTGTGTGGCATGAATCCTGGAGCAGCCAAAATGTGCACCACATGCAGCGCAGTCCAGCTGGAGTGACAGCTATGTTTCATGCAGTGGCCACCCCAGCCGGACTACAAAACACACAGTGCTTGCTCTGGGACATGTGCTGCACATGGTGCCAGCTCTAGTCGGTCCAAGACTGGCTGGAACAGGCACTGTGTGTCGTGCAGTCCTGGAGCTACTGGGGTGGGCACTGCAGCGAGTGGGGTGGGGTGGGATCCTGGTTCTCTCACATGCAGCGTGACCTGGCTGGGGCAGCCAATGTGTGCAGCATGGCTGCTGCTCCAGCCTGACTGTGTTGCACATGGTGCCCATTCTGGCTGCTCCAGGCTCCAGGGATCTATGCTGCATACAGAGCTGGCCCCAGACCAGCTGCTGAATCAGGTATGCTGGGGAAGAAAGCGGAGGGGAGGGGGTCCATGAGCCATATCTGGCCCACAGATCTGTCCCACACCAATTGGGCCAGACAAGTTTGACACTTGAGTTAAAGGAAACTACTTACAGGAAAACTATAGCTTTCACCTCACTACTCATATTTTACTTTGCTTGAGAGACAATAGCTCTCCAAGCGATTTATCTTCACCACGAACTCTTTTTTCAAGTCACAGCGAGCCATTACAGCGTAAACATTTTGACTTCCTCTTCAATTTTCACAGCTGAGCTGTGCTTCTCTCTCCCATTTCCAATGATTCCCATTTCTTTACCAGCCTGAGATGTTTGGTGATGTTTGCCAGACAGGGCCCCAAACAATTCACCCAGAATCCCTCTGTCACTTCCTCTCTCAACCTATCACATGATTAGTGTGGCCCTGCCATCCATGAGGTAAAGCCAAACCAGGTTGCCCTGCACTAAATCTGAATATAAATTTTTGGAGCATCTCAGGACTCGTGACAAGAACATCTGACTCCAGTCATGTCTGGGGGACTGATTAGCACATAGGTCCTTTGAGGAGGCAGTATTTGGAGTACACATACTGAGCAGTGCTGAGTTCTGGGGTCACTATGGCTTGAAATGCTGTTGACTCTGCTATGGACCAGCCCAATAAATCATGATGCGACTTACAAGCCTCTTGGGCTTTGGATTAATATCATGCACAGTAGGTGTATCTAAACGTGCAATTCATATGACACGATGAACTATGGAGCACTTTGAACTGAAGCGAACTGCTCCCAGGCACAGCATCTACATTTGCACCCGAGACAGCAGCACTTTAAGCCAGAATGGAGCTGGCCCAAGCTGGCAGCAGGCTTGGGAGACAAGTGTGTGTGGGTTGGGGGGGACAGGGTGAGCTTCCAGGCCATGAGCGTGCCGAACGTGTGGAGTTATGTATCTAGACAGCAGAAAGCCCCCACTTTGGAACCCTTGTGCCCCAGCCAGCCCCAGTCATTGGTTCAGACTCCCAGTGGGGGTGGTGCAGGCTCCTACTCTGGAGATCTTCAAAAGGAGACTGGATGCACATCTTACTGGGGTTATTTGACCCCAGCAGTCTTTCCTGCCTACAGCTAGACCCGATAATCTCACAAGGTCCCTTCCAGCCCTAAACTTCTGTGAATCTGTCTACATGTGTGGTGTACATAGTACTATCTTACAGTGGAGTTAATTAATTTATTGTGCCATAATACCAGCACATGTGTAAATAGTAATGCTGTACCGAGGAGCTAATTAGTCAACTCCTCAGCAAAGTACATGTGTAGATGCACCCACTTTGTACTATATATATCAGTAGGTGCCAAAGCACTTCTTTTGAAAAAAGGTAACATTAATTGATACTAGATAAACTGAAGTCAATGGGTACTATACACAAATTTACTACAGCTATGTTTAATTTCAAGGTCACTGCTTTCAAATTTGCTCCTCACTTCCATGTGCTCAGGGAGAGAAGGGTCTGACAGTAAGGAGAAGGAGCTGTAGGGGAAGCAAAAGTCAAAGGGGCTACCTGACTCTCCCAGATTCATTTTCTTTGCTGTAGCAGTGAGAAGGGGACAAATTCAAGGGAAGTTTTCAAAAAGTAGATTTTATACCTGGAAATTTATAACAAATGTATATATTTTCTGCATACAAAATCTAATTATTTGGGGGTTGTCTTATAATAATCAAGGTTGTTTTATATTTGAGAAATATGGTATTAAATATGGTATCATGGCATCATACGATCCAAAGTAATTTTTTTCTTCTCTGACTGCCGCAATGACTTTCTGTTCTCTCTAGCTGTGTGGATTTTATTTCAAAATAAGTCATCAGCTGGTTAAAGAAACATCTTAATTTATTTGATAGTTTTACCCTAGGAAAAAATTGCCTTACTGCATCTAGTTTTTTTCTTTCCTTGGGCCACATTATGAAAAGAAGAAACACTGAGATTAGAAGCTTGCCCACTGACAATTAACATGGAATTTCTTATTTTGAAGCAACAAAAATGTCTGCAGGGTTTTATTAATCCAACATAAAGTATATCCAAAGTTGTATTTTTTGGATATCAAACATACACATACAGTTCCCATTACAGCAGTACATGTCTCTGGCCTTAAAATATTTATCTTTACAACTCTTCCCTATGGTGGGACAGTGTTATCATGTCCATTTCATAACCAGGGAACTCAGACAAAGTAGGTAAGTGACTTGCTCTTACTTTTCATTTTATATGCAAGGCAACAATAGAAGGCAGATGCTTTACAGACAAAAACTAGGAATAGCGTCTTTCCCTGAAGTGTTCATGGTAAAAATGTTTCTAAGCATGCAGGCCAAGAAAAACAAAGATCTAATCATACATTTAGAATTAATAAAGATAAAATAATTATATTCTGGCTGCCTTAGTTCTCCTATAATTCAGACCGAGAGAAAGAGCCTCTCTGAAGTCTTACGCCCCATTCCTGTAATGGACTCCACATAGATGGATCCCTGTGTCACCGGGACTACCACTGCCTACAGTGGAGCTCCAGCTAAATACTGTGATCCATCCCCTGGGAACAGCTTGCAGAATTGGGTCCTTCAGTTGTGCAGGAATGTCAAATTAAACCTAACATTTGCAATTCTGTGAAAGGAAAGGGATAATAAGGATAGAGATGTTATGCATTAGGCATTACTTTAATATTTGTGTCTTTGCCAAATATATTTTATATAATGATGCTTTACATTTAAAAAAAAAAATCGCATCTACTTATTTAAACTTTTAGTAAATTTCATTTGGTAGTTTGAGGTGATCAGATAATGAGTACCACAGATCTGGAAGTTATTAGTACTATTACACATGTACTAATAAATTCCAGGATGCATAAAAAGTAGATTTTCTGATAAACTAACAGATCTACAGATTAAAAAGGAATTGTAAATCTTAGACACTCCCCAGTGCCATATGGGAAGGAGCATATGGGGTGCAGTAAGAACAGTCAGTCAACTTAAAGAATTATTTTTTAAAAGAGAAAAAGCTGATATAAATCTATATACAGGCTTAAAAAAAATTGCAAGGATGATTCCCCCCCATCAGAAATTCTGACTTTCATCATGAATAGGCTTGATACTTCCTGTAAAGCATTCACCTGGTCTCTTGCCAAAACAAATATTTTAATGTAAAATTTAATAAACGGAACTAAAGGTATTGCATCTAATTTAAAATTCCATATTGTGTAAACTATTGATATTAACATAATTGAGTTTGTAAACAATCCATTTGTGGAAGCTAACCTTAGACACTGTATTGACCCAAAATATCTAGTGAGGCTCATCTGCAAAATGAAGCATCAATGCCTGGAATTCATTAAAAGTGTTACATGTTTAATTTTTCCTGCCCTACAGCTCCATTGTCTCGTAAAAATTTTCCTTTGATGTCCCCCACTAAAAGAATTAAAGGAATATTGTAATTGAAATGTCATTAATAATTCACAGGACCCTCCTCCACCAGCAATACATCTGATGAAATATTAATTGAGCTCCACAGACTGACAGTCTGCAGAGGAGCACTTGCCTGTAATTTGAACCACGAGTCCTGATCTTGCTGTAGCTCAGACCTGCCAAGAAGGCAATTATCTGGATGGTCTTGCCCAATCCCATTTCATCTCCCAGAATTCCTCCTGCCTGCTGGCAGTGCAATTCCCAGAGCCACCTAACACCTGTCTGCTGGTACCTACAACAAGGAAAAAGATGATGGCAAATGTTTGATAATACACATCATAACAGAAAGTACTCATGAATTAATCATTTGGCAAGGTTCTAATACTAGTTACAGTAACATGCTGCATGTGTGTTTTACATGAGTGCTGTATTTACAAGGTCATACATTTTTGATGCACTTAGACATTATATGTGACACAGTCATTCTTCATGCAATGCTAAAACATTTCTAATTAAACTGATAGACATGGTAATTAGAGGGTTTTTTATTTCATGTATTTTTAAATATATTGTTAGAAGTAACTTGGGAAACTGCTCTAATATGCAAAGCTTTAATCTTTCCAAAAAAGGGGGACGCACAGGCAGCTTGTAAGTTATAACATTTAACCTTAATTGAAATGAAAACTTCGGTTTGTAAACACTGGGGTTTCTATGCTCTGTAACAAGATAAACAATCCGGTCAGTCAAAGCTTGTTTATTTTATATAACCCGAAAATCCTTAAAAAAAAATTTACCCTCTCCCAATACAGAAAAAGCTGACAAAAAAAAGTTTTTCCAAGGCAGAGCACCAAGATCTCTCTCTGAGTGGGATGCAGGAGAGCATTACATGGTAAGTATACCAATACAATTCAAAATGAAAGACTGAAACTAGATTAAAATAGTAATGCAGAACAGACTCCAATTACAACATGTAGCTTAAGCGGCAAACCAGTTAAGATTAAAAGCTGGAAAGGCGGGAATTGCAGGGTTGGACTATGATTGATTTTAAGACTTTTATTTATTTATTTTTAATAACCTGCATCAGAAGCAGGAATAATACTGTATTAAAGAAAATGAGGTTAAATCAAGAAGAGGGTGAAAGCTAAGAAACAGATGGATTTAAAATATAAATAATTTAAAGAGAAAAATTAAAGAGATTGAAGCATTAGTAGACTTTGGAAATTCAGGGGAAAAGCAAGATTACTGATTATATTTTCTCTGTAACGTAAGTTTCTAGATTGGATTTTGAATGTTTACAGTTCATTATACTGTAGCTTCTTACAATGTTTTATGTCATTCATTTGTCATGCTTTGAATGAAGAATACTTAGAAACACAGCTGCCTACTGCCACTTGTGTCTATAAATTCCTTGTAAATGCCTTCAACTATATAATGATAGGCAAAATAATTTAGGACACAGTTCTTCTCCTAGGTACTCATATAAAAGCTGAAGAAGTGAAAAAAACAGAAAAAGATCTTAGAAGATGAAAGGGTCCATGTAATACTACAGATGTTCACATCTCTTGATTCTCTTGAGTATACTGTAACAACCCTTGCAGTGGTAGGGAGTCCTCATCTCTCTGCTTTACCTGTGGCAGCTCACACACACATCTCTTTTTCAGATCTGCTGTTTTGCAAGGGAACAATGAAAATATTCCTCTGTTGTGTTATACTGACTCTTTGGCTTCATCCAATGATTGTGACCGATCTTCAAATTCTATACAAATATCAGTTAAAAATACTAAAAATTCCCAAATACCATTTTTAGTTATGAATTCTATATTGAGATAACCATCCTAACCCTGATCTTCTCCCTCCTGTCACCCCTCGTTGTTACCAATGCATACATTTTCTGTGTTTTGGTCTTTACTATGGAAGACTACTGGGGGGCCAAACACAATACCAAATGCCTTTCCCAGAATAGCTGTGGTTGCATTGTGTTAACCAAGTAACCATATTACTTTACAGCCATGGAACATCATAGTTACAGCATATCTTGTCTTCAGTGTTGGACAGTGAAGTGTTTTAACCTTATCTTCACTTTGGACAAAGATATTCTTTAATTGCCTCAGGGGAGCACTATCCTAAAAGCAGTTATTGCAACACAGTAGATTTCAGTAGTGTAGATGAGTCCTCTTCTAGGCTGAAAAAACAGACATCTGGATAATTGTACAATAAGGCTGGAAACAATACCTTGCCCAGCAGTTCTTGTTCTGTTCTTACACCACTGCTATTGACGCCTAGCCCCATTATTGTACCATGAAATATGAAGTTAGTTCATCTAGCTACACCTTCTTGAGAGCACAAGAGAAAAGCTGTAGTAGTAGTAATAGTACAATAATACCTTAATAGGCTTACCAAAAAAGTTAAAGATCAGCTATTTCTAGCAGCAGGAACAAATCTATTTGAGATTCAATTTAGTATAGAAAGTATCACTTAGAAGAGAGGTTTTCAACCTTTTTTAACAAGTGTAACCCTTCTACCTCAGTTTCAATTCATGTACCCAATTATATTTTCTTGGTTTTAAGGGGCGGGGAGGAGAGGGGGCAGATCGAGGCCCCCATGGTAAGGGAGTGGGGTTGGGGCAGAGGTAGGCGCTGCACAGCCAGGGCAGAGTGCGGGACGGAGCCATGAGAACAGTTTGTCTAGGAGGTGCGGGAAAGGGGGGGTAGTTCCTGCCACTGTGTGCACCCCGGTGGTGATTTAGGGTGCATGCCCCCCAGATCTGCGTACAGCACAGAGGTAGCTGCTACTGCGGGCTGGACTCTGCATCCCACTGCCTCAAGAGCCACACGACGCCATGTACCTGCTGTGGCTGAACGGGCAGGGGACACACACACACACACACACACACACACACACACACACACACACACACACACACACACAAGTGTGTTTGGGGAGGAAGGGCAGGGTGGGAGACAGTGAAGGGGCTGGGGGTGCAGATCAAGAAGGTGGGGGAAGTGTATCTGTGCCCGCTCCCAGGAGCAGGGCCGGGAGGGCGAGGGCAGCGGTGCCCCTCTGCGGACTGTACATGTGCTGCCCAGCCGGCTGGGAGGGTGAGGCTTGAATGTGGCGGCTGCCACTACCCCACACTGCTGTCACTGCTGCACCCCACTCCCACGGCTGGTCGCACATGAGCTGCTGACGGGTGGCGTGTGAGATGTGAGGCCTGTCAGCAGCTCAAAGAACTGCACATGTCACCAGCTGCAGGAAAGCTGCGTGGGATGTGGCAGTGGTGGCAGTACAGGGCAGTGGCAGTCACTGCGTGTGAGCCCCACATCTCCTGTCCAGCCAGTGCATGTTCTGCCTACAGAGGGGCACCACTACCTGTGCTCCCCCAAGCCCTGCTCCAGGGAGTGGGCACAGAGAGAGGAGGTGGGGGGCGGGGAGGCACCACAGTGTGCCACGTAAGGCTGGCAGTGCCCAGAACGCCCCTCCCCCTCCTCTAGGTAAGAAGCAAAGTATGCAAAGGCGCCAGGGGAGAGATTGCCACCACACCCCAGGGTATGCTCCATCTCTGCCCACCTGCATGTACCCCCTACATCCTTTCTAAGTGCTCCTGGGGATAGGCGTAGCCCTGGTTGGCAACCCCTGACTTAGAATATGCTACTGTACACTGCCTCATAAATATACTGACATCTTCATACTCAAATTTGTTCAGAAATGAAAGGTTAGTACTTATTGGGTGTGTCTACATGAGATGTTTACTGTGCAGTTGACTAATTAGTTGTGCAGTAAATATCACAAGTCTACATGTGCACCCCTATTAGGCCAGAGTAAACTAATTTACTCAGCAGCAGGATAGTACTTGTAAAGACAAGTACAGAATAGTAAATACAAGTACTATCCTGCTGCAAAGTAAAAAACTCAGCAGCAGTACACGTGTAGACACTGCCCCAGCTAGCTTCATTGTGCTAAGAAGGTGCTTCATTGTGGGGGCTGGCTGCTGACTAGCTCTGCACTGAAGCACTCTCATGACCCACCCAGTCCCTTTGCATTATGCTGAGCCAGGGGGAGCAGCTCCAGGCTAGCAGGCTGATCCCCTGGGCCCCCTGCTAGCTGGGGCCGCTCTGACACAGTTCAACGTGCTACACTCCCAGGCGCACATGCAAACAGTGCCCAAGAACACAACACTCTGGAGCAATAAGCTTCAGAGCTTATTAATGCGCACAAATAGCACATGTAGACACAACCACAGACTGTGAGCCTTCATACGTTGGAGATTTCAGCATTTAACTTACAAGTCAAACAAATCATTCAACTCCACTGATGTTTTTAACCACTTAGAAGTTCTGCCAACTGACTCATACTTACAAGGATAGCCTTCATTAATGAGGCTTACATCTCTAAGATTACTTTTTAGTTGCCTGCCTCTGTTCAGTTCCCTTTGGATTGCTCAGACCATACATACGTTATGATGATTATTTCTACAGTACGTCTGCATAAACAATTGGAGACTATGTATTGGGTCACTGAGGTCCTCTCAATCAAGTCATTATTCAAGTACTCTTCATAGCTAGTGCTTTAGTTCTGAATAACGATGGGACAAAACCAGTAGTTTCTTATCTGCAGAGCTAATTAGAAAGATCTAGTGTTAATCTTTCAGGAAGGGAGATGGTTTTCCTGTTGAATGATCTGAAGAGATCCTTCAATATTAATACCACTATAACACAGAAATGAAAGACAGACATGCCCTGCTTAGTTTTTTAACGTCAGACAGGACAAAATGCTTATGTATGAAAAGGCTGTAATTGTACCCTGGCAGAAGTGGAGAACTGCTACAGAAGACTGTATACTCTTGCATAGTACATTTAGACCTGATAAAATGCTCAAATAAGGCTTAAATACAACTAACGTGTTTCTCAAGATGGACTTGTCCATATCCTTTAGCAAAGGAGAGTCTGACTCATACCTTTCCCACCACACAAATATCTATTTTCCTTATTTTATATTCAACTGAGACAGCTGCATCTGGAGAATATTCCTCATTAATTAAAATAGTTTTGCCTTTCACTTCAAATCCTAATTAAATTAGAAGTTGAATGAGAAAGAGCCCCACCCCAAATGCACCCCCCCCACTAGGAAGAGCCCAGTGCCACCCCCTGCCTCAGCCCACAGCAGCAGCCCACCATCACCCCGCGCACAGATCCAGGGGGGCACATGCCCCCCATGCCTCCCCTGGGGGTGCACACGGCAGTGGAAGCTGCCCCCCTGCACTCCCCAGACAAGTGTGCCTCCATCCTGCACCCTGCCCCAGCCCCATTCCTCCCACTTCAGGGGGCCTCAATCTGCAGCCCCGCAATGCCCCTTCCTATCCTACCAAGCCCCCCGCCCCCCCACCAGACTTACCAGCCAGATGCTGCTCTCCAAGCTGCCTGGCTGCATATTGGCAATTGGATTGGTATCGGCCAATATGGCTCGTTAATAATCAGCCATCGGTACTGGCCCAAAGAATCTTTATCGGGGCACTGCTACAGCCAACTATTATCTATTTGTGAACAACACCCAAGCTGTATAATAATATAACAACAACCAA
>NW_017728951.1:33984315-33985438 GCF_001723895.1 Crocodylus porosus | reverse complement strand
ATACTTAAAAAGCTTTTTAAAGAGGAATCCTGGTACTCTGAAACCCTCTTCAAATTCAGCATCACTTTCATCTGAATCTTCTTCTGCCATCCGACGTTCCTCTTTGTCCTTCAATTGCTGTTTATTCCACCTCCTACCACGACATTAAGAATCACAATGTAATCATTGTGGTTATAAGATATAAAATGAAAAACTAAATTGATCTATGCAGAAAGGAGAAACTTAGAATAAATTAGGAAAAAAAAGTGCTTGGAGTTCCCACTCCCAAAAAATTATATAGTTTTTGCACACTACTTCGCACAAATTTATCCTAAAACACCTAACAAACTTAAAACGATCCATTAAGGGCACAATGTTATAGTTACTTAGTTGTGTTCTACAATTCAGAAATACAAAGGTTGGCATGCATACATCTTTAAATTGCTTCTGCATAAGCATTTCAAGTATTTAACTTCAGGAGCATGTTTAATAATGTTTTTCTACAAACTTAGATATACAAGTAGAATGGAGTCAAAAGGCAAAATTTTCAAAAGCAATTGTGCAGCATTAAATAAACAATTTAAGTTTTTAAAAGTCAACAGAACTTTGGCACTGACGTCTTTCTTGCAAAAATATTACCTCTGAAATATTCTTTATGTCTATTTCAGCTCACCAGAAAAATCTCATGACACCCAATAAATTTATACACAAGATCCACTTTGCTGACTAATGAAACACAGTTGTCTTTAGGGCTGCTTTAGTTGTTTAACAGCTACTGTTTAGGGGAGAAAGAGAACATCATAATGATTTCAGTGCGTTTCCAGGTAGGCAGTACTAAAGTTGAAATTCAGACACATCTAGGGGGTTATGACTTTCATGATTATGAAAAAGTGCCAAAGAATCTGAATTGTCCAAATGATTAAAAAAATAAATCTTATTCAAAATAAGGACCTCCAAAAGCAATATTCTGTCTCCCAGGGCACGTTTACATGTGCATTAAGGTATAACCTGTAATAACCGGTACTAAATATGCTGTAACTGGCACCACTGGGCAGTAGCACTGGCACACATCTTTTATGTGATGCTAATGTGCAGTAGAGTAATTCTAGTATTAGAATACTACAAAACTAATTCTAATAGAATT
>NW_017728951.1:33962051-33984215 GCF_001723895.1 Crocodylus porosus | reverse complement strand
GCAGTAGCACTGGCACACATCTTTTATGTGATGCTAATGTGCAGTAGAGTAATTCTAGTATTAGAATACTACAAAACTAATTCTAATAGAATTAATCTACTACACTTCTAGTGTCTCATATAGACATGCCCCCATTCCTTGGAAGTCTCCCATACAAGTACTATAAGATCCAATCACATTAAACTCATGAACTCTGACAGAATTTCTACATAAGGTGATATAGCTATGGGACAGATGGAAAATGTGCCACCATGCTTCTGTTCTAGAGACACAGCATAAAAGTCATCAATATTTAACTTAATGAAAGGTTGCCACATACTATAAGAAACAGAGGATGCAATAAGTTTTTTCTTATAGCTGTTTTTAAACTGCTTAGCCATAGTTTATACCTGCATAAATTCCACTTCCCACATGCATTTCCCCACCCCCGAAAAGACAAATATTCTGTTTCTCAACACTTAAGTGAGTATCACTACTTAATCCTTTGCAAAAGTTATCATAGGTTGGAAGGATACAGTCAAATAAACACTATGATGCCTTATAAGAGGAGGTAGATGCGACAGGATTTGAGGGCTGTAGACAAACAAAGTGAAAAATGATGGCCTGTTTCAGATGGTTCAAGATGTTTTAAACAGTGGCAACGAATGAAAACAAGAAAGGGAAAATTTTGGCCAAGTACCAGAATAAAGTATATAACCATCCCTCACAGTAACAGCTATTAAGATGTGGAGCCATGTTCCAGGTGAAATGTTGAAAGCTTCATCTTAAATCATTTACACCAATATTGGAGAAACCACCGAAGAATACATCCTCTAGAACAGGGGTAGCCAAGTGCCACAGGCAGCCTGTATTTGTGGCACATGGCTGATCGGGAGGGGGCAGGCAATGCAGGAGTGGACAGGGCAGGAAGCAGAGCAAGAGATCAGGCAGGGAGCACATGGCAGGAAGCAGAGGACATAAGGCACTCAGCACAGGGCTGGGAGCAGAAAGCAGTGGTAGATTAGGCAAAGGAAGGGAATTGGAATGTCACTGGGGAAGAATATACAGTATGGCCAATTTGTGGCACACTTGCCAAAAAGACTGGCCCCCACTACTCTAGAACAACCTTGCAGTGGTTCACTGGGGGAGGGCTCAACAGGAATAAACAGTTTGTGACGGACCCCGTTACTACGAGACAAATATTACAGCTGAACAAGCAACATTTTCCCTTTGCTAAATTCTGAGCTCTTGAGGTTTACTATTGTGAAAAGTTACATAAATACATTTTAGTTAGCTTAGGCTCCCTCTGTTGGCTGGACAGTTGTAACACAGAAAAAAAAAGTTAATGCAAGACAATGCATTCATGTAGCTTCTGTTTTTTTGGCCTAATTGCTCCACATCAGCATGAAGGAATTAAAATGTCTTTAGGAGGTAAAGCACATTTACAGAGCTGTTGCAAAAAGTATTCTTTCTTGCTTCCTGTTCCATAACTTTTCATTTTTATTAAACATTTCAGTTGATATGGTAGATGGCATGTATTGGATTTCAAGAATCAGATTCCCAAACTTTGGAAGCCATTTTGGCAGTGAGGGGCTTTGTTCATACAAGGGCTGAGCAGTGGGGAGAAATGGCAGTGGCAGCACTGGGGGGAAGGATGGGAGAAACTTATGGCTTGGACCCATGCTACCCCATGTGCCCAGCCCCGTGTGCCCTCTAGTGAACGGGGCCACAATATCCAGCCCTTGAGACTCTCCATGCATTTGGACATATGGCAAAAAGGGAGTGGTAATTAATGCTGCCAAGTTTTCAGGCTGGTTGGGAGCTCTGTGGGTCTGATGACATGGCTCCGTGGGCTGGATCTGGCCCATGAGCTGGGTGCTGAACATCCCAACTTTAAAGAGAGGGAAGAACAGTTCATGCCACTTAATTCCAGAATAACATACGTGTGATAGAAAAATTCATTACTCTACAGGCAATGCCTCACAAGGATGACTAAGCAATAAAAGAAATACAGACATAATTCTATTATTACTATAGTATAGAATGCTATGGTGACCTTTTGGAGAAATCTTTGCTTTTAAGTTATCAAGGGTCACTGCCCCAGGCATGGCCTCAATCTGTAAGGGCAGCAGCAGTCATATCAAGCAGTTAAATCTTTCTTCATATGGACTAAATTCAGATATTAAGCTCATTTTCTACTTATTGCAATACCCAAGGAAGACATTCTGCAACTGAGGCACAGTAATAAGCACAATTTGATTTTTTAAACTATACTCAGGAACCAAGCTGAGTGTTTAATATAGTTTGCATTTGTGTAGCACAATATGTTTTCTATTTTAGACAGCTAAGAATCCCTTACAGATTACTCTAATTTGCTAAATTGAGACATTCAGTTTTACTTTTCCAATCTGACTTTTTATGGTCTACATGGGTGGATTTAATTGGCATGTCCTAGCAGATGAAATACATGTAGTTAGTAGCATAAGCCTTGGTTAGTAAATTAAGACCGATGCAGACAATTATGCACCTGTGCTTGGAATGAAAGGTGTACTCAGAGTGTGAACCAGAATACATCTTCATTTGTGTCTTAAGTTTCTCATTTTAAAGAGCAGTCAGGATGCTCTAAGAGAAAGTCTTCAAGGAAAGAGAATGTTTAATCCTTAGTTTATGTCTCTGAGATTATGAAGTATTTGAGTCACTGAATCTGGCAGAGGAAGAGAGGTGGAACATAAAAGTTGACAAGGCCAGAGAGGACAAAAATTAATTCCTCAAATGTCTCATATGTTTGGTTGAGTTCTTTGGACCCAAAAGTTCTGGATACCGCCGTGACTATAAAAGCCTACGCCTAACAGATAAAATGACTACTGCAACTTTGGGTCACTTTTGAAGGGAAACTTGGAAAATTAATTTCAAAAGTGTATGCCTGTTGATAGAAGAAAGATCTTTTCATTCGTTCTCTAAGACCTTTCACAGCATGAAAACAATGTTTTTTCAAAATCCAAAGATGTCTACTTGATAAGAGACTGACAGATGCATTATGTTGGCATAGATATGCAAGTAACTTAACACTTGCTTGTACCTGTAGTATCTTTTGATCGTGGGTAAAGGAAAACAAAACGTGTTTTCCATTCACAAGCAACAAAATCTTCAAGTTCATCATTCTTGTCTTCACCCTACCGTTATAAAGGAAGGAAGGCAGCCATTTAGGACTAATGTTAGACATCTCTATCTTAAAAAAGCTGTAGCTAAAGTACGATGAACTAAAACTCAACGCACACAAACAAGGTTGTAAATGGGGGAAATTACACTTGAGAATTTCAGCAACAAAAGAGAGTCCTTTCTTCATATCAGGCCATAAATATCTCTTCTGCTGATAAAGGAGAGGATAACAAAAATGTATTTTTATTCATTCCACTTAAAGTGTACCTAAGTCTACATTTTACCCCATTTAGAAACAGCCAGTTACATACATTTGCAGCCTCTGTTGCCCTCATCCTCTCTTCTACTGTTTACTACTCTTGCCTGTTATACCCCATTTTAAATTAAATTTTTACCTTCTAGCTGGAATAATATTTCCCTAGGAGTCTGTAGAATAACAAGGCATCAAATCCTGACAGGGGTCTTTGGATACTACTCTAAACACATAAGGGCAGGACCTAACAAATTTGTAATTTTGCCAAATCCAGATAAGGCTTGTGAAATCTTCAGAAAAAACCGCACCAAAAATAAAACAGTGGCTCCCCAGAGGGAGCCAGCAGTTCTCAGCATACTGCAGCAGCCCAGCTGGGTGGAAAACTGAGCAAAGGGCCAGGGGAAGAGGGCTGCCCATTTCAAGGGCTGCCGGCATGATGGCTGCTACCCCCACTACCAGTTAGTGACAAGGGCTGCTTGTCATGTGACCCTTCCCTTCTCCACCAATTGGTAGCAAGGGGCAGGGTTGCATGAGCAACAGCCCTTGCAGCCAATCAGTGGAGAGGGGTGGGGCCAATAAGAGGCATGGGGGGAAGTTGCCATACTCCACCTGTGAAATGGCTGCCTGGGCCCATGTTTCGCTTGAGAAAGTCAGGGGGTCAGCCCTTGTGAATTAGGTAGGTCCCTACACAAGCCAATATGCCTCCAGATGGAGGTTGCAAGCTGTTCCAGTTTCCAGTGACAGCCACTAGAGGAAAATACAACCAGATCCAGTGTCTTTCTTACATGGTCTCTAGATCTAGACATTGGTTGATATTACCATAGTTTGCTAATCATCAGGCTTTAAAAACATTATACTAAATTACCCTTTATTTGGTGCTTAGCATAAAATTACCATTCAGCTGAAGGATCCTAAAGGTTTTTCCCCCCTCAACTCAAGAATAAAACTTACTGTTATCTCATCCAGTCACTTATACCAAAACTAAAAACTGACATGAAACAAGACATAAATATAAGCAAATGACAGCATTTATAAGGCAGTCTTAATACGTTTCTTAATTCACTGCTTTTTACTTTCTAGTCTAATTTCCATAATGAAGATTACCTGGGGGTGTCAGTAAAAACATCAATGTGGACAGCTGCAGTTTAACAACCACAATAACTGAAGCTATGAAATTTTTAAGAGATGTAGTGTTTTGGTAGCAATTACAGTTATTGATATTTCTAAAATTCATTTAGGCTTTTATTGTAACTTTAGCAACTGAAAGAAATGTAGTCTGTGATATGACTTTGCTAAGGATAAATTGTCACAATCTTAACATTATTAAAAAACCTGTTTGAATGAATTTAAACTGTGAATCATATTAAAACTTTCAATCAAAATAAATTACTCTTGATGAAAACACTGAATTAAAAATGATTTAATATTGGCTTAATTTAATGGGAAGAGCACAGCTTTATTCAATAAAATAGTAAATATTTTACAGATTAATACAATTATTAATTCTTCATTGCATCCAACAGAAAAGGCATCTCTCAGACCTTATGGGCATCACTCAGATTAATCCCTTGCTGAAATACCTATACAAGATAATTATGTAATTAATAGGTGGTTTTACTTTGAAAAATAACCAACCCATGACTCTACTGTTTCTTGTCTACTCCAGCAACCCAGATCTGAAGATAAAGCTAGGTTGATTTGTTCTGGTTGTCTTCTTTAGCTGAGGCCTCTACAGTTAGAATTTATTAAATCATTTGTCCCTGAGCCATCATCAGCAGACACCATTTTCCCTCAAGGCTTGGTTTTCCTCCCTTGGGAATGAGGGGAGAGAGAGGCTGTCATAGACAGTTAGTTGCACTTCTTAACCGCTGCTTGGTTTCTTTGACAGCATATTGCACTCAAAGCCCTAAATCAGGGGGTGGCAACACATGCCCTGTCAAGCCAATGCATCTGTCCAGCAGAGCCAGAAGACCTGGCCTTTGCCCAGGGCAGGGCAGGGCAGGGCAGCAAGGACCCCCAGGTAAACCATGGGCAGGAAGGACCTCTGTTATAACTTGACAGTGAGCAACTATACCCACATTGTTGTAGCTTCTCCCTGCCACCCCCTTCCCCTTGCTGATGCACAGGTGCATCTTCCAGCAGGTGGAGAACAGAGCCAGGGCTGGGCAGCTTCCAGCTATGTATGCACTGCAGCAAGGAGGCTGGAAGAATCAAAGTTAGATCTTGACCTCAGTGAGGTCACAGGGAATCATTCTCCGCCCCACTGCTGACATACCACCACTCAGCCCCTACTTAAGTCTTTACTTCCTGGGGGCTATAACTCCACCTTTGTCAGCCCATCCCACATGAACAATCTGACACGCGTTTCCACCTCTCTCTCCAGAAGATCTTTAAGTGTTTAGTGATCTTTTCATTCCCAAGCCCAGCAGCACAAATCTTGCAACTTTGCTTACACCCAAGTGGCATATTCACAGTTTAATAGCTCAGAAATTGCTGCTTCATTATGACCTTAAACTGTTGTCTAAATGGAGACACTGTGTTTACTACTGGCTCCTCAACAAAAGCACTACTAAAATCAGTATAAGCATACAGTAGGCCAGTGAGGCAAACATTTTTGGCAGGTGTGCCACAAATTAAGCCCCATGCTCTCTGAGTGCCACTCTGATCCCCTTCCCCTGCCTAATTCACCATTCTGCTCCCTACTTCCTGCCCTGCACTCTGTATGATCTGCTTTTTTCTGCTCCTTGCTTTATGCTCCATGCCCTATTTTGCTGCTTTATTTTCTGTCTCCTGGCCTATCTGTGGCTGTGGTGCCTGTCCCTCTCTGTTATGCTGTGTGCCACATGTACCACGTATACCTCAGGGCAACTACCCCTGTAGCAAGCATTCTTTAACTTAATACAGCTGACCAGTAACCAAGTGCACAATGTTCATAAATTCCAACACCATGCCCTGCCCTGCCCTGCAGCATCTTTATTTAGGCTCTTTTAGCTGTACTCCCTTTGAGAAAGGGAACAACTCCAAGTGGAACTGTAATACCAGAAGAAAATTAGTTTAACAGACTTCAAAATGCCTGATTTTTAATAAGTTATTCATGTACGCAGTTTGAAATAGCTATGTTATGCCAGAGTGTTAAAACGTTAGGTAAATTAATTTTAACCTCGAACTAATTAAACAATGTTAGTTGTACATACTCAGAAAATTCATTTGGCCCTCAAAGAGCAGCTGCTGCCATTTTGGGGAAGGGATTTTATTCTTATGTGATACATTGGTTAAATCCCTGCTTAATATGTAAAACTCAGTATTAACTATGGAATAGCAACCAGGATTTCTCTAATAGTTTTGTTGATGATACTGGGTGGGGGAAGGGGGCAGAATCCAGTCTTCTCTCCCACAGCTGTGTTGGTTGGACTGCCAAGGCTGTGTAAAAATATTTCGCACTATAGCAAGTAGATGTGATCTTGAATACCTAGGAGTAGATCATTTGAGCAAGATTATGCCATTTTAATACAGTGAAACCTGTTTAAAATGGAGTTGTACCAGACTGGGAAAAAGTTCTAGTTTAGATTTTATCTTACAGAAGGGACAGAGGCATCTACTTCCCCAGCTCTCTGATAGCCCACCCAGCAAATGGTCACTGCCAATCAGCTGATTGGCAGGACAAGGTACAGGGTGGCTCTATACATAGGGACCACTGAGAACAGCCCTAACCCTTGTGGGGCAGAGGTCAGCAAGCAGAGCTGCTACCCATGCTGCAGACACCCTGGGGAACAGCAAAGGTAAAGGGTCAGCCTGTGCCCCCCAATCAGCTCCTGGTGCTGCTTGCTGAAACTCTCTCACCCTTCCTTCCCTACAAGTGGTCCCACAGACAAGGCAGCCTGCAAGTGCTGTTGCTCACCAATGGAGTGGCAATGGGGACAGGGCAATACCAATGAACACCCCAGAACTAGGCAGCAGCATCCCAGTCCCAGGCAGAACAGACATTGGGCGCTTTAAGAAGTATGCCAGCAGCCCTAGGACTGGGAAGCTACTATGCAGTCCTGGGGCTGCTGGCACACCCTTTAAAAGGCAGGGCATGCAAGCATCCCAGGTCTAGGAAGTTGCTCCCAGTTCCCTGCCTGCTTGCATGCCAGACACTTTAGAGGGTGAGCCAGCAGCTTCAGGACTTCATACTAGCTCTTGTTTCTGGATGTCTGACAAAGGTTTTTGCACACCCTCAGTCAGCATCTGTTGCCAATATAGCTGCCCTGTTCCCATTACCAGCCACTGCAGGTGGTAAGTAGGGGCAGCTCACAAATTGCCCCAGCCCCACTGCTACCAAGCAGTAGGGACAGAGTAGCACTGATGGGCAGGGGGACAAGGCAGCCTCTCCCTCCCAGGGCAGCTTGTAGGCTACCCTTTCCCCACTGCTTTAAAAATTGAGGCAGGACAGTACCAAGTGAACTGGGGCAGCTTGCAAGCTGCCTTGTTCCCACTCCTGCCAAGTGGCAAGAGAGAATGCAGCCTACTGGGTCCCTGCTGCCACCAGCTACCAACGGCGACAGAAAAGCACAGAGGAGAAGGAGCAGCTTGCTGCTGCCCCACCCTGGCTGCCACAAAGCTGTCTATGAGACTGTGACACCTCTCTGAGAGGAAACCTGTAAAAGCCAGAAACACGTCAAACTTCCCTTCCATTTCTACTTTAGACATCTTCTGTCCTATACAGACTAAATCAGTCACTCTCAACCAGGGTGCTCAGAGATCCTTTGAAGGATGCCAGGACACTTGAAGTGATAAGCAGAAAAATGCAGGATGATTCTTTACCTTTACTGCCCAGCCTCTTCGCAAGGAGGTAAGCACTGTAACATATAAATTATTTTTGAAATTGGCTGCCATTCAGTTCACAAAAGTAATGGAAGTGTGCCCCAAATCCAAAAAGTATGAAAAGTACTGGACAAAATATACATCATTTCCTATATGGCATACTAGGAACATGGAAGTTTTCTAGCTTGAGCAAGCGTTTGGCTTTTACAGGTTTCACTGTATACGAGCCCTCGTGACTACAGTAACTGCATCAGAAAATACAAAATCAGAATCTCTTTGGTCAGTAATAATACTGACCATATATTGGGAAGTATCTTGCACATATATTTAAACAGTACTAAGTAAAAGAGCACGTGTATTTGATGGAAGGAGTTTCTCCAGCTATCCTTATACACAAGAAATAAAAGGCTCCTTTTATTGGAAACCAGAGTTTCCCCAAGATGGAATTCTGTAAATTCCAAGTTGTGGCATAACCCAACAGGTGCTACAGGATCCCATAAGTGAAAATGTAGAGAGGTCACTCAAGGGAGAACAGAGGCTAATCTTTACCGAGCTAGTGCTAAGGCAAGCTTTGTTACAGACAATATTACCCTCTGTTATAAGGTGTGACTGCACATGCCAACAACTGATTTGACTGTGGAAAAAATAGTACAAAAATCATCATTTGTGTTATTTCTTTGTGGACAGTAAAATCAAGGGCTTAGAGCACAGGACTGGCAAATCAGTAGTACTGCCTTTTAACCATAACTCTATCTGTGACTGAGAAACAAAAATGTCAGGCAAGTCATGCTCTCTCTGCCCTTGCAGTTTCTCTCTACCTGTAAACTGGGAAGAAGGACACTTATTCATTTTTGTAAAAAATATGAAATCCTTTAAAACACAACAGAAGAGAACAAAATAATTCTCTAAGAGTACTGAGACATGTACTGTCTTATTTTGGATGATTTTTGAGCACATTCAGAATGCTGAAAACTAAACATGAAGTAACAGTTATTTATTTCACAAAACCAGGCTGCATAGTAGTAAGACATCCCTATTGGCTCAGTCTACTTTTACAATCACCTCCCCCACAACTAAATTCTTAAAAAATTTATTTTGGGGATTTTGCCCTGTTTGTCTAATGTAACCCCATAAAAGTTAATAAAAAGCCTTCTTTGACTAACCTTAGCCTTTGTTTATAGCAATCTTCATCTCCATCATCTTTGCATCTTTTTATTCTGCATTTTCCTATTGTGTTCTCTTCTTCCTCTTCCTCTGAACTTGGGAAGAAATCTTCATCTTCAGCTTCTTCCTTTAGGTCTTTCTTTGAAGATTTTCTTTTTCCTAGCAAAGTCTTGAGTTCATAATCAGAATCATCATCAGCATGAGAAAGTGCCTCTTCCTCCTGCTCTTCCTCTTCAGGGTTGAAAAGCTCCTCATCTGGCACATAGTCTGAATTTTCACTATCATCCCCATCATGAACTCTCATCTTCCTCTTGGGCTCAAGAGGTCTCTTTTCCTTTGGGATTCCTGACTTAGAATGGATCTGAAGAGCATGGTTCTGAAGTTTCTTCAAACGCTTTTTCACACACTTGTCTGTTGTTGAGAGGGGTCTAGTTTTGCCATTTTTCCCCTTTAGGGTTAATGTGGGCACTGCACACTGAATGTTCTTAGACTGTGCTTTCTTCTTTGCTCTTTTCTGAAAAGACAGCCTCTTCCTTTCAGATGACAATTTAGCTTGATCTGCTAAGTACTTTTCAAAATCAGATGCTTCAGTTAGCATTAGCCTGCGTGGCTTCTTTTCTGGCTTTTGAGGGACTTTGGTCCCAAAAGGGGTCATGTGGCCAGTGCGAATAAGCTCCTCCCATTCTGTTTCCTGAGCTGGCATAAGCATACTGCCAAGGGATGATGGACCAGGCTCTGCAAAGAGAGTTGGAACTGTCACTTATCTCATCTGTAAACTCAGTAACATGCTCCAAGTAATTTAATGTGGGTCCAACAGATAACTAGGTTTGTTTCACCTTTAAATGCAGGTTTTGGAAAAAGGAAACAGAAGATCAAAATGGCAAGATACTCTGTAGTATGTACATAGCCATCTTTCCTCCCAAAGTGCTTTTTAAACTAGACTCATAGAGGAACTACTTCATCAACCATTGAAATGCAGTCATGTCTGGAGTAAAGGATGTCAACAGCAAGGAACATAAATTACGAAAATATCCACCCCTGCAGGCTCAATGCCCAAGTATGTTCTGTAAAAGTAATGGATTAACACAGTGATCATGAATCAGTGGATCTCAATCCACTGGTAGATCTCAGAGCCTCTTGGAGTCAATCCTGAGGCCGGGGTGGGGGGCTGAGGTCTCCTGTGCATGCATGTGCATGCCCCAGCCCAGCAAGTCAGTCTGTGGGGGAGGGAAGGGCCAATGGCTAGATCGAGGCCCCCCGCAGTGAGGGACAATGCCATAGAGGCAGGAGCAGCGGTAAGTTGACTGGAGCCTCAGCCAGGTGGGGAGTGGTGACAGAACATGGTAAAACTTGGGTTTCTTTTAAATACCAAAAGGTGATCTGCTACTTAAAAAGGTTGGAGACCACTGGATTAACAAAACCACCAATGTACCAATACCTTAACACACTTTCAGTTCATCAACCCTCAGCATATATAACATTGAAAATCTCACACAGCATTAACTTCAGTCATTTAACACTACAATTAAAAATGATTGGGATCCTTTCATCTGCCAGAGGCAGTGGATGTTGCAGCCTATGACATAGATGGTTTGCAATGTTTCATGTGACTGAATAGTCCAGTCTGAGGTTTGCATGATCTAGAACAGTGGCTACAAGTGTATATGATTGGGTGGCTGCGAAACTGTTTACTTCCTATAGACTCTTGTTAGGGCAATATTACTGTTAAACTTGTAACTGGCCATTTTTGCTTCCCATTCAATAGAAAAGGGACACAATGGCAGTATCTCTACAATACAACTGTCCATATTCCAGCCTTCCCACTAGAAAGATAAAATTCATAACTCCAATCCTGTATGGTATACCTATCATCCAACATAGTACTTAAACATGCTTAAAAAATTAAATGCGAGTTTTCTTTTTGAATGCAGTGGGAAACTGAACTTAAAGTTAAAAGTTAAACGTGTGCTTAAGGGATTCCTGCTGGTAGTTGCAAAGTATAGAACTGAGTTTGTGCAGTCAGTGAAATATTTTATTTACAGCTTTAATATATTCCAACTTAGCTCATAAGAGAACAAATCAAATCAATTGTATTTACTTACCCTACTCAAGGGATGATACTAACACATGCATTAAATGATACTATTTAGTTTAATTAATGGTTCTTCCCCCTGAATCTGGTGATTACACTCACTTATTGACTAAATTTGATAAACCATAGCTTTCAGAAGTTAAAACACAGTTCAAAAGTTTTCAGCATGACCAAGCTGCATTACCTTGTATCAAAGGCCTGAGGGGTTCACTGCATTCATCAATGTAACAGCAGAGACCAGTGCCTGAGGTCCCTTCCAACCCTAATTTTCTATGATTCTATAAAAGCAGTAGTTCTTTGGAGTAAGAATGCCTTTTTTTTTTTTTGCAAAAATCTTGTTGGTCTAATAAAACATCTCTACCATGAGTCCCAATTGCTGCTTCTTCTAGACTGATATGGCTACTACAATGTCGACACATGACACATGGAAGATCTCGAATTTTGCTCATTTTTTAAAATGAAATCTTCATATTTCCCCAAGCAGGAAGCAATTGTGACCACCTGAAACCTGAGACACGGCTCCTGCCTTTGTTTCAAGGTAATCTGCATCATCACAGATCCTCACAGGAGGTGAAAGACTCCATACCAGCTATAAACTGACTGCCCAGAGGAGTTTTCCATCTATTGACTCCTCTGTGAAATCCTATGAAATATGAGCTTTCATTTCTACTCAGGAGAACTTTCACAATCTTTTCTCCAATGCCTGATGAAAGTTGTTTGTGCCTGAAAGCTTGCAATTATTTTTTTTTTTTTGCCAAAATCTTGTTGGTTTATTAAAAGAAGTCAGGACTTGCGTTAGAAAAGGTGTCTTTTAATAGACCAACAAGCTTTTGGCAAAAAAAATAAATAAATAATTGCAAGCTTTCAGGCACAAGTCCTGACTATTTTTATTGTTAAAATTGTTCAGTTTTTACTTCTATAAGCTACATATACCCAAAACATATCAGACTTGGAATCTGCTCCAATTCATGTCCCAAAACATTTTACTATGTTTCAGTTCGTTACACCTAGGATAACTCACTAACACAGTGGCGCTCGACATTTGAGACATGCAGGGCGGGTGGCAATCTGGCACAGAGCTCAACGGGGTATAACTGGACCTGTGGAGTCGATGATTAGTGATAAATAAGAGAACAGATACCAGTTTGAATCCAAGAGCCTAAGCTGAGTTTGTAGTGGGCAATAAGAAAAACCATGTGCTTGGCTAATTTGATTTAGGAAACACTGAGACAATGAATGTAGTATTCCATTAAGAGTTGTGTGCTATATTGTATAAGAACATCCAAAACAAATATTTTCCCCTTCTAACTAGCATTTCCTACCAAGATAGGAAAACCAATTTTGTGAGTACTGATTGATGACATTCAGCTTATAAAATGTAATTCAATCATGATGTTAGTCATCTTTATCAAATTAGCTGTGAAAAAATGTTAAGATTTCCAATTTATTAAGCCTGATACTTTAATGCACAGTTCTCCCTACTGAACTAAGCACAAATTTACTTCCATTCTTTAAAAATCCCCACATGAGTACTCTGTGATCTGCAATTCTGCAGGTGCAAAGAATTAAGCATTCCTAAATCACTCTTTGAAAACAAACGACTGAAATTTATTTACTCACATACAAAGATCTTGACAATTAGCTTCAAACAACAAAAGGAATTACACAGAGTCAAAAATGAGGAAGAGATATACCATAATGTTTTACCTCACCTTCATCATCCTCAAATTCAATATTGTTTGCTTCAATGAAACTCTCTTCTCCACCAAGAACTGCCTGGAGACGCTTCTGTTTTGCTTTGATTTTCTTTAGCTGTTGTTCCTTGAATGATAAGGGCATACAATATTTAAAAAAATAAGAAAAGCAAGTTTGCATATAAGTGAGAGACTTGAGTTACTCATAACATGATATGCCAGAACAGCATGAATAGCATTTCACCTCTGAAATATAAGTCCAAATTTTGATGTGTTCCCACATGAATACAAAATATGTAAAAGGATCAACACACAAACTGGTGGGTCCTTGTTCAGAAAACTTAAGACAATTTGGCATGGTTTACCAAGAGTAAGTCTCAAAGTTTTAAAAGTGCATTCAATTATATGTAAGAACACACCATACTTGTGCAAAACACTAGTTAACTACACCCAAAGGAGAGTCGTTTTTTGGACAAAGTGCACATTGGGGTAATTACAAAAAGTTACCACACAACCACTTACCCATCCTTACTAACATAATATCCATGTCACAAAACACTTATTATATGTTATCATTAAGACAGAGGTTTTCATGCATCTGTTTTTATCTTTCTACCTCAATATCAAGAGTCGGATTTTCAACTACTGTAGTTTTTTTAACTGCTGGAAAAAGGAAAGTAGTATTAAAAATATTGCTGTAATTCTCAATTTCAGTACAAATATAGTGAAGCATTGATTTATGGCAGGGGTGGGCAAAATATGGCCCACAGGCCAGATCCGGCCGTCCAAATGATTCCATCAAGCCTGTGGCACAGTCTGATCTCCTCCCTCTACCATGCAGATCCAGTGGGGGCTGAGGCATGTAGTGGAGTGTGCGCATGCAGGACCAGAGAGGGAGTCAGTCCCTAAACCACCCTCCTGTCCCTCTGCCCTGGCTCCTGCTGTAGGCGGTCCTCCACACCAAGCTCCAGGCACCTTCCCCTCCCGCCATGAGTTTGCACATGATGGCAGTGGAGAGGGAATGTGTGAACACAGCTGTAGAGGTCAGTAGGGGTCAAAAGCTTACAAGAGTAAGACTATTTGGGTTATTATGCAATCTCCTCTAAATACAATACGCAAAAAAAGGAAACCAAAACAAACAAACCAGGAAAAAATTATTTCTTGAAATACTGTAAAATTTTAATTTTAAACATTTGATTTTTTAGTGTATTGCTTTTTATCTACGGTCTGTTACAATGATATCTTTTGAAAGATTTTGTGTGTACAGGCTTCAACTTGATTTGTTTGGTGCTATTCTCTGGGACATCCAACACCCCTGAAATCCCCACCAATTGATAGAGGGAGATGAGGCAGGTTATCAGAGGGGTCATAACCTCCCAATACGTAAGTCATGCCTGTGTGTTGTGGCCTATGGGGCAGAACTTCTGGGACCCCAGGGGCAGGTCATACACCATGAGGGTGGGCCCTCTGGATGGGCAGTGTTTCCCAGTCAAGGGGTGGACCTTCTGATGCCAGGGACCAATAGGAGCAGGAGAATCTGTGACCAACATGGTGGCTAACATGGCAGTGACGGGGACAGGGTCTGATGTCAAGTGGGCAGGCCTTATGTCATAGGCCACACGACAGGGTGGGACTTCCAGTTCCAACACTGCAACGCCCCCCAACTCCCAAAAGGAATACTTCTGGGGCAAGGGAAGAAACTTCTGGTGGCAGGGGTCTGAGGTTAGGGGTGGGACTTCTAGTCCAAAGATGGCTAGGGGCAGAGTATTTGCCAAGGGATGGAGCTAAGTTTGACAGAAGTTGTACCCTTGCTGCCCTTGACAGCTCAACAAAACTTGTCAAGTGGCCCTCCAGCTGAAATAGCTGCCCACCTCTGATTTAGGGTCTAAACCTGATTCAAAGCCCCTTAAAGTCCTGCATTCAAATCCCAATGGACTTCAACATTTCTGGATGTCTTTACAACTTTTGGCAGAAAAAAAACAAACTACTGAAAAGGTAAAGGAGCATAAAATGTAGACTCTGACTGTATTTGAATTCTCAAGCATGGAGCTACTTGAAACAGATTCCAAGCACATGTTTTTTCCAATAGAAAGATAAGTTCTTTCAGTCACCTTGTTATACTTTTGCCGTTTTACGGAATCTAGTTTTCTGTTTATATCTTTGTTTTTTGCAGCTTGTGGGGTAAGTTGCTCAATAATTGCATTGATGTGTTTCAACGATGTTATACATGACCTGAAAAGTAAAAAAGGATATTAATGTATTAATCAGATATTATAATGATAGGAGTAAATATAATACATTTTTCAAATACAAATAATTTAAACCAAAAAGTTAAAGCAAAATTTAAACACATACAAAAGCCTAAGATTAAGTCCCTAAAACTGAACAGATTTTCTAGACCTTTGAACTTCATAAAATCAAGCATTTAAGATTGCTTTAGTATTAGCAGAAATATTTCTAAATTTAAAAAAATGAATATATGAACAACCCATTGCAATATCTGCAACTCAAATCACACCTCTCCTAATGCAGGACTACCTAGACATGAAACAGACCACTTTATTTTTATTGTCTAAAGCAAGTGGCCTGCAAGAAATAAGCATGGGGGTGAGAGAGGTAGGTCTCTTCAAAAACTGTTTTAACAATTTAATGCCGGGATATCAAATACATGGCCCAAAGGCCAAATTCTGCTCACGGAGCCACACAACTCAGCCCTTGGGTGGCTGGATCAACCACATGCGCCAGCTCTGGCTAGATGGGCTGTATGAGGCACATAGGGCTGAACTGACCTTACATGGCTACATGTAGTACAGGGGGCCAGCATAGGGCATATGCTGCATGCAGTGCTACACAGGACCAGCCCTGAGTGATGGCTCTGGTGGTGGCCCAGATAGGGCTGGGCTGGAGACAGCATGCAGGGCCAGTCCAACATGGTACCACATGCAACTTGTCTTGTGCTGGTCTCCTCTGCTGCATGCAGTACACATGACCAGTCCAGCTTCATGCACAGCATGCAACACACATTGCCCATTGGGGATTTACTGTGCGCATGGAACTGACATGGCGATCACGCTTTCTGAGACAAACAGGCTGGACACAGCATGGCACACAACACAGGGGAACTCAGACTGCATACAGTGCCCTGAACTGATCCATGGGGCTAGGTCCAGCCAGCATGCTGCGAGCAACATGCACTCTATGCCAGCCCCATAGACCACATGCAGTGAGGCTTAGCACATGTGCTGTACAGCTTAGGGTATGTGCTGTGCATGGTGCATGGGCTGGACAGTATGCAGGAAACGAGGAGCACAGCCCGGCAGCTTGGAGAGCTGCATGCAGCTGGAAGTCCATTGTGGTGGAAGGGGAGGGAAGAGGGGGGGAAGGGGTGTGGGGGGGTAGCAATGGGGCTGCCCAGCTGGGGCGAGGCGCAGCATGGAGCTGCAGCTTGTCCAGGGAGCAGGGGCGTGTGCCCCCCCAGATCTGCGCAGGGCAGGGCGGGCAGGCTGCAGCTGCTGGATAGAGCCAGGGCTGCATGAGGCTCTTCTTGGCGGGAGCTGGGCTTGGGGAAGGTGGCAGCAGTGCTGGGAGGGGGCTATGGGATGGGGGGGTGCAGCCACCCCAAATCTGGCTGTAGCAGACCCCCCCCAGCGCTGCCGCCACCCACCCAGAACAGCCCCGGCACATGGGTGGAGGCAGGGTTTGAGCCAGGGCTGCACCAGGCAATTGGCAGCAGTGCTCGGAGGGGGGTTGAGGGATAGACGCTACAGCAAAATTTGGGGTGGCTTTTATCTGTCCCCCCCCATGCCACTTCCCTCCCCTTCCACTGCAACAGATTTACCAGCTGGATGCAGCTATATCAAAAATTGGATCAGTATTGGCCAATATGCATCCTTAAAAAAGACTCGGCTATTAGTACTGGCACCCAGAATCTCTATCAGTGCACCCCTACTAGCTGGGATTTATAACGATGAATACTTAAGTTAGGGGTGTCAAAGATATCGCCTCTGAGCTAATTCTGGTCTGTGGCACTCCATCAACTTGCCTGCAGTGTTGTCCATGAATCTGAGTGGACTGACATACTGCATGAAGTATGCAGTGGATTGGTTTAGTGCTGCACACGATGAATATGGCCAGCCTGGGATGCACATGCTGTGCAGCATTTTCACTGGGTGAGCCCTACACACTGAATCTAGCATGTGAGGCCAATCTATGGGTCCATTTGGCTTTTGGACCAGTTCTGCACCATTCATCCAGCCCACAGGGCCAGATGAATTTGATGCCAGCTATACATGGCATCTATTCTATAAATGCTTTTGACTCTACCACCCTCAATAAGTATATCTTTTCCCATCAATTCTGAAACCATTCCATTTTCCCACTCTCTAATTCCTACCTTTATGACCATTCTTTCATAGTCTAACCTTCTTCCACTATTCCATCTCCCTAAGTCTAGAAGATCATAACCATAATTACTTCCTTTTTTTTCATTCTTTTATTTTATGCAGTTTCGTCTAATCATTTGGTTTCAACTACTGCCACACTGCTGACAAAGTAAATCTACCACTCATTACTACTGTTCTCCAAAAAAGTCATATTATTTCAGCATTATAAATCCCAACCCTGCAAAAACAGTTCCATAATCTTGTGGAGGTTGCCCCATTCTTCTTCCCTGAGCATCTGTCCACAATGATCTGATTTTCTGAACAGTACCCAAAACTGGGCTCTGATCCCGTAAACACTCATGAAACCTGCTTAACAGGACTACTCAGGTGCATAAAACTGATTCAGTGAGACTACCGATGCTTGCACTTATGCTTAATTTGCCTTGCTTCTAGTTGTCAGTTCATGCACTTATTTAACAGTGCTAAGTTTAACTAAGTGACTGATATTTGTAGACACTTATATCAGGCTAGGCACTTATGAAACCAAATAGAAGTCTCTCTGGAACACACCTGGAAAACAAACTAAAACATGAAAACAGAGATGGGGACTGAGTGGCACTCTACTAGAGGCCATCACTTAACTAGTCAGCTAGAGACAAGAAAAACTGCTCTGAGCTTATATACTATATTTAATACATCGCTAATGTACTTTGGCAAAGTGGATTTTCTTAAGCAAAACAAGTGCCAGAATAAGTTTTAAAAAGGAGAACTGCATGTTTCTATTGCCATCTGCATTATGTACTGAGAATGCACACTAAATGCTTGTACTAGTTTTTTTTCATTTTATTTCCTATTGTAATTTGGGTATAGAACATTGTTTCAAGCATCTTCACAAGGATCTCCTCCCACTAGTAGTCACTGTCCTTAAATCTTGAGTACTAGATTCTTACACAGAAAATTTCCTGAATATTTTTACAAAGCCTTGCAACAAGATCCTTTGTTCTGCTACTCTCTACACACATGAAGCACATCACATGATGCTATTTTCAGCATCACTGTACTCAGCATAGCTCCACTTAGGCTAGCTGTTCTTAACCAGGGTGCTGGAGCGCCCTGTGGTGCTACCAGATCTTTCGAAGGGTGCCAAAAGGATGAGGATGTAAGTGAGGTGTGAAGAAATAAGCAGATAAGCGAGGCTCAGGCCTAACTGGGATGATCCCCAACCCCTACTGTCTTGTCCTTGTATAAGAAGATAAGCAGTGTAACAAACAGTTTTTTAAATGAGGTGCCACTCAATTCACAAAAGTTATGAATGGGAGCCTTGGGTCCCAAAAAGTTCAGATTGACTTAGATTGTCAATAAACCTTACAGCTTTTGCAACACATTATGAACCAATCTTGCACTGACTAGTCAGACAAGGAACAAAACAACTCAGGATGGGCTAGTGGATACAGCAGGGCTCAGCAATGTTTTTGGGCAGCGTGCCAAAAACGCCTGCCACTCAACTTACAAGATGTTGATGTGCCAGGGGCAAATGATGGGGAAGCCGCAAGGGGCTGGATCCTTGTAGCAGCACAGCTTTGTCTCCTCCCCCACCATCTGCCTCAAGATGTGCATGCCAAGCAAAATGCCTTTGCGTGCCGTGCCTTGGCACCCGTGCAGGGGGTTGCCTACCCCTGGGATAGAGCACCAGACCGGCAGTCAAGAAATTCAGTTTATAGTCCTTCATCTGTCACTGATTTACCATATAAACTTGAGTAAACTGCTTAACATCAATCCCTACCCATAAAACAGAAACAAAGATACTTATCTATCTTTTTAAAGCTGTTCTGAGCTCTGATGGTGACAAAGGCTAATTATTTTGACATCTGGAATTCAAAAAAAGAACCCCTAAAACTGAGCAGTTTTAACTCATGTGCCCAATTACAGGAAAAGACATGACAAACAAAACTTACCGTAAGTCATCAAGAACTGACTGATATTCCTTCTCTGCATCAGCTACTTTTGCTGTCTTGTTAGCTTCATTAATTGCATTATCTACCTGCTGAAGGACTCCTTGTTCCAATACATCTTGATCATAAACATCAACTCCCAAACCTTTCAGCTCAGCAGTTTGAGCACTGTGTGCAACACACTGGATCTGCTGTCTGTCAATATGTAACAATGGCTGTTTTTTCCTCGGCACCTCAAAAAAAGGAGCCATAGATGTGGATGGCCTATTCTCCGTAGCAAGAGCTCCTCCAAGACTGTCTTCCAAGTCACCATCGCACAACTTATTCTCTTGTCCAATCCCTGTTTCCTCAGAGTCGTTTAGATTCTTATCACTCACAACAGCCACCGCAGCCTCTTCTTGGCTACTGTCTGGGAGGTGGCTAGTCTCTGTTGGCATCATCTGCTCAAATACAAATGACAACATTAAGAATTTAATTATTCTCGTTGGACTCAATGTCTGTGACATGGCTGCCTGCAACTATGGGGAACTCACTGACCACTCCGTGACCAAAGCAGCTCCCTCCAGGCCTGCATTCCAGATTTGCTTTTTGGCAAAACCCTCACAAATCAAACTCCCTAGGGAACTAAGGCTGGGGGGGGGGGACGGACAAGGAGCTGGCTCCTGTGAGAGAACCTGGCTTTCCAGCCTCCTCCTGAGAGCCCCAAAAGTAGCAACCAAAAGAAAACAAAAATCCTAACTGAAGCCGTTTTGGATTTCACAAAAACGCTAATGGAAAACAGCGGCTGCCAAGTTATGGGTCACAGGTGACAGCTGGTTCAATCACTAGGCCGCGGCCTGTAAGGCAAACCAAACCAATCTCCCGTGTAGGGCGACTCGGGTGTGCAGAGCCCGGCCGAGGCCGCCGAGTCAGCCGCCGCCGCCGCCGGTCCCAAAGGCGGGCTCGGGGCGCCAGGACGCGTGGGCGGGCGCGGCCAAGGGGCAGGGGAAGGCGCCGCCGCACCACGTGGCTCGGGCCAGGGAGGACGCGTGGGGGCCGGGACCGACGGGGCCGCTGTGACTAGCGCCGCCGCTACGCGACAACCCCCAGCAGCCGCGGGCCAAACCCGCAGAGCCCGCACTCACCTCCCCCGCCGCACCGGCAAACACCAGCGCGCCTGCGCACGAGTCAAGGCTTGCATAAACGCGGCGCATACTCGCCGCTGCCTACCCATCGCGCAACGCAGCGCTACGCGCACGCGCACGCAACCCTCACCTTGCTCGGGTGGGGACGCGCATGCGCCGCCTCCAGAGCCGACTGGGGGCGGGGCCTGGGCTGCGATGAAGCCGAGGGGGGGGCGCTGAACCTTGAGGCCGGGGGCGGGACTGGAGTATTTCCGGGCCGAGGTTCTGAGTTTGCGTTGGGGAGCTCTAGGGTTAGCTTGTGGTTGACCTGTTGTTGTGTAACAGTCTCCTTCCAGGGAAAAACGTGTAGGAAATTATGATTAGCTGCATAATTTTTAAAATATCTAGAGATCAAAGTAAGGTGTGTGTTGTTGGTGGGAATGGAAACTGAGCTGACTGTATTTTGGCGACATCTTGTTTATCATTGCATACTTTCCTTCATAGAATTGTAGAAAAGTAGGGCTGGGCGAGGAGGGATGCACCAATAAAGGTTTTTTAGGGCCAATAGCAATGGCCAAATGTTGACCAGCCACTTATTTCTCCCCTTCCTCTGCCCCACTAGAGAAGGCGCCAAATCCCCAACCAGTTTGCCATAGGGTAAAAATTTTTCCTGACCCCAAAAATGAATGGACTTTGAGCAAAGGGACTGACTTTCCCTCTACCCAGGAACCTCTGGGCGTGTCCAGATAAGTGCGCAGTGCCTCTTGCAGTGTCCCAAACCAGTTTGAGATGTTGCAAGAGGCATATTGTGAACAAAAAAAATATTCCCTGCACTGCATAGTTGCAGCGCAGGCTCAAAATATGATACCTGGAAATCCAGGTATCAAAAAAATACACGGGGGAGAAAAAAGCAGGGCAGGGCGCAGTCCCGGACAGTGCCCTCAGTAACCCAGAAGCCTGTCTTCTGGAGAGATGCTCTGGTCTCTAGCCAGAGCGTCTCTGTGCTTTTACCACCCCAGCATGTGGGGCACACACCCTTAGCTCGCTGGGGAAGCAGAAGCATGGCAAGAATCAGGTGCGACTAGGGCCCGCTGTCATGGGTAAGTAGGGACTGGGGGTAGGATTAGGCATAGACTTCATAGACATTAGGGCTGGAAGGGACCTCGGAAGATCATCGAGTCCAGCCCCCGGCCCGAAGGGCAAGAAGTCACCTGGGATCATAAGATCCTAGCAAGATTAGCATCCAATTTACTCTTGAAGGTGTTCAATATAAGTGCTTGAGCCACCTCCAATGGTAGGCTATTCAAGAACTTGAGGGCTCAGACAGTAAAGAAATTCTTATGTCCAGCCTGAAATGGTCTTGCAGTAGTTTATAACCGTTCGACCTCATCATTCCTTGGGGCGCTCTGGTAAGCAAATGTTCCCCCAGGTACTGGTGGTCACCCCAATAAACTTACAGATGGTCATCAGATCACCCCTCAGCCTGTGCTTTTCCAGGCTAAAGAGCCCCATGGCTCTCAGCCTGTCATCGTAAGGTCTGTTTTCCTGACCTCTGATCATGCACATGGCTCTTCTCTGGACTC
>NW_017728951.1:33939533-33961243 GCF_001723895.1 Crocodylus porosus | reverse complement strand
ATTAAGGATGGCCTTTTTAATAAACTTTTCTAAGATCTTCCCCGGGATAGAAGTCAGGCTGATGGGCTTATAGTTAGCTGGATCCACTTTCCTTCCTTTCTTGAAAATAGGCACCACGTTGGCCTTCTTCCAGTCTTCGGGCACTACACCAGAGTGCCAGGAGTTCTAAAAGATCCATGCCAGGGGCTGGGCTATGATGCTCACCAGCTCCTTGAGTACCCTGGGGTGTGGATTGTCAGGGCCAGCTGACTTGAAGGTGTCCAGCGTCTCAAGGTGTTCCTTCATGAGGTCAGCATTGATGGAAGGCAGGCGATCTCCCTCACCTGGACCTCCCTGTCCCATAGCAGGCATGGGCGTCCCATGGGACTGACGAAAGACTGATGCAAAGTACCCATTTAATAGGTTTGCTTTTTCCTTGGCATCAGTTGTCCCATCTGGTTCAGCAGGGGTCCAATGTTACCCTTGCTTTTCCTCCAGCTCCTCACGTATCTGAAAAAGGACTTTTTATTGTCCTTGATGGTAGAAGCTAGTTGGAATTCAGTTGCAGCCTTGGCTTTCCTGCTTTGCTCCCTGCAGGACCAGATGAGGACCAGACCACCTCCTTGGAGGTGAATCCCATCCTCCATCCTTTGTAGGCCTTTCTTTTTAGCCTCAGGAGGTCTGCTAGATCCCTGGAGAGCCAGGGGGGCTGCTGTGCCCTCTGGCTGCCTGTCCTTCAAGATGGAATAGACTTAGCTTGTGCATTGAGGATAGCTCCATTGGGGAGCAACCACTCTTTCTGAACTCCCCTCCCCCTGAGGTCATGGTCTCTTAGGACCTCACTGAGCTTGTCAAAGTCGGCTTTCCTAATGTCAAGGACTTCTGTGTTGCTGACTGACTTGCCAGTTTTACGGTGGATGGTGAAGGTGATCAGCTCTTGCCTCGCCCACAGATTGTACCAGGGCTGGGGCAGGGGTAGGGCTCCCTTAAGTGGCTTGGCCTGCTGCCTTTGCAAGGGTTGCTCAGTGGGCTAGTGGTGGTAGTCCCCCGTCCCCCCTACTGTGGGTGTGGGGACTGTAGGGAGGGGTTGTGTGTGGGTGGGGGGGATGGTTGGGGGTGTGGTCCCCTGCAGGGCACACAGCCACCTGCTGCAGCAGTGGGTGTGGAGCACTCAAGGCCTACTGGTATCAGAGCCTCCCTGTGGTGCAGCCCTGGCCACCTCAGAGCCAGCGCCACCTATCATGGTTGCGACCTGGTGTGGCACGGCATGAGGCCATGCATCTTCTGCAGCTCTGGCTGCTGCATACACTTCCCTTCACCCTTGGGTCACACATGGCAACCGGCACATGCACCTTAGTGGACTGCAAGGGATCAAGCTGTTTCCTGATGCTTTCCTTGAGCTGCCTCATCAGTGTTTGGACATCTGGTGACAGCGGCTTGTCCCAGCCAGGAATATTGATCCCCTGGAAGCTCTGCATTTGGTTCTGAAGTTCCCTCACTACAGGGATCACCTGGTTAAGGAGGGCATCGGCAGTGCTGAGGGCATCGGCAGTGCTGAGAGTCTCAGTGGCCTTGAGGAAGGGCTTGAGGACCACCAAGATATGGGACATGGTATCCCACTCAGCTCTGTTAAGGGGGCTGCTGATCCCAATCTCCCTGAGCAAGGCCATCTCATGGATGGTCTTCTGTTGCTCCACCAGCCTCTCAAGCATCAGGTATGTGGAGTTCCACCAAGTTTCCACATCTGGCATGATTTTGTGCTGTGGGATGTTCAGTTCTGCTTGTTTGTCCTGCAGCATCTTGCCCCACTTGATGCTCCAGTGGAAGTAGCCTGCCACCTTCCTGCATTTGGAAATGAGCTTGCTGGTGGTGCTGGCACTGTCACCAGCAGCCCTGTCCCCCTCCAAGGAGTCCCTGACAGAGAGGTGGAACTTGTGCGCCACACAGCAGATACCAGCAAAGTTGGCATCATGGACCGCCTTGACCATATTGGCCCCTTTATGGCCATGAACCCGCAGGTGAGCTTGCACTGCCCAATAAGCCACCCCTGCACCAAGTGGTTCATGGCCCCCATGATCTCGGTTGCTGTGTGGGTCTCATCCATCACCTCATCTTGAAGGAGAGTCCACCGATGGCCTAACTGGCCACACCAGTGACTTGTGAGAGAGGTAGGCATAATCTCCACCCTGGCTGCTCCAGATATTTGACATGAAGTGTAAGACCACCTGCAGACCTGCCTTACACAGCTCGTCCCTCAAGTACTCCCTGGATGTCTTCTACAGGGAGGGCACCACCGTCCTGCTGAAGGTGGTGCATGCAGGCGCTTGGTAGGATGGGGCCATGAGCACCATGAGCCGCCTGAACCCTGCCCACTCAACTAAGGAGAAGGGTTGGCCATTGATAGCAAGCATCTCCCCAATGGCCTGGGTGATCTTGCTCGCCCTTGCAACGCACCCTCCTTTCTGTCCGCCTTTCCCATACTGTTCCAGAGTGGCCTGCCTCTGCTTTTGGAGGATGGGAGGAGCAAGAAAGCAACTTCCCTTTGGGTACACTCCTGCTGGTGCCAGACTGAGGAGAAGCAAGGGCAAGGAAGTGGTGCCTGTGGAGATGCATCAGCATCCCTGTGGTGCTCATGCGTTTTGTTCCTTTGCCCCGGATGGTTTTGGCTCTTCAGTGTAGGCAGATAGTGTACATGGGATCATCTGCCAACTCAGAATGATCCCAGACCACAATACCTGCTCACTTCTGGGGTGTGGGTGCATGTGTGGATGCTGCACTTTCCCCCTCCTCAGCAGGCAGAGGCACAGCAACAGGGGAAATGGACTCAGCTGAGCTGCTTGCCTCTGCAACCTCTACCTCAGCCTCCTTTGAAGTGCTTTCTGGGGAAGGAGACTTGGCTGTAGGGGAAACTTGAGGGGTGTGGAGCACAAACTCAGCTGATTTCCCCTCCTTCCCCAGAATTTTCCTTGCTAGGGCACTCAGATCCAGATCCAGCTCTTCCTCTGGCACAAGATGGCTCAGCATGGGAAGTGAAATGGGGGTGGAAGAGACCGTCATGCTGGTGCTGGTGCTGCTGCTGCTGCTTGTTGTCATGGTGGTAGTGGTGGTGGGGTGGGGTTGGGTTATTGCTGGTGCTTTTGGAGAGTATGCAATCTCAGGCACAGGCAGTGGCACTGCTCCCCTCTCCTTGCTGCTAGCTGGAGGAAAGAGGTTGCTTCTCAATTTTTTTGGGGGGGGGAACTTACACCTCTCCCTCTACCCACTCTTCCACCCCACCCTGAAGGCTTGCCACCTGCTTTTCCACCACGCTTCATGGTGTATTTCATAGTGTATTGCTCTTATACAAATATGTAAATATATCTGCGTTCTTATATAAATTCTTTAAGGTGTGTAGTCTTCTATGCCATAAGGTAAATGTATCCGTGTTCCTATATACATTTTCTAACGTGTGTAGTGTATGCTGCAAGGTAAATGTATCCACGTTCCTATATAAATTTTCAAAGGTGTGTAGTCTTCTATGCTGTAAGGTATAAATTTATAGAAATAAAATATAAATATATCTCCCTTCCTATATAAATTAAGTTATATAGTGTAACATCCTAACCAATATAATTATAAAATTGAAAAGAATAAATCAATTAATATAATAATAAAATAAAAGCATCTAGAAGAAATAAAAATGTAGTCTGGAATCCCTCTTGCTAAGCTAGACTAGCAAGCAGGAAATCATTCAGATCAATGCTAGTAGTAGCCTTTGTTGTCTAACGTTCCTGAGCTGCTGGAAGATAGATAGTTCAGTAACTGTCAGACCCCAAAGCAGAAAGAAAGCAGGCCAGTTCAAACAATGCTGTCTTTTATGCTGTTTTTCCATCCCTCCCCAAGAGCACTGGGATTGGAAGGGACCTCAGGGAAGGATCACAGTCACTGGCCAGCTACACAGTCAATAAGAGAGCAGTCCTTCCCCTCTCTTCCCCATCCCTCTCCTTACTTTCTGTTTCCCTGCAGGCAAGCCCAGCTTGAGCTTTGAAACTCGAAATGTTTCAAAACTTTTGAAATGTTTCGACTGCCCTTGTTTCATTTTGAGGCTGTTTCGAAGCCCTCCATTTCATTTCAATTTTGCTGTTTTGAGCTCAAAAGAAGTCAAAACAGCGCTGAAGTAAAATAGCTGGTGAAATTTCACACAACCCTATTGATATTTTTTCTTGCAAGTTCTTGCTACTTCCTTGAAAGCTTTCTTGGTGCCTTGCCCATTTTTCCATTGCCTGTATGCTTTCCTCTTGCATTTGAGACATCTTACATGCTCCTTGTGCAGCCACATTTAATTTCATACCATTCTTGTGCTTCCATCAGATCAGAACAGTTTCTGGCTGGGCTTCCAATAATGTAGCTAGGTTTTGAACACCTGTTCTGCCTTTTTGAAATCTATCAACTTATTTATGCTGACCTCATGTATTTTCCATCTCAGGATCATGAATTTTATCATATTGTGATCACATCTTCCTGAGTTTCTCATCACCTTCACATCTTTCACCAATTCTTTCCTATTGGCCAGGACAAGATCCAAGATAGATGATCTATTTATATCCTTAGCCTTCTGGAACAGGAAATTGTTCTCCATACAGTTTAGAAACTTACTTGACATTCTGTTTGGCAGTATTCTTTTAGAAATGTCTGGACAAATGAGGTCTCCTATATGTACCATCTCATAACTTTTGGATAGGTTTGATGTCTCCTTTAAGAGTTCCTCATTTACTTATTCTTCCTGACTTGATGAATACATCTTATTTAGTTAGTCCATAAAGGTGCATATCTACCCTGCCTTCTATAATAAATCACCATTATATCAGTGCTGTATTTTTCATCTTTTATCTTCACCCAAATATATTCTGACGTGTCACCTTCTTTCTCCTGAACCAGGGAAAAAGTACATGTTGGGTTTTTTGCACATAAGGTGATATGACCACTTTTTCTCCCAACTCTATCCCTCCAAAACAGAGTGTACCCTCAACATTGATATTCCAGTCATAAGAGCTGTCCCACCAGGTCCCTGTGATACCAATCAGAGTATAGTTCTTTTTACAGGCTGTGAATTCTAGCTCATCTTGCTTGTTCTCCATATATCTTGCATTTGTAGACATACATTGGACATATTTTTCATTCTCATCTACTTGCTTCCTTTTTTCATTGCTTGTTGCTTTCCTGTGACTCTGGCCCTTTCCCAAGGTTGAGCTTCTTCCAGTCCTTTTCCCTCTGGCGTTTTGCTCTGTTGCTGGAAGGTTTTGTCCACCATCCCCCATAAAACCTAGTTTAAAGCCCTTCTAACTAGGTTGGCTAGACAACACCCAAATATGCTTTTTCCAGTTCTGGTTAGATAGTTCCCTTCTCTTGATAGCAGTCCTCCTCTCCAGAACATCTTTCCATTGCCAGGGAATCCAAAACCTTCACATCAACATCACTATCTCAGCCATGTGTTTACTTCCAGTATATGGTGGTCCCTGCCTAGACCCTTGCCTTCCAGTGGCAGGATCTATGAGAAAACCACTTGTGCTCCAAGGTCCTTAATCCTCCTGCCAAGACTCTCATAGTCTTCTCTGACATGCTCAGTGTCATTCCTGCCAGTGTTGTTGGTGTCTACATGGACAAGTAGGAAAGGGGAGTGGTCTGAGGGAAGGTTGAGCTTTGACAATCTTTTTGTAACATCTTGGATACCAGCTCTGGGCAGGCAGCACACTTCCCAGGACCCCAAATCCAGATGGCAAATTGGTGCTTCTGTCTCCTGCAGAAGGGAGTCTCGAATTACCACCAATCCTCTTTTACATCTTTGTGCAGTGGTCTTAGGAGCTCCCATTCCTGATGCCCCGCGCTTCCTGCCTCCTAGAGTGCTGAGTCCTCTGGGTTGTGCTTGCTGATGTCCTCACCTCTGCTTTTTCCTCTGCTGTTCTAACCATGGAGTTCTTGAATGCAGTTACTAACTTCAATTTGGGGGGGGGCAAGCTTTGCAACAGGCTTTCCACAAATAAGCCCTGCATCCTCACCAAGTGCCGCTCCAATCCCCTTTCTACCTAATCTTTGTTTTCTGTTGTGTTCCCTATCTGCTGCTGTCTGGGAGCCCAGGCACTGGGGGCTGGACCTGGCTCTGAGGCTGTAGCTCAACTCAGTCTGTTCTGGTCACCAGGTCCTGGCCTCTGTCTCCTGTGCCCCACTGGTGCTTGGCTCTCTAGAGACCAGGGAACCCAAAGGGGTGAGGGGGGCTGGGTTTATGTAAGAGGGCACCATACCCAGGGGCAGTCAAGGACCTCTGGAGGCACCCCAGAGTCCCCTTTATTTGGATTTGCTTGTGGGAACAGTCTCCCCTGCACTCACCTGTTATATTTTGATGTTTCTTTGGGTTCTCAAAAGGGAGGCTTCCCCAGGGCTTCCCAGATCTGGTCTTCACTCCCAAATACACCCAGAGTGAGGAGCTGCTGGCTTAAGGGCTAATTTCACAGCTCCATACCATCCCTGCACCACGCCCCATGCCTTGCAGATGTTACACAAATATTATTCCCTCTGTTGGGGTTTCAGCCTACTTGGCCGTGGCCCCTTTAATCTGGCTAGGCCATCTAGCCTAGGCTCACTGTGCTGGACCTGGTTCTGAGGCACTAGCTCAGCTCAGTCTGTTCCAGTCACCACGTCCTGGCCTCTGTCTGCTGTGCCCCACTGGTGCTGGGCTCTCTAGACCCTGTGTAGCTGCGCACCTCTGGTAATGGGCCCCCTAACCCTATGTGGCTGTGCCCCTCAGGTGCCGGGCTTTCAGACCCTTTTCTGGTTGCACCCCTCTGGGCACTACTGAGGCCTCCACCTCCCCTTATAGCCTCATCTCATACCACCAGTTTTAAATCTACAAGATAAATGCTAAGCCCCTGGTCTAACAAAAATAATAGAGGCAGTGTCCCTACTTACCACACATCTCTTCCTCTCTAGGCCACTCTGTTTGGTGCTCCAGCCTGCAGGCTGATTTCCAGTTCACTGGGGTATTCAGGAGCCCACACACTGCCACAGCCTGGGCTTGCTAGCCTCCAGGTAGCACAGCCCAGGGCTTACATTACTCTGGCCTGAGCTCTCACACAGTCATGTAACAGCCTCCAGTCAACTGGCCAGCCTGCAGAGCTACCCTTTAACACCTGCTCTGCTGGCAGGCTATGCTCTGTAGATCCTGGCCTTAAAGGGCCCACCATGCTATCTAGTAACAGGGCTATGGTTTCCTGTTACAGTGTATAAATATGCAACATCAGAGAGAGAATGCCTGTGAGGCTTGGAGCATGGTGTAAGGGAGGAATGGAGCCAATGCATTGAGTTTTTAAAACTATGGGAGCCCTGGAGGGGCACAGATGCATATATACTCTTTGAAGCTTCAGACACCCTGCAGGGTCACAGGCCAGTCAAGAAGGGCCCCTTGGGTTTAAGGGTTAAATGAAGGCTATTGGGGTCCAGGAGAGACCTGGTGGTGCTGCAAATGGATTAAGGCTCACTAAGGCCCATGGGCAGCCTCCCTTATTTAACCTCTAGTAAGAACAAGGCATGGCAGGTGAGCAATCATGGGAGGGCTGCAATAGATACTGAGCCAGGCAGAAGTTACATGGTCACCAAGGGGTGTCATATCTTCCTCTGGGGTACAGACCTTCTACAACTATATTTTCTTTAATCCAAGATGAATCCTGTCTCCCGACCCACCCCTCATTTAATATGGGAGGATATGGCAGCAGGACCCCCCGCCACTGAACCCTGTTAAAAGACAGGAGCCACCAGAGACATCCCTAACCCTTCCACTGCATGGGAAGGGAAAGAATGACCCTTTCCCCTGCATAGGCACTTACCAGGAGAAGCACGAGCAGTGCGGTCTGGGGAATCCCCAGTGCCACGGCAAGCACGCTTTGCCAGCTCGTGCTGGCTCCAGCTGAGCTGGCGCATGGCCAAACACATTGTAAAGGTGTGCCCCATTTCAGCTGGGGATGGGGAATCCCAGAGAAGGAAGCACAGCTGCAGAGAAGCCAGCTCCCATTTAAACCTGCCCTGGTAAGGGCAAGCAGAGGAAAGCGGCAGCTGCTCCTTTACAGCGAGACTCAGAGAAGTCTCTTTACTTGCCAGAGTTCGTTGAGATAGGGACGAGGGGTCATCAGACAGCAGGCAGGGTATCAGGAGGTCCTCTCCACCTTACAGAAAAGAAGAAGACAACAAACTGTGAGTCAGTCACTACATGAGGGGAATATTCCCCATGAACCGTTGAATAAGGGTGTCCCTTTGGACTTCCTTTGTTTTTTGTTGCTCAAGTAGAGTTGCTTACAGAGATTAAAGCACTGGGTGCAGCCTATTTAAAGCCCAGAGGAATGAGCTAAAATCAGGCTTTTTGACGGTGCCAAATATACCAGTTGTGAGGACAGGAATACTATGATTCCTTAAAACAAATGACCTGAACAAGACCAATAATATTGGGTTGGCGCAAGGACAGGGTACAAGGGGAGACAGAGCCCTGAGGAACATCACTTGGACAAGAGTTAACTGTGTCTTAGATCAAGGAACCTTCCTCTTTCTCTATATTTACCTCAAAGCATGGCGGGCGAAACGAGTGGTACATGCCGTTAATAATTCTTCACTGTGTCAAGCTGTCAGATCCTAAAAGTTGGCGAGCGGAAGATTGCCCCTCAAAGTGTACGTGGCCAACCTTGACCTTCCATGGCTGCTTACAGAGGAAAAAGCACCTCATCTTGGATTTGAATACAAGGTGGTAGGGGGTAGGGGTCTGCTTCAGCTCCAACCCCTACCCAGGATTAGGGTGGAAACTGTAGCTGCTGCCTGCCCTCTCCCAACAGCTCTGCCCCTCTCCTACCCCCTTGTTGTCTTCATCCACCTTCCTTCTCCACTCTTCACTGCTTGCTTTTTGATTCTGGCACCGCTCTGCCCCTGCTGCAGCCTGTGAGTAGTGGCTGGAACTGCGGCCACAGCAGCTGTTACCAGGTCTGGCTGGGGTCAGAGCAAACACATGCTCTGTGCAGGGAATGCATGCCCCTCTTCTTCTCCCCTCCCTCCAGTGTGATCATTTTCAATGGGTAAATGGACATCTTCTACCACTTCATCTGCATTTTGTTGCTCAGAAATAAGGGTAAGTACAATGCTCCTGTTTTCTTTATTGGCTGTCTATATATTTAGGGCAATTGGCAGTGTAAACTGCTCTGTGTTTAGTTGATTAAATCACTGTCAATTTAGTTTTCTGGGGAAGGTGGATTGTGCTGGTTTCTCAGGTTAATGGAGCAATGGACCCTGCCTTTCAGCTTGGCTTCATCTGTAAGCATTAGAGATAACAGTTAATACTTGCTGGAGATGTCCTTGACAGCTTTTGAGAGAGAAAAAAAATATATGCTCTTTGACCTGAACTAGTGAAACTGGGAAATTAAACTATGTGGGCCTCCTTCCTTTCCTTCAGCCTTTGAGATTCTTGGAGAGGAGCCTGGCAGTATCTAAAGCAACCAGCTAGAACAGAGCTGTCCATTCTGGATGGCTGTGGAGGAACTGCACACAGATTTACAGTGAAACTCAAACATGATAACAACTTGGAAAGGAAACAACTTGGCATCGTGCCTCTGAAATCCGTAATGAAAAGGCAGATGCTATATATTTTGCTGTCAGTGACAAAATGTAAGGGGACAGAAACATTCTTTTCTATTTTGTTTCTTGCTGTGCAGGCTTGGGAAATGTTCCAGTCCTGGATTCTACCCATTAGCATTATCGTTTATTTCACGGGTGAGTGCCATTGGCTCATAATATTTTGGAAGTGTGTGGGAGTTTTTCTCTCAGGCCCTTCAAACCCTAGTTATGCTGTGAGGGCTATGTCCGATTTACATTTGTCCAAATCCTGAAGTCTTTGCTTTTCACTTAGCTTTTACATTGGCAAAACATTTATTAAGTGAGGACTTGACCTGTTATTATTGGTCTCTATCTCAGTCCTGAATCTGCTCAGTCCATGTCCTTCCATTGACTCTCAAATGAGTAAGGACACAGAGGGTATAGAGTGATGCCCTAAAACAAGAGCCATCTACTCTTATTATAGTTCAGAAATGAGTTGCCCAGAGCTCTGCACACATGCATAAGTGATGTTAAAATAACTGTGCTTTGGACCCAGGATTGTTACTATTATTTGTATAGCATCCCAATGGATGCAGCACTTAATTAAATGTTTAGAGGTATTCCTCATCGCAACGTGCTTAGATCAAGACTTTCACTTATTTATAGATTCATGAGGGCTTAGGGATGGAATGATCTATTTGATCATCAAGTCTGACCTCCTGTATAGCTCAGTAATTTGACTGAATAATTCCTACATCAAGCCCTTGGTGTTGAGCTAAGGCATCCCATTTTGATATGAAGACTTCAAGTGATGGAGAATCCTCTAGGTTTCTTGGTGGGTTGTTCAGCTGTTTACTTAGTCTGATACTGTTAAAAATGTATGCCATATCTCTAGCATGAATGTAACCAAACTTGCTAAAACAGGAGTCTAAAGTTAGGTTCTGAAACTCATGTAGACACCTAAATAAGTGACAAGACATTAATAAAGGCTGAGAACCTGAGAGCTCTCATTAGGATCTTCGGGATTCACCTAGAAAACCCTCCATCAATGGGAAGAAGGGCTTTTAAGTATTGTGCATCTTGTTTTCACCATCTTTCCAACTGAAGTGTCAGCGGGAGATTTCAATTAAAACCCTGAGAGGCTTTCAGCACAGTAGGAAGAATGATACCTATTGAGCCACACTGACATTTTTAAAACAAAGTATAAAAAATCTGGAGTTATGATGAAAATAGATAAAATGATTTAGAGGCCAACGCATTACTTCTCAGGAGGGTATAGAATCGCTGGTACTGTTGGCAGAAATGGGAATTCTATCCACAGCAATAAAGCTTTCAAATCTCTCTGTACCAGCAAGTTGAGTGGCAACGATCTCTCAGAGCCATGCCACTGTAATCAAGCTAGTATATCAAGTGAAGAGAAATGCTAAACACAATGGAAAACATTTATATACTTGGCAGGGCCCGATACCTTTTACTCTGGGTGGGTGCTTCTACATGAGATGCTTACTGCAGAGTTGTCTAATTAGCTTTGCAGTAAAGTGTCACTGGTCTACCCGAGCGGTGCTATTAGGTTGTAGTAAACTAATTAACTCTGCCATAGGATGGTGCTGCCAAATACAAGTACTATTCTGCTTCAGAGTTATCTACTTCATTGCAATGCACATGTAGATGGTGACTGGGGCTGGCTGGGGCATGAGAGTGCTACAGTGTAGTACGGCTGTGCGAAACACCATCATTTCATGTCAATGTCTGTTTCATCGTTTCAAAGGGGCAATGTTTTGTTTTGTCATTTTGTTTCATTTTGAAGCACTGTCCCGTTTTGTTTGGTCAAAACTGTTTCGCCGTTTCGACATTTTGCCCTTAGGCTATAATGGGGAATCATGAAAATGCCTTAAACTTTGTCATTTCTTGCCTGATTCAGATGAAAATTCCAGGGGTGTAGCCCCTCGTGAGGGCATGAAGCCAGCCAAGTTTCAAGGAGATAGGTGCAGAGATTTCTCAGAAACTGCATCTCAAACTGCAAAAAGCAAAACTCATGACCCTTACCGGCAGAGGCAGCCTCCTGCATCCAGCACGCAGATCCAGGGGCCCTCACCCCTGGGAGAGTTGCAAGGCTGTGCCAGACTCCTTCTGGGGGTGTGGGTCTCCAGATCTGTGCTGGATGACAGGAGGCTGCCACTGCCTCTGCCACCTGGGACTGGTGCTGGGCGCAGCCCACATCCAGTGCCGGGCTTCATGGAGCTCAGTCTGGCGGTGGAGGGTGAAGTGCATCCCTGGCTCTGCCCCCCGCCTACCACTGGGCTGTGCTCCATGGAGGAGGCAGAGCTCATTGAAGCACAGCCCTGGCTCTCCCTGCCTCTCGCCACTGGGCTGAGCTCCGAGCGGCTCTGCAGCCCCATGGAACACAGCCCAGCGGTGAGAGACAGGAAGGGCCAGGGCTGCTCTCCACCTACCACCACTGGGCTGAGCTCCATGGGGCTGCAAAGCTACTTGGAGCACAGCCCTGGCTCTCCCCTGCCTCCCACCACTGGGCTGCTTCAAAACTTGAAGCATTTCAAAAGTTTTGAAATGTTTCAAGTGCCCTCATTTTGTTTCAAATCTGTTTTGAAGCTCTTTGTTTTGTTTCAATGTTCCTGTTTTGAGCTCAAAACATGTTGAAACAGCTTTGAAATGAAACACTTGGTGATATTTCACAGAGCTGCTGCCAGCTAGCACCACACTGTAGCACCCTTGTGCCCCAGCCAGCCCCTCCACAGCATGTTGAGCTGGGGCAGAGTAGCCCCAAGCTGGCAGACTGAGCCCCAGGGCCTCTGCCAGCTAGGGCTATGCCACCCTGGCTTGACATGCTGCAGTCCTGGGTGCACATGTAAACACTGTACCTAAGGGCTTTAAACTCCTGGGCAAACTATGCCAGTGTTTATTGCGTCACATTAATAGTCACTTGTAGACATGCCCATTGTGTGGTGCTGAGGAATATGACTGTTTCTCTTTTCTCACTGTCACAAGGTTGCAGAAATTAAATGCAAAAATCTGGTGCTGATGCACCATCAAGTTTGAAAGGGCAAGTATTCACATTCCAGAAGTTAGGATTTCTGCCAGACCATTTACCAGGCTAGGTTGCATGTCCTTTTTCATTTACAACCCTGGATGTATTTATAGCAAGCATTACTGAACCAAAGTTCACATTTATCCAGGGCTCTCAGGTATACCAGATTTTACAGGAAGTTCAAAATGTGATGTGTGTCAGGCTGCATGTTATTCTACTGACTACCCAGCCAAAAATACTGGAAACTAAAAGCCATGGTCATTGGTCTCCTCTCTGCTATCTGTCATGTATACATCTGTACAATTCATAGTCCTTGTTTCCCAAAATCTCAGCTTTCGAAGGAACCAACTACTAGCCTATTTAACAAATGTTTGACAGAACAATTACACAGAGATGGGACTAGAACCTAGATTAGTGATTCTCAATCTGTGTGCCACAAGAACCTTTTAAACGTGCTCTGAGTTATCATGTTATATTAGCACTGTTAGATGTGCAAACACCTACACAATTCACAAGATGAAACCCAGAATTTTTGCACTGGAATCTATACTGTCAAACATATTCTCATTTGTTCTGAGTTCTTTGCAACAAAAGATTTGCTCTACTTTTCTGTAGTCTAAAAATGAGTGAAAGCTAAGAGCTGGCATTTTCCAAGGGGACCATTAATCTAATGAGGGGTGCCTTGAGTCTAAAAAGGTTGAGAACCGTTGATCCAGATCTTTAATATGGGAGATGGAAGTGTTCGCTCTGCGGCCATTTCAACTAAATGTAACAAATACATATTTGTTGTATAAATTACCAAACCACATTCCTTTACTAGAGCCAGTTTTCATGAATTTCAGTATTTGATTGCCATATATCAAAAGTTTGTAACCTGGCAATTTGTGCCAGGTCCCTCTCTAGTGGCTGATTCATACAATTGCTCCCATAGCTAATTGGTGGAGGTCTCTTAAACGTCCCTATAAACAAGGCATCTGAGCATCTCACAACCTTTAATGCATTCACAACTCCTGTGTGAGAGCAGTGCTATTGTCTTCACTGCTGTAGGTTCTATTTCCTAGATGGCATTCAAAACCAGTCTTTGCTTTCTTAAATAGTTCTTCTTTTGCAATAATTGACAATCCCATGGAATTTTTAACAATCCTACTCTTGTAAATCACTGATACCTTGGTTAAATCCTAAGTCTAATTACATTCTGTCCCCCTACCTTTTCTGCATTCCTGATTTGAAATAGAATCCATTATCTAAAATGTGCAGTTTCTGGTAGTTACCTCATTCTGCTCCAGAGATGGCTGCATTTGGATATTTGCTACATACAGGATAGTATAAAACGTTTGGGGTTTTTTGCTTACAGTGTAATACATGCTGTGGTGTTTTAGGAAATAAAGCTAGGGCAGTGTGTGGGATCCAGGGCTGGGGCAGGGAGCAGGATAGCCATGGGTGGCTTGTCTAGGGGGCAGAAGGGTGGGGAGGAAGTGCAGTTTCCTGCTGTTACGCACAACCCCAGAGGAGGCATGGGGGGGCATGTTCCCCCCCTCATATTTGTGCATGGGGTGTATGTGGGCTGCTTACCATGGACTTGGGGCTTTCTGCCCTGCTTCCTTTGCCCCTGCAGCCCCATGCCAGCCGCACGTTTCCTGCCCACCCGGCAGGAGTGGAGGCAGCTCATCTGCCCTCAAATTTATGAGCTTTCTGGTGGGGAGGGGGAGGAGATAGAAACACAAAAAAAAATCTTATATTATTTCCTTTCATAATCTCCATGGGGACTTTACAGTGTACCTTAATTTGATCCCATTGCTTCTTGCTGTGGCTACAGTTCAGAAAAATAAGAATGTGCTTCAGGTTCATGTTTAAGTTCTATTGATTTCAAAATTAAGCACTTGCTTAAGGATTGTCTTGTGTAAGGCTTCCTGAATGAAATCCTTAGTCCCTGTACCATCTTAAAATCCCTTCCAAGTGTTTACAACTTAAAATTCTTAATTTTAATATTGAGGTTTTGCATTATAATTCAGTAAAATGCCTGAATGGACTCACCGGATAAATTCAAAACTCAGGAATCTGGGACTTTTTTGTCAGAAGCTGAGTCATGATCAAGGCAGTTTTTTTCTAAAGCTAGTTAAAGGAATGTAACAGGCCATGCTGGACATTAGAAAGGAACAAGGCTTAACTTTGGGATTTACTTAAAATAGTGTGAAAAGCAAGAATTTCTCAGGGTGATATCTTTTATTGGACCAACTGCGTAGTTGGGATAGAGTAAGACAAGCTTCTGAATGCAAGACAGTCTTTGTCTGCTTTCTAGGCTTGTCTAACTCTATCCCAACTACACAATTGGTCCAATAAAAGATATCACCCAAAGAAATCCTTCCCTCTTGCATAATTGCTGGATCATCATGGCTACAAAATCATTCTTATGCTACCATTAAATAAAATAAAAATCTCCTTATCAAACAGGACATCACATTTGAAATATGAACTGAATTAACAGCAGGTACCAGAGTGTTTGAGTTGTTTGCTGTACTATATAAAGAATTCATTTACTCTTTTAAGAGCAGAATGATGAAAATGTCAAGCAGTCCAAAGGCTTTGTACTCCCAAAAGAGCTGTATCTGATACCTGCCATCTGTCTGCTGTAACACTAGAGGGAGTCATTGACCAAAATAAATCACAAAGGCCTCTGAAATAGCACAATTTAAACCAGCATTTTTTGTGTCTTGAATGAGAATGAAATATGGACTTCTTTTTAAAACTTCTGTTTTTCCTCAAATATATCATGGAGGCCTCATCTGGGCTTCAGAACGCTCATGGATGGATAGAATTGCAGCCTGATTGATGAGGCAGGCAAATTCAGTCTGAGCTGCTTTGTTTTGTCCCAGCCATGCTCTCCTGGGAGATCCTTTTGAGCAGAGCTGAAGGCAGTTCAGTTGTTATAAATAGTCCACTGATGACTTCTGTGACCAGATTCTGAAAGGCTGTGTTGAAGGACGGCAAGTTGTGTTTTTTCAGTTCACTACAGACTGATACCACTTATTTTGCTTTCTGGCCTGAGTGGGTGCATGTACATGTGCTTTATGGCAAAGCTGACTAATTAGCTTTGCAGTAAAGTGTCACCATTTACACATAAGCCCCTACTAGGGCACAGTAACTTAATTCTACTGTTGGATAGTATTGTTTGGGACAAGTACTATCCTACAGTAGAGTAGTTATGTGTGCCTAAATGCACATGTAGATGGTGACCGGCGCTGGCTGGGGCACAAGGGTGCTATAGTGTAGGGGCTGCCTGCTGCTTATCCCTGCACTATAGCACCCTCATGCCCAAGCCATCCCTTCTGCTACATGTTGAGCTAGGGTTGAGCAGACCCAGACTGGCAGGCTGAGCCAGTCAGGGCTCCTATGGTCCCAGGTGCATGTGTAAACTCTGTGCCTGAGAGCAATAAACTCCAGTGCAGTCAGCGCCAGAGTTTATTGCTACATGCTGATTGCACATGTAGATGCACCCATTCTATACTTAAATAGGCCACATAAATGACAAGTCAGAGCTTAACTCTCTACTTATTTTCTCCTAATCACATGTAAGTATGATATGTATTCACTCCTATAAATAGCATATTCACAGGACCTATAATGTTATAAACAGCAAGCTGAGGGTTCCGCTGGAGTGGAGGATCCCTAACTGGTATAAGGGATTAAGTATCAGTAAACAAAGAATGGCAAAAACCCTGGGTAACATAAGTTCTGTAACAGGAGTGAGCTGGGTGTGGAGGAGTACATTGCAGTCTGGCAATCTCTCAGCCTCTGCACAGCTGGAATTTAGTCAGGGCTGCTCTAAACTATTCTAGCATCTGGGTTAGACCCTGACTGTACACAAGATCAGGGTGTTGCTGCCAGTTCCTTTGCAGCTGTGCCACTTCTTCTGTAACTGGAAGATTATGGATACAGTAAATAACTAAACTCTTGGTGCTTAAAATGATAAGTATGATTTGAAATGGGGTCCCCTTGAAGGCAGACCATTGGTTAGTCAAGGGAAGGGGGACCCCGTAGGTTCAGCTGGCCATGATTCTGAGCATCTGCATCCAATGGAGCAGAAATGATTATACTGTAGTTTATCCATCTTATCCACTGCATATTAAATATGTGGCACAGTGAGTCAGCTTCCAGAGGAGGGTTGGGGAAGGTTTCCAAGCAATGTGTTTGGCCTGGTGGTTGGAGCACTTTGTTGGGAAGTGGCAGATATGGGTTCAAATCTTCTCTGGTTGAGCAGGGCTCCTTGCTCAGCTTGGATCTCCTGCCCCCTGGGCATGTGCCCAGGTAAACTGGGGGCATACAACTTTAATACCACCATCAGGGAATTCCCATGTATTTGGCTGCTCTCCTAACTGATACAGTCTTGGGGAGAACAGCCAATCAAGGCTGCTACAGGAGGCAAGGCTTGTTTTCTCCTAGGAGCTGACACCATTCTCATGGGAGGCAAGGAGGAAGAAGTTGAAACAGTCCTACAGATCCTCCCTAAGCAAGGCAGATGGCCCTTCTGCTCCTTTTCGCAGACTCTTCCTGTAGTACCTGTCCTGGGAAAGGAGAAAAGAGCCCCTGCTGCAGCAGCTTCCCAGGCAGGTGGGGCTGAAGAAACCCTGAAGTTGCAGGAGGAGTAGAGGTGGGGATGGGAAGGTAGACCTGATGTAGGAAGTAGAGAGTGATGAACAGATATGAGGGCAGAGGTAGGGAGGGGGAGCTCTTATTGCCATGTGCAGAGGTAGGTAGAGATGGAAGCTAGTTTTGCCCACTTTTGGAGCTGATTTCAGCTCTGAGTACATGTGTAATATAAAATTCATGCTGAGGGGCAAGGAGTTCTGATACTGCTGTGATAAGAACTTGGGAAAAGAGGTTGGTCAAAAAGTCCAAATTGGTGGTGCTCAAACTTTGGGCCCTATGGCCAAATAAAGGGTGTGGGACTGGTTTGTGTTGTGGGTCAGACTAGGCCTTGTACACCAGGATTGGGCCCCACACTGCCTTCACTCCACCATGTGTGCCTGGTTTGGCTCCATGCTACTTCTCCCCAGCTACATACCCCCTGTCGCCAAATTTTTGGAATCACAAGCCAGAGGCTGTGCACCTCTGGTCTAAACTTACACTCTTAATAGATAAGCCAAGTAATTGGAATTTACAACATAGACATGCATAAAAATTACAAAAAATTAGTTTCTATCTAGATTGAGCCCTATTTGAATTTGTGTGTGTCAGACACTTTTTCCTTTTGGCAATGCTAGAAATGTCCTGAGGTGTCCTTTCTAGAATGTGATTTTATCTGCAGTCCCCTGTGCATCCAGCTGTTCCATATCAGTCATATAATCCTTCTAATGAAAGTATTTTCTCAGTGTCTATCTTCAGTTTAATTCTGTTGAGTCCCAGGGATGCCTCATCATTCTTGACTCTCATCTAACACTTTGTGATGTGTTTTGTTAAACAGCTAAAGAAAATTGCATTGGGAAAGCTGCTGATATGTTTCCTTTAGTATTTTGGACTGTAATCCTGCAGATCTGTGGTTATTAGAGAAGATCTCTGCTTAGAGCAAGGAAGATTTCTCAAGGCGCTGTTTAAGACTTCCTGGTTTGTGCTGGCAAATTGTTAATCAGTCCATGACAGCATAAATAAAATTAAAGGGTTTAATTAAAACTAATGAATGAGTGAATGGAGAATACACAGCATGTTCTGCTTTCAGAGCCCTGGTGCTCTGAATAATTAAAATGTCACAAAGTAGAAGATGCCTTAGCAAAAAATGTTGGAGCTGCAAAAATAGAGGCCCTTGAACTTTGGCAGTTCAGGAGATTTTTATTTTTTAAACCTGTATTCTTGTAATTCATGGTAAAGACATATACACACATTTCAACCTGTAACTTTCATTAGAGAGGAGTGGAGAACAGGAGCTCAGAGCCAGACCCCTTTTGTATTTTGGATAAGGATTCAAATGTCTCTGCATATGCAAATCTACTCAGACTGTTTTGATTCCGGGTCAGCTCCAAATCAAGAAAGGGCCTGTCCATGTGTCTCCCCCTCCCCCCGGCCCCTCTTTCTGCTTCAGATACAGCTGTTATCTTGCAAGACTAAACAGCACTGACATATCACCAACCAATCTGAAACAAATATTAGCCTTGGTTTGAACGTGTAATCAAGTCTGAGCCATAGTCCGGGCTTGATGTGAATCCTTGAACTCAGCAGGGTCGTCATGACACAGTTGAATGACAGGCCAGGAAGATGATCTTGGCAGTTCTTGTTTTGAATGGACCTGAGACACAAGAATTTGGGTTTAGAAAGATAAGGTCACCAGTTTGAACAAGCAGGTGGCGGTCCTAGATTACCCATTATTTATAATCGCATTACAAATAATGGGTGACCACTGTCCACCTTACAGTTCTAGGGCTACTTTCCCAGCTCTGTATGAGATATAACCAGGGATCCTGGTTTCCCTGCTAAAAAACCCACAAATTCTCTGATAAAACCCTCAAAGTCCATGATTAAAATTAAAGGTCTCCCACAGCCCCCCAGCCCTGCTTATGCCCCCACTCTTCCCAAAACAGCCCCCCAGCCCCACATATGACACACACAGACATGCAGGCACAAACACAGACATGGACATGCAGGCACAGACACATGTAGGCACAGACCCCAGCAGGTAAGTGTATGCGGGGGGGGGAAGGGGCAGGGTGGGGGAAAGGAAAAGGGCTGGGGGGAGCCAGATAGAGAATGGTGTGTGGGGAGAGGGGATGGGGGTGCTATGTCTCTGTGCCTGCTTCCAGGAGCAGGGCTTGGTGGGGTGAGGGCAGTGGTGCCCCTCTGAGGGCCACACACACACTGCCCAGATGGCTGGATGGGAAGAGAGGGTTCACACGTGGCAGTCACCACTGCCCCATGCTGCTGCCACTGCTGCTTTGCTGTGTCTGGTTGCATATGTGGCTCTGCAGGCAAGTGGCACAGGGTGCAGCAGCAGTGGTGCAGGGTGGTGGCAGTGATGGCTGCTGCATGCAGGGCCTCCACCCCCCATTGGTGCCTCTCTGCAGGCTACATATGTTACTGGCAGTGGCAAAGCAGTGTGGGGCACGGCAGTGGTGGTGGCAGCAGTGTGGGACGATGGCAGCTGCTGCATGCGAGCTCCCTCGGCTCTATTCGGCCGGCCAGGCAAACCACGTGTGTGGCCCACAGAGGGGCACCGATGGTGGGGGGAAGCTCGCACATGGTGGCTGCCACTGCCACCACCCTGTGCTGCTGCACCCCATGCTGCTTGCCTGCAGAGCTGCACGTGCGACTAGCCATGGCAAAGCAGCACAGAGCACAGGAGTGGCGACCACCGTGTGCGAACCTTTCTTTCCTGTTCGGCTTTCTGGGTGGCACTCGTGTGGCCCGCAGAAGCACACCGCTGCCCTCAGCCCCCGGCCCTGATCCTGGGAGGGGGGCACAGAAACATACTCCCCCCACCCCATTCTCGACCTGGTTCCCCTAACTCCTTCCCTGTCTCCTGCCCCTTACCTGCTGCGGTGTGTGTGTCTGTGTCTGTGTCTGCCAGAGAAACTCCTGTGGGAAGCTGGCTGGAGGCTGAGGGAGGAGGAGGTGTTAGGGAAAGCCCCACATGGAGTGCCTGCCTGGCCAGCAGCACATGGACCCAGAGTGGTGCTATCAGGTTGTGGGGGCTCCACGCCTCCACGTGTGGCTTCCCTGAGGGGCCACTACCACGCTGCTCTGGGTCCACACCAGTGAGCACTTCATGTCTTCCCTCAACACCTCTCTGTTCCCTCAGTCCCCAGACACCTTCCCGCGTCCAGCTCAGTCCACAGCCAGTTTCCTCCCACAGCCCTGCCCCATAACGCCCAAACTCCACTTATCTCACAGGCTCCAGGAAGAAAAGTGAGCCAGATCCAAGCCTTGGGTGAATGAGAGCCTCAGGCCCTGCCCTTCCCTCTCTCTCTCTCTCCCCCCACCTCCACCCCTGGGCAGGGCTGGGGTTTTCCTGCCCTTTTTGCAATCAGCACTTGTAGGCCAGAACCCTGCATGCCTGTAGAACTCTTTGCAAAAGCGGGGAATCTGTGGGTTTCTCTGTTAAAAGGGAAAATCTGTTTTTTCTCTGATAAAAATGGGAACTTCGTGGTTTTCTCTGTTTTTCAGTTGATATAACCTGGCTTTCTTACTGCCCCTACTATTACGGTCCCTCCTATGGTTCTCTTTGTAATCCTGGTCAACTCTGAGCCTTTCCGTAGCTCCATTTGCCCCTTAGTGAACCTCTTCTTTGCAGGCCAGCTGAAGGATGGAACAGGATCCACAGCTACGTGTTCTGACTGCTGACTTCACAAGTGACATCACAGTGCCACTAACATAGCCAGTCAATGACACAAAGAGCTAGACTGATACCTGGTGTGAGCCCACTCAAGTCCGTGCAGTTACACGAAGGATGAACTTGACCCCACATAACATGTTTTTAAACTCTTGACTAGAGGCTATGCTCTAATGTCAGGTTGGAGCTGAATGGGGAAGATAAGGTTTCTCTCAGAGGTAAATAGCTGCTTTGCTTGTGCATTACTCTCTATGCAATTTTCCAATCTGGCTAAGGTAATTTACCTTGACAGTTTCTCCCAGTTGTGGGGAAGTTGGCCAAGGCTGCTGCAACAAGTTGCCCCTTTTACAAACAGTGCCAAGAAGTTTTCAGTGTCTATGCTGGATAGACAAGTGTGACAGGGCACTTAGTACACCTGTCACTTTAAGCAGAGGCAGGCTGAAGGAGAAGCAGCCAGCAGGTGTGGCAGGTGCCAGTCAAGGAGACACCTGACAAGAAGGGGGCTGGGCTTGAGCCAGAGAGAGAGAAGCTCCTGGGAGGCAGCGTGGCAGCAGGGCTCCTAGCAGGACAGCTGAGCTGGGGTAAGTAGCACAGAGTCTGGGGACAAAGGTTGGGTGAGCCCGTAACCTGGAAAGGCAGGCTTTGGAATAGATAGGTGTGAGGGAGCGGCGGCTAGGGGCGGCCGTGAACTCCCTAGCGCCCCCTACCGTCATGTTAGGGTGAACGTAGCACCCTCAGCAGGGCTCCTAGCAGGACAGCTGAGCTGGGGTA
>NW_017728951.1:33937250-33938429 GCF_001723895.1 Crocodylus porosus | reverse complement strand
GGCACCTGAGCTGCCTGGGTGATTGGCAGCTCTGCCAATCACCCTCACAGTCACGGGGCACCTCCGTGGCTCCGTGACAATAGGACTGGGAATAGGGGTGAGTGAGCCCATATCCCGGAGAAGGGGCAAGGCTGAGCAAGGCCTGGGAGCAAAGCTGGAGCCTGAGTAGAGGTGCCAGAGGGCAGATTATGGGCCAGAAGGCCTGAGCCCAGAGACAGGGCAGAGTGTAAGCAGGGCCAGGGAGCCCAGAGGTCTGTAGCCCAGGAAGGGAGGTTGGCCAGTGGGGCCTGGGAGCCCGAAGGTCTCACTGGCCCAGGAGTGGGGCCAGGGACCAGAGAGGGATGAAGAGCCACAGCGGGAGACTGGCAGGGCCACAGGAGCCCAGGAGTCTCACCTGGCCTAAGATTGGGGCCAGGGCCCAGAGAGGGGCCAAACACCTGGTTTCTTAGCTGGAAACTGAGGGGACCAAGGAGCCCATAGTTTGGAGGAGGGACAAGGACTGGGGCAGGGATCACATAGCCCAGAAAGGACATGTGTTAGCATTTAATCTGTGAGGTGTGGGGTGGGTACTGGGGAGGATAGAGCCCACATAATTGGCCCTTAAGGCAATGATCACAGACACCTGTGGTCATGAGAGTGAGACCAGGCTTGGGAAGTCCTGGGGCAGCCTCCCTTTTCTTCAAAGATAATAACATCAAGGCATGGCAGGATTGTGAAGAGTCACAAGTTGGCAAGAGCTGGTTAGTTTTGACAAGCATAATGATCCATCTGGTCCTTAAAAATCTGCAAAGGAAGAAGTGGATTTTGCTATGAAGTGAAAAGGCTTGTTAATTTTATAGAAAGTAATTTTAAAGGTGAGATTTGGCCCTGAAACGTTAATTAAAGGTATAATGCCTTGGCATTGTGAACAGAACTAATTAAAAATTCTGTCAGAATGTTCTTTTAGGTAGAAAATGGCTTTCTGAGGAAACAGAAATTTGTGTAAAAATAAATCCTTATGTTTGAATATAAAATGTTTAGGATTCCCCCCAACCCTAAAATTTAGAAGAAAACAAATACAATTTTCTTTTTAATTGAAATTGTTCTTGAGGCAGAAAGTAATTTCTTTGCTTGTATGAAGGGAACTGAATTTATATATAGGCATACCTCGGAGATATTGCGGGTTCGGTTCCAGACCAC
>NW_017728951.1:33919267-33937239 GCF_001723895.1 Crocodylus porosus | reverse complement strand
ACATGCCTTCCTCACTAAGCTTAATCATTTCTAGCTTTTGATTTAAAGTGAGAGACGTGCGACTCTTCCTTTCACTTGAACACTTAGAGGCCATTGTAGGGTTATTAATTGGCCTAATTTCAATATTGTTGTGTGTCAGGGAATAGGGAGGCCCAAGGAGAGGGAGAGAGACGGGGGAACGGCCGGTCCGTGGAGCAGTCAGAACACACACAACATTTATCGATTAAGTTCACCGTCTTATATGGGCGCGGTTCGTGGCGCCCCAAAACAATTACAATAGTAACATCAAAGACCACAGAGCACCATAACAATTATAATAATAATGAAAAAGTTTGAAATATTGCGAGAATTACCAAAATGTGACACAGAGACACGAAGTGAGCAAATGCTGTTGGAAAAATGTCGCCAATGGAAAAATGGCGCTGATAGACTTGCTCGACACAGGGTTGCCACAAACCTTCAATTTGTAAAAAACACAATATCTGTGAAGCGCAATAAAGTGAAGCGCAATAAAATGAGGTATGCCTGTATAGGTGATTGTGTGCTTTTAGCCAGAGATAATTCATTAGAACCTGTCAGTGGTTTACCAAAGTAGATTAGTTCTTCTGCCTTGCCCTATAATATAGAGGAGGGGTTCCCAAACTGTGGTATGCATACCTCTGAGGTATGCAAGATATCTCTGGGAAGGTTACATAAGGGAAACTAGGTATTGGCAGATTTAATTTGCATTATTATAATAATTGCCATTTAAGGAATTAAAATATAAAACATATGCTGGGAGACGTACACAGGTAACTGATAAATCTGGAAGGGGGTACAGAATATGAAAATTTGGTAACCTCTGATATACAGGCCTTAGTTATCCAAAGGGAAAAAAAAATTGATAACCAAGAATTTGAGCTAATTAGTTAGGGTCACTTCCTTACATAAATTATGTTGATTTATGTGACTTCTTGGACTTTAATGAATGCATTAATAATTAACTACAAATTAAAATAATCACAAGTACGAATGAAATGTATTCTGATTCATTACCTCACAATTCAGTTTCAATTAAAGGGTTGAGTACTCGTTTTCAATAAACCTTGGATTCCATTCTGTTCTAAATGACATCAATGAAAATCTCAAGTAATTCCAGTGAAGTCAATGGAATTATTCAGATTTATGCAGACATACATAAGGGACAAATTGAGCCTACAGATGAGTAGTCCCTAATCCTTCTCATGGGACATGTGTGACTCATGAGGCTGAACAACATTGTTCATGGCTATAGTGTTACTCTGATGAACTCTGGTCAGCTTGGGAAAGAGGGAACATGCAGGAGGACAAGAGCAGTCCACTTTCTGAAGGAAAGCTTTATTAAACCTGATATAAAACCAAAACAATAAACTAACGGTAACTTGAATAGCCCTGGTAAGTATAGAACGGGCACATCTGTATGTGAGCTTTAATGTGTATACTCATGTGTATAGACAAAACGAGAGGCATGTGTGCATGACACTTTAAAGCGGGCTAAATGCTTTTGTACCACTTTAATGGTGTCGGTGTTTGCTCGCCTCAGTGGTGTATTGCACATTAATTCCAGCAGCTGTAGGAAATTTGATGATGTAATGCACCTTAAATGACTTGGGGAGAAACAAACTAAACCCCCTTTGAAGAATTTTGGTTTGCTGCCCCTACAACCATGGAGCAAAGCAGCGGGCTCCATGCAGCTCCACAGCTCTTCAGGAAGCCCTGCAGGCAGCCTGGCAGCAGCCCGGGAAAGCAGGCTTCACCCAAGAAAAGCAGCTAGCCTGATGTTTTCCCCTCTCCCCCTCCCCTGGAGCCTGCATACCTGTCTGAGCTGTGTGGTGGCCCGGTGCTTCCTTCCATGGCTGTGTCGCCCTCCCAGGACTGCCCAAGCCGGGTGCCTGTGGGCAGGTGCTGCCTGGGGCGGGGAGCGCTGATGCCATGGAGGGAAGCACCAGCCCCACCCGCAATCCAGGAACTGCTTCGCCCACTGGCAGCTTGTCCTCCCCTTCCCACTGGAGAGGCAGGTAAGGTGGGTGCATGACACAGGTGTTTAATCAGCCCTAAATTGAAGCATTTTTTTTTAAACCCACAGCTTCATTTAGGGCCCCCATTTCATTTACGTATGCCCTATTATTAGCCTATTTTAATGCACATTAAAGCTTCACAAAAAAGTGTGTTTTTGCTAATGCACATTAAAATAGGCACGTACCTTTTTCTAGTGCCTCACAAGAGATACTAAATTTAATCTGCATTACCAAAAGTGCATTAAGGAACGTGTAGACATGCCCACAGTCACCCATCTGCAGGTTGGTCTAAGGTGATGGCCAGTTGCCATGGATCCTGAGGGTCACCTTCAGTGGTATTCCTGTCAGCTGGCAATCTCTTTCAGATATTACTCGCTCCTTAGGCAGCTTAAGGTAGACCAGTGAGTCTGCTGTACATATCTTTTTCATATGCTTCACATTTGTTGTTACCAGGCAAGCTTGTCTAGCTGCATGGGCACCTTAGCTGTATGATTCATGGTGACAGCCTAGCGGTCTCTGCTGCCTACTGATTGAAGAAGCCATTAATCAGCAATACTCTGTAATTAACCCTTTTCTGGACTAGTCAGGCTTACAATAGGAACTTTAACATTTAAAATAAGGGCAATAGGAAGAGCAAAGTATTGTCTGCAATGCATTATTTTCTCATTACTGTTGCTCATATTGGCAGGAAGGGTTAAGGACTACTTTCGTAGATTTAATGGGTTAACTTATATGTCATTGCTAATATCTCAAAATGATGCTGGGTGCATCTACACATGCAATTGTAGTACATTATTAAACTTTGGAGATTATTGCTATAGAATTTTTTGCTCCTGGGCATGCTGTTTGAAAGCGCATCTGAGAGAAATTAACTCTGAAGCAGTCAGCTCCTAAGTTTCATAGAATCATAGAATCAATGAGTCGGAAGGGACCTAGACAGATCATCTAGTCCGACCCCCTGCCATGGGCAGGAAGGAGCACTGGGGGTGGGAGGGGTCATAAGACCCCAGCCAGGTAGCTATCCTGTCTCCTCTTGAAGATTTCCAGAGAAGGTGAGAGCACCACCTCTCTAGGAAGCCTATTCCAGGCTCTGGCCACCCTTACAGTGAAGTAGTTCTTCCTAATATCTAACCTAAACCTACCCTCCCTCAGCTTGTGGCCATTGTTCCTAGTGACTTATCAGAGGCCAGCAGCAGGGACTCAGGAAAAGTCTGTTCACCAGGGCCCTGGGGGACTCTGCTGCCCACACCCTCCCAGATCAACACTGACCCATCCACCATCACCCTCTGGGTGCGTCCCTGGAGCCAGTTTGCCACCCATGTGACTGTGCATTCATCAATGCTGCAGTCCCTCAGCTTGCCCACCAGAATTGGGTGGGACACTGTATCGAAGGCCTTCTGGAAGTCCCAGAAGATGACATCGACTTCCTCCTTCACATCTAAGCTCTTTGTTATCTGGTCATAGAAAGAGACCAGGTTAGTCAGGCAGGATCGGCCTGGCACGAACCCACATTGGTTACCCCTCAACATCACATCCCCTGCAGGGCTCTCACAAATGTGGCCCTTGATAATTTTTTCAAAGACCTTCCCCAGGATAGAAGTGAGGCTGACTGGCCTGTAGTTGCCAGGCTCTTCCTTCCTCCCCTTCTTGAAAATAGGGACCAGATTGGCCCTTTTCCAGTCCTCAAAGACTTGGCCTGAACACCAGGAGTCCTCAAATAGCCGTGCCAATGGCTCCGCAATGACACAAGCCAATTCCCTCAGCACCCATGGATGAAGGTCTTCTGGGCCTACCGACTTGGACACATCTAAGCCCTCCAGGTAATCCTTAACTAGGTCTGAACTAACAGTCGGGGGACTCGCACCCTTCCTGGGCCTCTCTACCCTATCACCCGAGAGCACCCCCTTGTCAGTGGACAGGAACATGGAGACAAAGAACTTGCTGAAGATTTCTGCCTCCTCTCTCACATCCATCACCAACTGCCCTGCCCTGTCCCATACGGGTCCAATGTTACCCTGAGACTTCTTCTTGCTACCTATATACTTGAAGAAGGACTTTTTGTTATCCTTAATCCCAGAAGCTAATCTAAGCTCCATTGCTGCTTTAGCCTCCCTTACCAAATCCCTACAAGCTTGGGTCAGGGAGGTGTACTCCTCCTTTGTCTCTGCCCCCTGCTTCCACCACCAGTACGCTTTTTTCTTTTCCCTCAGGCCAGCCTGGATATCTGCGCTCAGCCATGAAGGTTTCTTGGACCCTTTTCCCACCTTCTGGGAGGGTATTACTTGTAAATAAGAGTACCACCCTGTTGCAGAGTTATTAGTTTCCTGCGCCCCTATTAGGGGTGCACATATAGATACTGAGACGTTTACTGAGCTCTGTAGTAAACATCTCGTGTAGACATCCCCACTTATAATATTTCTAGGTATTTGGGTCACAAAACATGATTCTGTTTTTCCCAGATGATGACCCAAATCCTGCTAAGACATCTGCATTTCTCATACAGCTACATTTTCACCTTACTAAATTAGTTTGCCCTTTTGCATGTATTCAGAAGCAATTTAGTTTGTACCAAGGGCAGATCTAGGTGGTCACACCCTGTTTTGATTCCTGCTCTATCCAAAGTTAAAAACCAACTGCATGGTAATAGTTGTGACATTTCTTTTCAGGCAGTACTAAGGGAGCCAACTGATTTCATTGAATATTATAACCAGGCATCATGGTTGTCTCTGTTTAAAAATCCCAAATTTTCTGATTAAAACCCCACAAATCTGTGTTTTTCCACAATTCAAATCAAATGTCTATGTGTGTGTATATGTGTGTACAAGTTTCCCTGGCTTTATGCTGTAACTACATTCCTGGAAAATGGCGCATAACTCAAATTTGTGTAAAGGGAACCCACTTTACAATGTAACAAATTGGGATACATTCCAAGACCTCAACTATACTGACTCCCAGACTCATTTCTACCACTTTTGCAGTACAATTTTGGTACTCGCCAACAGCAAACAGTACACACAAGCACAGGGCACTATCATAATGGGGATGGCAACTACAGAAACACATATCGCAGATGAGCAAGGAGCACAGATCCACGCATGAGACTATATTTTGGTATGTGTTACTCCTACAATGCACCACAATGCACCACAAAAAGCAGCTGACTGTGGGTTTCCACCACACAGATCGTATAAGAGTAAATTTACTGCACATATAACAAATTTTTGGTATAAAAAGGGTCATTGCATAAGAGCAAATTCACACATACAGAACCCGCATAAAGCAAGGGAAACCTGTGTACAGATTTCCGTTGATTTATGTGGTACATGCATTCCCAGAAAATGGCACATAAATCAAATTCACATAAAGTGAACCAATTTTATAATGTAACAAATAGGGATAGGTTCCCATGGCGGTGAGGGAGGGAGGGAGGGAGGCTGGGGACTAGGAAAGGGGTGGGGGGAGGGGTTCTGCTCTTGGGGCTGCACAAGGGAGGAAAGCAGAGGGAACCAAATGGCACTCACTGCAGCTCCTGCTGCAGTGGCTCTGGGAGCGACTGGCACCAGCTGTCTGCAGCTGCTGGGCTGCACTGTGGTCCTGCGCTTGTCCCCCCGACCTGAGCTCTGCCTGTCCCTACTCACCCCAGCTCCTAGGCTGCACCATGCCCTGGTACAGGCAGCTGGTGTCAGTTGCTCCCAGGGCCACTGCAGCAGGGGCTGGTGTGAGTGGGAAGAAGTGGAGCCCTGGGCAGCAGAAGGCACAGCATTTCTGCACTCACCCTAGCCCTTGTTGCAGCGGCCCTGGGAGCGGCCAGTGCCAGCTGTGGAGGGAAGCGCCAGTGGGTGCAAGAGGGTGGTGGTGCCTCTTGCTGGTCTGCAGTCCCTGGAGGCTGCGGGCTGGGGGGGCTGTGCCGGGTTCCTCCTAGGGGGGCATGTGCCCCCATATCTGTGTGCAGGATAACAGCAGGCTACCACTGCAGGTTGGGGCCAGTGGCAGCACCAGGCTGTTCCCGGCGATTTAATCAGCTATTAGATAAAAGCACCAAAAAGGCCCACTGACACGCCTGATCTGTACAGACATTGCAGGGCCAAGTAGAAGTAATGTACTCTTTCTTCCAGTAAAGCAGTTTCCTTCCTTCCTTCCTTCCCCTGGGCCCTCGCCAGGCTGCCTTTTTGCTCTCTTTTGGGTGGAAGTTGAAGGCTTTGGGATGTGTATGAGGGGATGGAGCAGGGTCTGAATCGGTTAGGACTGTGTGGCCGGCACGCCGACCGCGTAGCATGTGAGACACAACGTGAAATGCAGCGAAGGTGTCTGTCACGGTGTGATGTGTGGGTGGTTTGGTTGGCCCGGGGGTTTTTCTTTTGGCCCGGGATTTGGGGTGCGTGGGACGCACTTTTGCGGACGGGCTGTGGCTCGGATCTCTTTGTAATACTTGGGTGGGCATGAATTCCCTTGCCCAATTTGGGTTCTGGATCCGAGGACAAAGAGACTTGTCCGATCTCGGTTTTGGGTTGGTAGTAAGTTGTTGGTGCTTTCGCTTGCAAGCGGCCACCATTGTTGTACCCCTGAAGCCCTGAATAAAGTATTTTAAAAGTTAAAAGTCCTTCCTTCCTTCCTCATCTGCAAGCAGTCCTGCTAATCATTTTTGCCTAGTTTGTTGTGGTTTTATACTTTATATAGTATAGTAAACTAATACACATTCCAATAAAGTTATTTGTTTTTGCTTTGATCTTAAACTGAACAATATAGCCCTAGGCCCCTAATATATTAGTAAAGCTTCTAGTTTCTCTTTAGCTGGAGAAAAATATATGTTCTATGTGATAATGTACCACACTATCTTCCCATGGATTGTGCCAGAGGTGCCCCAGTGCATTTAAGCTGTTGTGATCCACTGTAAAAGCACAGATATGCTGTTAAAGCACAGGAAGCAGAAGGGGCAGAGTTCAGTATTAACCCACACAGCTGCTACGAATTTGCAGTGGGCATGAAAGGGTTAAAACTGTAACTTCTGTAGCCTGAAGCAGCCATTGAACTGGTTCAGGGTGAGTAAGCTGCTGTATGCAGTTGGACATGCCTGGAAAGATTGTTTATTCTACATTCATCCTTCCAAAAACAAGTTGTGTGTTTTACTGGGGGTGGCTGGTATACGAAAAAAAATCAATAAGCTTTCTCTAGCCCATGGGGTCTTAAGATCAAATATACTAATGAAGGACTAGAGAAGGTACAGAAAAAGGCATCAAGGATTATTAGAGGTATGGAAGGACTTCTACATAAGGAGAGACTAAAGATGTGTGAGTGGGACATGATAAAATGCTAAATGTTTAAAAAGAAAGTAAATAGGGATTTATTTTTTACTATCTCCCAATACCAGAGCTGGAATTCCTAAAATGAAACCACTAGGTAGTAACTAGCTTAAAAATAACAAAATACAATTCTTTTTCATACAGCATGTAATTAAAGTGTAGAAGTAATTGCCATAAGATGTTGTGGAAGCTGACAGTTTAACCAAAGTAAAAAAAGGGATCAGACAAATTTTTGGAAGAAAGGGGCATCATTAGCTATTGAGTGTGGAGTTAGGGGTACAGACTCTGAATCAGAACTTCCTAGACCTTAAATGCTAGAGGATGCAGGTAGGAGAGGATCACTGGAAAAACCCTGCCTGTACCCTGTTCACTCTCCCTTTCAGCATCTACTCTCTGCCACTGTGTGACACAGACCTATTTGAGGTGCCAAGGGTCATGGGCTTTGGCCATTCACAAACAACTATAAACCTCCCTGACCAAGGGAGGCCACTGGGGACATATCAACTAATTACTTAGGACAACTAAAACAGAAACAGGAATGGGAATGAAGTGACAAGTTAATAAGGGATTTGGAAAGGGACATTAAGGAGAGCACACCAGCCAGTTCCCCCTGCCACCAGAATGAGTTGAGGGAGCCCATGGACTCCAACCAGATTCTGGAGGAGGCAGAAGGGGGGCTGCAACCTGGCACACTTGAGGTATGTGTGTGCCAGGGTCACCATCAGTTGGCAAAAGGGGTAGATGTCAGGGGTGTCCGTAAAGTGCACCAGATACACTCCCTTGGTGATGGCTCACTGGAAGAGCCATCAGCTGAGGTCTCCAATCGCTCATGGGATCAAGGTGGAATACAGACTGATCCACTGGGGGCTCTCACTCCAGCCCTTGCATAGGGTGTCCTGCCACTTTTTGTCAGGGCAGGATGCGAGGATGGGATGATGCACTGTGCAAAACACAAGCATGTAGATCTGGCAGCAGTGGGCTGTTCAGAGGTGGTCTGGCTTGGTATCCCCCAGCCTACTTGGATGGTGAGGCAAGGAGTGCCATGGGGCCTACTGAGGCAGCAGCCTCACAAGTAGCTTCAGAGGGATGCAGGTTACTGGAGGGCAGGGAATGCCTTTGCACAGGACCTGGGCAATATAGGTAAGGGCAGTGGGCAGCAGGGCAGTTTTTACCTCCTGGAGTATGCATCAGGGAGCATGCAGCATGGACAGCGCCGTGTCAGGCCAGTGCAGAAGGATCCTCCCATCCTTGCCTGGCATAGTCCAGGAGGTGTCTGACCTGAGGGATGTTTGCCAGGATCATCCTCTGGGGCATCCAGGACAGCTCCATTTCTGGCACCACCAGCTGGGGGGTTTTCAGCAGTGGCTTGGCGAAGAGGTAAGTGCCCTGGGCAACCTTCCCTGGGGACCTGGAGGCAGAGACCAGCCTCCAAGCCCTGAGGAGATCCTAGTAGAAATCTGGCAGCTCTTCCAGGTCCTGCTTGGGGAGACCTCACGGGCAGAAGAACTGCTAGTCATATCAGAAGCCTTGGAGGCAACAGAGGAAGGTACAGCCAATCAGGCACCACGTCACCTAAACACCAACACTGTACATGAGCCTCTGCAGGGCCTGAATGTGGAAGGTGTGAACCTGGCTTTGGAGGTAGATCAGGCTTTGCATGCCCTCCCACGAAGGGAGGCTCAAGATACTTGCTCAAGATACTTGCAGAGACCTAGTGCCATCTTGGCAAAAAGCACTCATCCCTGGAGACTTGCCAGGAACTTTGGAGGCATGGCCAGGGTGTTAAAGCAGCCTACACTCCATTGGATGTGCTGGAGAGCACATGGGAGTGAGCTCACCTGCCACCCAGCACCCACCATCAGGCCAGAGATCTTGACTTAGGTGACTCAGGCAGAGGAAGCCACTGGTTAGATGAACTTTCAGGCTTCCACCTATGCCAGGTCGCTTGGGTCCTGGATGGTGAGGAGTACGTTGGTATATGCTGACTGGACCACGTTCATGGGTGGATCCTTGATCACCAGCCCCACTACCCACTTGTGAAGGAGGCAGAGGAAGGGCTCGAGGACAATGATGTAGAGCTGGCTTGACAGCAGGCAGCCTTGATGCATTCCTTGGCTGAACAGGATAGGCTCCATCAGTGTCCAGTTGAGCTTGACCATACACTGTGCAGAGGCATGCAGCACCTGGAGAAACCGCATGAATTGGGGACCAAAGCTGAATGCCCTCAGTGTGCCTGATAGGTACCTGTGATCCACCCTGTCAAATGTCTTCTCTTGGTTGAAGATGGAGCACCCTGGAACTGTGTAAGTCTGGTCAGGGTGAATCGCATCCTACTGCATGGACTCCAGGCACAGCAAGATGGCTTTCTCTATGACCTTGTAATCCATATAGAGAAGTGAGACTGGGCACCAGTTCCTCAGGTCACAGGGGTTTCCCTCTTCAGACAACATGGTCAGGATGGCCTTCTGCACAACAGGGGGGAGCTCCCCATCCCCTTTAGATTCAGCCCAGACCCTGGCGAGGTCCAAGCTTAGGATGTCCCAGAAGGCACAGTAGAACTCCATGGTCAGCCTGTTAATGTCTGGCGCTTTGTTGGTGTGCATTAGGTGGATGGCATCCAAGAGCTTGGCCAGGGTGAGAGGACCCTTGAGCTAGTCCCAGTCACCTATGCTGACCTGTGGCAGTCCCTCCACAGGACCTAGGAGGTGTTAGTGTCAGTCAGCTATGATGGGAAGACCTCTGCAGAGAAAGCCCTTGCCCTTTCTCACAGCTTGCTGGGGTCAAAGGGGGGGCGGGGTTTCTATCCTTTGCCAGGAGGCAAACAATGTACTTCTTGGTACCCCTTCTCTTCTCTAGGGTGTAGAAGTGGGAACCACAGTCCATCTTCCGAAGGAGCTGGGCACACAAGTGGACAAATGCTCTGTGGGCATGTCAGTGAGAATATTGTGGGAGACTGTACCAAAAGCCTTGCTAAAATCAAGGTACACCAAATCCACCCGTCTCCCCACATCTATAAAGCCAGTCATCTCATCATAGAGGGCAATCAGGTTGCTCAGGCATGGCTTTCCCTTGGTGAATCCATGCTGACTGCTCCTAATCACCACCTTCTACTCCAACACTTCTTGATTTCAATATTCCTTACTACAATGCTACATCTGACCACCAACAAGATTCCAGTGGGAGTGGAGCTAAACAACCAAATGGATGATACACTGTTTAATCTCAGCTGACTCAGCCAAAATCAAGACTACCCTAGCCTCAATCATCAAGCTCCACTGATGATGCTGTAATGTGTTCTCATTCAGAAACAGATCTTTAGGCAATCGTCAATGTCTTTAATGAGACATATAAGACAATGCAACTGATGCTTTAACATTAAGAGCTTGTTAATAGAGGACCTTAGTGTTCTTAATGAGCAGTCCCCAACTTCAGTAATTCAGATTTATGGTGAGACTCTGGAGAACATTATTTCCCATACCTTGGAAGCCAGCTCTCACAGAAGGCTGACATAGATGAATCATAGAATCAAAGAAACTTAGGGTTTAAAGGGACCTCAGGAGGTCATCAAGTCCAATGCCGTGCTTAAAGCAGGACCATCCCCAACTAATTCATCCCAGCCAGCGTGACCTCAAATGTTCAAGTGCAGCCTTTGGACACCTGTTGTATGTTCAAAGATTGTGATGGGTGTTCAAAGATCACAACATCAGATTTGAAACCAAGCTCATAGTTTATGAAGCAGTTATGATCCCTACCTTAATGTAAAGAGCTGAAACATGGACAACACACAGAAGACACCTCAAGTCCCTGGAGAAATACCATCCACACTGCTTGCAGAAGATCCTTCAAATTCAGTGGGAAGACAGATGCACCAGTTAGCATCCTCTTGCAAGCAAACAACATGACTATCAAGGTGATGATCATCCGACATCAACTTTGCTGGGCTAGCCACATCATCTGGATGTCTGACTCCAGACACTTAAAGCAAGTTTTATTCTTCCAGCTCAGTCAAGTTTTATTCTTCCAGCTCAAGAGGAGGGCACAGAAAGTCCTTCAAAGACATCCTCAAGGCAAATTTAAAAAAATGCAACATTCACATCAACTCATGGGAGACTACCACTCAGGACTGCCCCAAATAGAGGAAGAGTATCCTGCAAGGATCTCCATACTTTGAAATTTCACCATCACAACAGGAGATGGAAAAGTGGGAGCAGCAGAAACAGTATGTCGTGGACTGAACCAAGAATACAGAGCCACCCACCCTGCATGGAAACACGTGCCCAAGTTGCAATAGAACCTATTGATTCTGGATTGGCCTTGTCAGTTACCTTTGGACCCACAGATAAAGCAGTTATGGAAGACAATAATCCTTGACTGCAAGGGATTGCCAATGATGACGAGAATGTACTCATGTTTTTAAGATGTCCTGGGATTCCACCCCTGCTGCCAATGGCCCACTGAGGGGTGTGATGTTATACTTGTACAAAGTAGAAGACTTTTTGTTTGTTTTTATGTTTAGAACACAATACACAAAAAGGGTCATTCTGCTTTCTTCTGGGGCAGAAGGTAGGGGTTCTAGTTTCTAATCAATTGGATAGGTTGGTGGGATGAGCCAGTCAACACTGTCTTTAAAATCTGTATCTTTCCCAGTTCCTTCAGGGGGTTGGCACAAGTCTCCCATATTCTTAGATGCAGCGGCAGGTTATAGTGGGACAAAACATCAAAGCACTCTGCAGCTAGGATTTATGAGAAATACAAACTTTAAGTTTCACCGTAAGGATTTGATTCACACAGTCTAGGTACATGTTCCTTAGGAATGTTCTTTGTTTGGCCAGAATAATCTTGTACATACTCCTGAAATCACTGGGATGTTGTAGCATGGAGTCAGAGCTTGACCCTGCTACGTTTATCCTTCCAGATGAGTCAGAGCTGGAAACACCATGGTGAGATATTCCAGCTGCAGGTGTGGTCCTTTTAAGACTGGTGTTCTTGGCAAATGGAGGGGCAGAAGAGGAAACATAAAAGGATGCTGGTGTCCCAGTCCATAAAGGCCCCAGACTGTCTAGAAGCAAGGTATTATCACCTTTCCCTGGAAGGGGGAATGAGCCAGGAGCAAGCAACTTACTGGGGGTCTGCATGGAGGTACAGGGAGATTCAGAACAAGACTGGCTCTGGAGTTCCTGCTGCAGGTTGAGAGAGGTCACAAGACTCTCATCATGGCATGCAGAGAACCTAAGCAGCCAAGGACATGTGGGAGACAATAGATAAACATAAGCAGAGAGAGATCTTGAGTAGTACTGCAAATCTGACACTGGTACCAGATGCAAAAAAAGCACTGTGACAGGGATTTATGTCCTGCTTGGCATCAGGGTAAGGCAAAGATAACTGCCAGGGTTCTATGGGAAGCAGCAACTGTAGTTCACAGAGTTGCTGCAAGCAGTAATAGGACACCTCAGGTCAGCTGCCAGTTCAGGTGGAGAGGACTGGGAATCTGCTGTGCTAGAGAGTCCTGGGCAGCCCACAGCCTATGACTTTGGGGTGGGCAGATGAATAACCAAGGAAAATACCCTGTGCTGAGCCCATGGTTTGTGGCCCAGGGAAAAGGAAAAGAAGGGGGTGGAGGGAAGACCCCATTTAGAGCAGTGAGTGGGGGGAAGACACCCCAACACCCCATGGATGAACTAATGAGGGTCCACCGAGTTAAGAGGGCCCCTAAAGAGAAGTGACTGAGAGTATAGACCTGCACACACAAGGTCATTCTGTTTATTTTCTGCATTGATATAATTTGGGTGGTATGTAAATGGAGACCACATGTGGTTGGCCAGTAGGGAGTGCTCGTGTGCTGAACCACCCAACTCACTTTGCCTGACCACCTTCCAGGCTCTGAGTGCCTCCCTGGGGGCACCTCACATCTGGCTGACCCTCTTCCTGGAGCACACATGCAAGCCTGAGGGTAACACTGCCACCACCCAGGGTCTGGACTGATTTTGGCTCTGTGCCCACTGGGAAATACAGGTCTAGTAGTCCTTGAGGGGTACTCAACTCACTGCAGGAATGTGGGGTGCTTCCCTCAGTCTGAAGCACAAATAGTGGTCTCCCTTAGTCAGCCAAACCAAGCAGACCCCAAGGCATAATCTGGACCATCTTCCAGTAAGTTTCCCATGCTAGGTACAGAAGGGAACTTTATTGGTTACAAGGAGTAGGTTTGGAATAGGGTACAGGGTAGAGCAATATCAGAGAAATACCTTAAAGCAAACAGTGACATGGTAGCCTTTGATCACGCATCTGAGTTACTGCAAGCTATATATTTAGTTAGCTCTGAAGTAGCTTACTCGCAAGTATTATCCAGAGGCAGGTGGAGATTCCCTCTGGAGGCAAGCAGTTCATTGAACATGACTTTCAAGAGAGAGAGCAAGTTTCAGATGATCCAGCTTCTCTGAGAGTCCTCATCATAGCTGCGGCTCTTCCTCCTGGGCAGTCTTTAACTTATATAGACCTTGTGACCTCATTTATGTGATCCAATGAAGGCCAGCAGTTGTTGGCTGCCAGTCAACCAATTTGAAATGCATTACTGCTTGTTGGGTAGACTGGCAGGGTCTCTAGCTTGTGATCTAATAACTGTGATCTAAAATAACTGTAATCTAATTCTGATTATGACACATCAGATATAGGGAAGAGAGAAGTGGTCTGATGTTTTCTATATGACATTCAATATCACTGAGATTAGTGCGTGAGAGATAGATCAGGGTGTAGGGGTGGAGAAGCCCTGGGCAAAGTTGGCATCATATACAACACACCTGAGAAGTTGTTCTGGGATACAGCTTTTTTCCAGCCTCCTGTAGCTTCATCAAAGCATGGGGGCAAGACACTCAGTGGCAGGGAAAAATTTAGGACCTGAAAGCGAGCAGGTGCCAGTTTGAATAACACCCTGTGACAGATGTACTTTAGGAAAGATAGATAAATTGGCTCACAGCCCCTTTCTCTGCCAAAACACTTGCAGAGAAATATTAGGGTGGCCTACTATTTATACAATTTATAACTGGGCATTCCACGGCAAAATTAAGTAAAAAGAAAATGTAGTCTGAAGGTCAAGAAATTTGTTGACAGCTAGATATATTAGCTTTTAGCTAGCCAGAGAAAACAGAGACGCTCCAATGCATGTCATGTATAATTATGCTAGGCCCAAGCCATGCAGAATACCCTGTAGAAAATAATCTTACATTTATTGTACCTGGATTATGGATCAGAAGGGTGAAGAGGGTTTTCTTATCTCTTATTTTGAAGCATTTGGTATGTTGCCCTTTCTACTTTCTTTTTTCTTGTCTGAATGAAGTCCTTTCTTGGATAATAGCATTCCACTTCTAGTCTCTAGACACCCATATACAAGTAGGGGGTGCTTATGCATCTCAAGCATCTGATTACATTTACTAAAAATGATACACACCAGATACTGGGTCCACTATGTGAAGGAATGATGGTATGTATGTACTACTTTAACACTGCAAATTCACATGATGGGCCCAGTCCATCTCTTTGCTTGTCTAATTTTATACCATTTATACCAGTACAGAACTGAAGTAACGAAGGCACCTGTGAATCAAGCCCAGTAACCAGAGTCAGATCAATTGCTAATTTTGTAAAAGCACAACAAAACCAAACAACCTTTCTGGAGATGAAAGGAGACTAGAATCAGCATAAACACAGCTTTGTAGTTCCCACTTCACCGGACCCTGTAGAAGAATTGTAGGTACAGCTGATATAATTTACACTGTAGCTGAAAACACTAACTTCAGCAAATATAGAAAGTAAAAGCAATTTTGGAGTAATCTGGTAGAGCAATTCCCTCCACAGTAGGTTTAAACAAACCCAAACTGATGCTTTTTACACAAATGATTATAAATAAAAGCCAAAATTTTGTCAAAGCAATAGTGTAAACTTAACATATTGGCCCCTTGGTGTCATTTGAAGAAAATTAATGTAGAGGGCCAAAGAGACAGAATCTGCAATATGTAATGCTCTGGAGACGTGGCTGAGATTTTGTTCCTAGCATAGCAGAAATAAATGCTCTTGGCAAGTCATAAGGGAAAAATAAGACATGTACATAAGTAAGATTAATCAGTAAAGCTGGCGTCTATCTCATGAGTCATCTTTGACATCAAAAAACCTGAAATATACAAGGTTTCTGCATGTCAAATTTGTGCTACCACAGGAAAAGAAACAACAACAGAGAATCTCTCACACAAAGCATGCAGCAGTTATTAGAATGGCAAACATCCCAGTACTTCAATGGGGCTAGGATTTCATCCAAGCTATGCACAGACCCTGGTAGTGTAGAAGGATCAAATTCTGAGTTTTGCTCTCGTCCTTGCTCAGGCAAACTCACCAAGAATGCAGTAGGAGGGAATCCTGAGTGATAGGATTTCTTCTGATTTTTTGTGTCATCAATTTCTATGTACTCCAGAATGCTAGATCCAGGATGTGTCTACATAAACTCCTGCACAATTCACGCTGGAGTTTATTGCTCCCAGGTGCCATTTTTGCAAGTGCACCTGGGACCGCAACATGTTGAGCCAGGATGGAGCAGTCCTGGCTGGCAGGAGAGTCTGGGGGTCAGCTTCCCAGGTGGGGGCTGCTCCAATCCAGCTCAAGGTGCTGGTGGGGCAGGTGGGACTTAGCTGGGGCATGAGGGTGCTTCAGTGTGGGGCTAGCCAGCAGGCAGTCCCTGCACTGAAGCACCCATGTGCCTCTACCAGGCCTGTCAGCATCTACACATGCATTGTGCTGGAGTAACTCCACAGTAGGATAGTACTTGTGTTTGGCAGTACTATCCCGTGGCAGAGCTAATCAGTTTATGCCATCCTAATAGCACCATATGTGTACATAGTGATGTTTTACTGCAAAGCTAGTCAACTCCACAGTGACTGTCTCATGTAGTTGCACCTCCAGTGTTCCACAACAATGAGCTAAAATAGAGAAGTGGACTGGGCTGTCTCTTGAGTTTCTGTGCAAGGATGGGCTTTGTGTGCATGTACAGAGTTACTTCTACCCACAGAGAAGGAAAGGAGCCTGCTCTGCTTCCCCACAGCCCATCGTGGATAATTATGTGTAGATTTGTGCCTGTAGAGCATAAGGAGATGCTCATAGAAAGGCCTTGCTTTCTGCAACATATTCCCTCCTTTGATCACAGATTTCAAGTCAGACATCCAGCCAGGTCATGCTTGCAGCTGTATTTACTTAGCAAAGGGAACCCAGCTGTCAGCCAGAGCAGTGATGTCTGTGTAGAATCATAGAAAATTAGGGTTGGAAGGGATCTGAGGAGGTCAACTAGTTCATCCCCCTGCTCAAAGCAGGACTGTCCCCAACTATATGATCCCAGCTAAGGCTTTGTCTAATATTCAGTTGGGGTCAGTAGAACCAAGAGTTGCTCTTCATGTATTGCTGCCTCTTCAAGTAAGAGGGCCTCCTATGATCAGCCAAGCTGGGAGGGCTGCCTACAATCTCTGATATCATTTTCCTTCTTGATACCTCCTATAGAAAGAACCCATCTACCTTTATGAGATCCAGGCACCAAGGAGTGTCTGTGCTCCATCTTTCATCATGCATAACATACCTTGGACCTTATGCTATATGCTTATTTGCTCACTGTTTTACTTTCCCCCTTTTTCCAACAGAAAAAGGTGAAAATCAAGAAAAGAAAAGGGAATGGAATACATCTTCAGATTCCAATTTGAAATGGAACAAAATAAACATTTTGGTTGTTTCACTTTCAATTTTTCTACTGAGAATGGGAGTTGAAATCACAGCATATTCAAACATATATGTTGACTTTGCTGAAAATGCATGTTTGACACAAACTATCAGCCTCCTCTCGTTATTAGTTTTGCTCTAGCTTGAAAAATAAAGAGGTTGGTGATTTTAGCTGATGATTCAGGTTTAGCTTTACTTGATTTCACAGTCCATTTTAAAAGCTTCTCTCAGCATAGGAATCCTCCTTTTCATCCTTCGCATTACTAATAGTATTTATATTGCCTGAGACTCTAGCATTTGGCATAGATCAAGACTCTACTGTGCAGGCATAAGATGCTGCCACCTCCAACAATTCACATTCTTCTGTATGTCCCCTGGTAGTTGCAGATCTTGCTGCACTGTTATCTCCCTTCTCAGCCCTTTTGGGACATGTTACATTTATTATCACATCAGTTCATTATAGAAGGCAGAATTTTATTTCACCTACTGGGCAACCCAAGTGAAGCTTGATACCAATTCTAAGTCGCCTAACTAAAAGCCTAGGAGGGATTCTAATACCTCTGTATGGGTGCATAAGAGCTCTCATTATAGGAACAGCGAGAAGTTTGCACAGCTCTGGAGGGTGTTCCTATTCCTTTAATGTGGGAACTCACATGTCCAGAGGAGGTAACTGAGTCACTCCTACACTTTACTTGTGCAACTCAGAGTTGGTTGCTGGCTTCACTTTTGTTGTCCACTAGGCAAAATAGAATTCTGCCCAATTTCTTAAATATACAGGCATACCTCGTTTTATTGCGCTTCGCTTTATTGCGCTTCGCAGATATTGCGTTTTTTACAAATTGAAGGTTTGTGGCAACCCTGTGTCAAGCAAGTCTATCGGCGCCATTTTTCC
>NW_017728951.1:33914662-33919256 GCF_001723895.1 Crocodylus porosus | reverse complement strand
TTTTATATGCACTGGGAAACCAAAAAATTCATGTGACTCGCTTTATTGCAATATTCGATTTATTGAGGTGGTCTGGAACCGAATCCGCAATAGCTCCGAGGTATGCCTGTATATTCAAATGTCTGTATGTCCTTCGTGTCCATAATGCTCCTTCTTTCTGAACCTTCCTTCAGGCCTTCAGAGGACTTCCATGTCAGGGGTTGTAAACATCTGTAGTGCCTTGTCCTTGAAAAGGTATGTGCATATGTGAGGTGGGGGTGGGAGCAGATGCAAAAATATTTCTGTCCCTTTGTGCTGCCCGAGCAGCACAGTCTCAGGTGCTGCTGTCAGAGAGCCTAGGGCCCACCGTTTGCTGTGAACCCTTGAAGTACAAACTACCCACATGAAAAGAGGGGGATACGGAAGCAGGGCTGAGCTCATGCAGTCAAGCCCATCCCCTGATCCAAGTGATCTGAAGCTGTTGGAAGCACTATGCTTCCTTAGGGACATTTCCTGTCCAAGTTCCTCCTACAGTGATGCAGCCCCACCCATTCTACTTCCAACACAAGTCAGTGCCTTTAAGGCACAACCTAGGGTGCAGACAGAAATGCAGTTCTCAGCAGTAACTCAGAAGGACTTTTTGCAAAGCATTTTGCGTTACAATGTTACCCCAGGTCAAACAGAAGTTCACTGTTGTTCCAGGGGGAGAGGAATCTAGCTGCTGGTTGGGAGCCTGCAGCCAGGTTCCTGTAGCAATGGGCAGGCTCTGCCAGCGATCACTGTTTTCAGAATGGGAGGGATGGAAAGGCAGCAGGGGGAAGTCATTCTTGGGGCTCCCCAGCTGGTGCTGAAGGTTGGGGTTGGTGAATTGGAGCCCCCCCAAACTTGCGGGGCTCCAATACACCTGCCCCACCCTTTAAGGGGGCTGAAAACCCTCCAGACTGAACTCCCTCTGCTCACTTCCCCCCTCCCATTTTGAAAACAACACAGGTTGGGAGCTCAGTAGACACAAGTTACAAAAGATGCTACATTTTCAAATGTCCTTATCTGATACCTCATGCAATGAGGGGTCAGATTTTCACCTCATTGGCCATTTTTGCAGCTCTCTGCAGCTGTGCACTTGTGTTTGGTCACAGCTATGAACTTCCTTCTGTGGCCAGATCTGGTAACAATTGTCACTTCTGCCTACACCCCTGGTCCTTAGTATTTGCATCACGGGTGCCATCTTGGCCAGCTCATCAGGGATTGAAATCAGAGGCTGCCTGAGTTAAAAGCCTGTATATACAGCTTGAGCACAAGTGCCTGGCTTTGTAGCTGGCATCTGTAAACAGGCTCATATTTTCTAGTGGTTGGGCCGGGGAGTGGGATATGTAATGCACAGTGAGCAGTGGCTTGCAATAACACAGCATTATGAAACCATTTGCAGTTCAGGTTTTACCTGAACTCTTGTGCTGGGTGATTGACTGAACAACAAGGTGAGAAGAATGCTATTTAAGCCGTTACTGCATGCATGCATGTGTTCATATGCATGTGTGCAGATGTGTAAAATCTCTTCTAAGCTGGTGAGAAGCCTCTCAAATCACCGGTTCCTTAAGAGCTCAGAGAGTAGAAAATATTTTTCTATCAATTCCAATCCTCACCTGCCCCAGCTCCTACAAAAGAGCACCAGACCAGCACCCAAAAACGTAGTAGCAAATCAATCAATACAAACAGACTAGAACCCAGCATGTTTTAATCAATGCAAAAAGGAACAGCTTGCTTTATCCTGTGCCACGAAAAGTCACACTGAAAGCCTCCACACACTTTCTACTGTGATGATGTGCAGTAAACATACAACATAGGTAAATATAGGTACCTTTACATAGATAAACATACAACCTCTCTAAAGGTTATGCAGAGGATAGGGTTGGAGAAAAATAAGCAATACTACTGAATAAACAGTAGATGTCAGCACTGGTGCAGATACAAAACCAGGCAGCTTAGGAACAGATAGAAGAGTACCTACTATTTTATAGTATGTGTATGTGCACATGTGCACAGACATGTATGTGTGTTGTGATGGTGGGACAGAGCGCTCAAATGTAAGTGTATATGTACCCAGTATAGTTCAGGCATCAGTGGTAGAGGCAGTTTTAAAGTACTGATGTCCAACTGCAGCCCCCAAACCTCTAAATGTTAGTGAGAACTGGAGCTAAGTCCTATACCACTGAGAGGTAACCTTTGATATATGAATACACTGTCTCTTATACCATTGACTAATTTCTATTATTAGCATTTACAAGGGAAAATGGTAGGCCTCTTAAATATAGGGATTCCTGCCCATTCCCTGTCCTAAATCCTGATAAAAGATGTTAAAATTGAGTTAAGGTTGAGAGTGCATGTGCATACTATAAGGATTAAAAATATTCCAAAATGTTGTCATCTGCAGACATGTTGAGGTGTGGAAATGCACAGTTAAATGCTCACACTTTGTCTCTACCTTCTAGTGATGCCTTAAGACAGGGCTGTCCAACTTCTGAGTGGCCAGGGGCCACAAACTGCACTAGTCTGGGCTATGGGCCCCTCATCCATGTTCTGTTTTGGTGTAACTGTGCCCCACCATGCAATTCCAGGCCACGCCACACCACACCACACCACACCATGCCCGTAGGTGCATTCGATTGCACTATGTGCCCTGGGCCCCAAAAGCTCCCCAGGCCCTGGGCTACCATCCGGCCCTGCCTTCAGGGGTGGGGACAGGAAGTAGAAGCTTGTGGAGGGAAGGGGGGCATAGAGACCCTGGTGGCAGTAGCAGCTGGAGCTATGGGGAAAGCAGGAGCCTCACAGGAGCCCATGGGCTGTGAATCTACCCCTTGTGGACCACATGTTGGATACCCTTGCATTAAGGTGAAAAGATATTAAGAAAGTAAACTGATGTAATCTAATTTGGGACCACAACCACTGAGAAGCCTGTGTCATAATCAGATTTGGCTTTGTTTCAACCATGCCACCCCACCTTCTTCCTCACTGCAGAGCCACTGTGATTTCCACTGCAATGCTGCAAAGGGATGGGAGGGAGTGTGCCCGCACTACTTAGATCATTTACTTTTTGGGCCCCTGTACCAGGGAAGTGCCTGAGATCAAAGTGTTTGCCTGGTAAGCCTGTATAGGAGAATTTAGGATTTGTTCCTGTCCTTCCTTCCCTTCTCTGTTCAGCATTGTGTTGTCTCATAGCACAGACATCTTTAACCCTGCAGCTGTCATAACACTTGTAAACCACCCATTTTTCACAGGAGTAATTACATGTAACCCAACCTCCTGCCATGTGTGCAAATTGATCTCTTCCACTGCCCTTATTCAAGCTCTTTGGAATTCCTGGGTTTCCACACTGTCACTTCTCTCTAAGTCACAGCACCACTGTTTTCCGATTTGTCTTCAGCAACCTATGATGTTGGACCCTTTTGTCTGTAACTTTCTATAAGGACTCTACTTAGAGGACATATACATGGCATGGCATGCCTAAAATTCCCTCCTACGCCTCTTTTGAATTAAATAACAAGTTGATTTATCTCCTAATTGCACTGGATTATTTGTCAACGCTATTTTCCTTTGATTTAATTCCATCTCTCTTTCTCTTCTCCTTGGCAGACTTCTGGAGTAAAGCTGTCTGACAATGATTTACTGAGCACTTGCAGTGGCTTACCAGGCCTTCCTGTTTTTTCTCATATTTCTCACTGCAGCCAGAGATCAGGTGGAGAGTGGTGGGGAATGCTCACAGCAAAGCAGGAGCCATAAAGAATCCGCTTGGTTTCACATTTCATTACATTCCAGAATCCCAGATCAGATTTAGCAGGAGTGTTGCTAAACTAGACAGACCTTTCCAACGAACCTGGAACTCTGCTTATGACCAGTTTCCTGTTGGGTAGAGACAGACTGGGGAGTATGAAGAAACAAGGAGGCACAATTATAGTAGTATGCATCCAGCATTATGTATAGCTAATCTTTCAATATAGCATAAAATAACAGAATGAATTGAAAAAAATCAAAATGAAATGCTTCAGTGATCCTAAATTTATCATAAGTCACATAAAATTTATCATAAGTCACATAAAATTTCCAGATTTTGGCAGTTTGTACAACTTCAGAATGAAAGGGTTTTCAAAATGTTGAACTTTCACTTCAAAAAGAAATTCCAGCTCCTGACCTGTGTGAACTCTACCTCAAGGTAAGAATGTGCATGCAAGTAGTTACTGCCGAACACCTGATGTGTGGTAAAGTCCAAACTAGGGGTGTCAATTAATTGTGGTTAACATGCTGTGTTAATCAGTGTTCCCATAATTTTTTTTAACGCTTTAATTGCACACATGGTTTTGGGTCCTGTGCTCAGACTCCACTCTGCTGCCATCACCACCACCTCCAGTCCACCTAGCTGGGCAGCGGTGGTAGCACAAAGGACTGCAGAGCAGCTTGGGTGTGGGCTCTGGGCTGCTGCAGCAGGGGGTGAAGGGGCACACACAGGCACAGACACAGATGAGCAGCTGCAGCCTGCATGCAGCCAGGAATGCAGCCTGGCAGTATGTAGAGAACTGCCCAGCAGGTAAGTCTGTGGGGGAGAAGGGGTGTGGAGGGGGGAAGG
>NW_017728951.1:33903088-33914562 GCF_001723895.1 Crocodylus porosus | reverse complement strand
GGGCTGGGATGAATGGGGACCTGGGGCTGGGGCAGGTCATGGCACAGAGCCATGGGTAGCTCATCCAGGGGTGTGGGGTGGAGGGTGTAGCTCCCAATGCTGTGCGCCCCTCCAGGGGAAACATGAGGGGCACATGCTCCCCTGCACTTCTGAATGGGGCAGAGGTGGGCTGCAAGCATAGGCAGAGGGAGAAAAAATTATTGGTGGGAGGCGGAGTGTGTGCTCCCCCCATCAGCAGGTAAGTTTTGGGGGGAAGAGGCTGGGGGAAGGGGAAGGGGTATGAGGGTGGCAGATTGAAGCCTCTACGGTGAGGGAGGGAGTGGGGCACAAGCAGGGGCAGGGGCTGGGCTGAATGGGGCCCTGGCTAGGCTGGGTGGTGGAATGATCAGAGCCTGAGCTTCTCATCCAGGAATGGTGGTGGTGGTGGGGGGGTGCTCCTGCCACTGTGTATACCCTGGCGGAGGCCCAGGGGACACATGCCCCATGGATCTGTGTGCGGGGTGGAGATGGCTGTCACTGTGTGCTGCACTTTGCACTCCACTGCAGCTGCCACTGCCTCCGTGTGTGTGTGTGTGTGTATGTGTGTGCGTGTGCCCCTTACCCCCCAACCCTGCTGCTGCCCCTTATTCTTGACTCACAGTACTCTGCATCCTGCCAGGGCATATGGGAACCCCCTTCACAGGCCTCCAAACCTCACACACACACCCATAGCTCCCCACACCTTCACAAATACCCACACATACCCCACCCCCACCCCAACCATACAAAGTATCTGTATAATTTTGCATCATTTGAGTTTTTATGCACATAATTTTGAGTTTCCAGCTGTGTAATTAAAATTGCAATTAATTGTGACTTTAATCATGCAAATAATCTCGATCAAATTTTTAAATCATTTGACAGCCCTAGTCCAAACCTAAACTAATGCATAGTAAAGTGTCACCATCTACATGTATGTGGCACGCATTAAATTAGTTTAACATGCTGTTTGCTAGTACCAATGCATGCAGGTACTAGAAAAATGATGTATTAATTAATGCTCAGTAGTGCACATGTAGATGCTGATGTCAGGTGCAAACTGTGCCCAGTCAGCCACACCAACAGGGGTCAAGCCTCCTGCTTGGTGCAGAGCCACATGCCTGGCAGTTTGTGAAGCCACGTGGCAGGGACAGTTTGCTGCCTGTCTCAAGCTGGCTTATGGACCCTTGGCCTGATACCTGGGGCCCATGCCAGCTTCTGCCTGTCCCCTGAACACCGTGCCCCACCACTGTCTGTCCCATGGGCTCTGTGCCAAATCACTGTGGGCACATGCTGGGCCCTGCAGCTCTGTGGACCCTGGCTCTCCTGCCCAGGACTCCCCATGGGTACAGTCTGCCTTTCAGGCAGTGGGCCCCATCCCAGTAGGCACATGCCAGATGATGCTGGTATGCAGAGCCCTGGCCTGATCCCCGAAGGCCCCTGGCAGCAGGTGCCATGTCAACCTCCCTGATGCTGGAGACAGCAGTCCAGGGGCCAAATTGGAGAGGCACAAGACCATGAACCTCATCACAATCTGGGGTGATGCGGAGATCCAGCAACAGTTTGGCCAGGTCACCTGGGCCAATGCACACATATACACAGTCATGATGGAGTGCATATTGGAGTATGGCCACCAGTGCTCAGGCCACCAGTGCTGTGTGAGAGCCAAGAGCCTGTGGGCTTAGTCTATCCAAGTTGGGGGCCACAATCATTAGTCCAGGGCTGCTCACAGGTCCATGCCCTTCATGCAGCAGCTGGACTGGATCCTGGGCCCGATGGACCCTGGTAAGGCCCACCACATCTATTCCAGGACAGGAGCCTGCACCACTGGCCAGTGACCAGGAGGATTTAGTGTAGGAGGGTCCCTTGGGTTTCTGGTGCCAGGTCCCAGTGCACTTCCCATCCACGGGCTCACCTGGCAGCTCAAGTAGCCCTGGCCAGCACCTGTCCTGCCAACTCCAGCAGCACACCCTAAGCAAGGAGGACAGATTCCTGAGAGAAAGTCCTCTGCTAAGCTGAGGCTGTACCTGGAGCCCCCTGCCAGCCTGAGGTAGCCTTCCTGAGCCCCCTGCCAGGTTGAACTGGCCCCCTGAACTCCCTGCTAGCTTGAGGCTGCCCCTGGAGGCCCTTGCCAGCCTGAGCTGGCCCCTCCCTGAAAAACCTGCCAGCCTGAGGCAGGTACCCAGGCTGCTGCCATCAAAGCCTGGAGCTCCCCCTTGATACTGCAGGGGAGCAGAGCAGGTCAGGAGCAGCCCTGGACTTGATTACTCCTGTTGGGTGCCAATGTGCACCTAATAGGGAGCATGTGTACATGTGTTCCTGGCCAAAGCGTAATGTGCCTGAATTTACTGCACAGTAAGATTCAGGTGCCTTAATTGCACATGAAGGAGAGGGAACTTTCCTGGAAAGGACTCCTGGATTCTGCCTCCTGCTCTCAAGATTGTTTATAAATTTTTCCCAATGATGATTTCATTTCTCAAATATATAATTGATATGTATTTAAATTTGTAAGTCATGACACTATTCTGCATTATATTTTAGTAACAGAGGGCATGTCAACAGAAGCCATGGAGGTGTGTCAAGACAAGTAAGAGGAGACTTTCGTCCGCATTTGGTATGGTGATCTGAAAACAGATGGAACTTTTGCACTATGGTTATTTCACCTTTGTGTGCAAGATCAGTGTGAAGTAAGAAGGATAACAGGTGAAATGTGATTTCAGGAGTAAATTGATAATGGAGCATGTAGGGCTGGTATCCCATAAGGCAAGGTGCACTAGTGAGAGAGGACTGCAGAATGCTGAATATTTGACAGCAGTGGTGCTCAGCTTTTTAGAGTGATGGGCTGAGCAGGACCTGGCTGTACTGTGGGCATACTCCCCTTTGGGAGAGGGGAAGGAGAGAGGGGAGAGTGAGGTGGCTGTCAATGTCATGGAGCAGGACCAGAGATGGAGAGAGGAAGAGAGCCGACCTCAAGGCAATAGAGTCTGCCTAAGGGAGGGGGATGGAGAGGGGAAGGAGGACAGGGGGAGGAGAGAGCAGGGGGCTGCCGTAGGGATCAGTGGTAAGCAGGCACCCTGGTTTTCCCTGATAAAAAATCATAAATCGTCTGATAAAAAATTACAAATTTTCTCATGAACCCCCCCAGGGAGCCCAAGTCTGTAGTGGGCAGCCTGCCCCTGCCCCAACCCCCACTCCCACACACAGATTTGAGGGGCATGGGTCCCCTCTGCAGCCCAGGAGTGCACGCAGCAGCAGGCAGCCAGCTCCACCCCACCCTGCAGGCAAGCTACCTACAGCCCTGTCCTACTTCTTGCTGGGGCTGGGCAGTCTGATGTACTGTCCAGCTGGGCAGCAGCCTCAACCCCAGCCCTGCACAACTCCCTCCCTCCCTCCCTATAGGGGCCTCAATCACTACCCCCATACATACTTACCTGTGGGAGCTGCTTTCATGGAAAAAAGGAGTAAAACATGGGAAACAGAAAACCTGGATCCCTGGTGGTAAAGCACATGGTAACGAAGGGGGTGTGCTGGGCTGAGCTGCTTCATAGATTTCATAGATTTTCCTCATGCTGTGAGCTGTATCTAATTGCTTTAGAGGCCAGATCCACCCTACAGGCCATAGGAGGGGTGGACAATTATTTCAGCTGGCGGGCCACTTGGCAAGTTTTGGTGAATTGTTTAAAGTTGGACATAAAAAACCCAAATTGTACTAAAATCAAACATCTACAATAGCATGATATTTTATTTAAAAAAATAATGTTTGTCCTGATTTATATGTTTTTGAGTATTGTATAGAGAGGTGATTGCATAACAGCTAAAAATAAAGGCTTACTCTTGTATATTGTGGGGGCAGGGGTGGGGACTGTGTGTTGAGGGGCTGGGCTGGAAGGTAGAGCTGGAGCCCCATACACTGGGACAAAAATCTTCTGGCTGCAGCTTCTCCCTCTCCTAGCTGGGTGGGTAGTGCCCGGCACATGTCTCCATGGCCACCACAACCATTTCCCAGTGCTACTTTCTCCCTGGAGCAGCACAGCAGGGGCAGGAAGAGGAGAAGCTGCTGGGGGCAGGGGGAGTTGAGGAGTACCCAGGTGGCTGTAGCTGCACTGGGAGCAGCCCTGCCAGGAAGCTGTACAAGTTGGCCAGGGCCGCTGGTGGGCATGGATGGGAGCACAGTGTGGGCTGCCCTGTGCAGGAGTGGGCAGGGCTTGGCCCCACGTGGAGCACTATGGAGGCAGCCATGGGCTGGATTCTGTCAATTGGAAGGTATCTGCCTGTGGGCTGGATCCAGTCAATGTGGAGGCTGGACCCAGCCCGTGGACCATATTTTGCCCATTCCTGGGCCATAGGTTGATCACCACTTTTTTAGAGCTTAATTTTTCTGCAAGGTAAGTCTGAGGTCCTAGTATTTGGTACCACTGATTCACCAGGCTTTATTTTCCTTTTTTCAAAAGCAGCTACACACGCCTTCCTGTGTAGGATTCTAAGCTATGTCTCCCTTTCCTGCATGAAGTACTACTGTAATGAAGATGCCCACTGGAAGGCTTTCCAAATAATGCAGTATAGGCTTTTACTCCAGCCCCACCTGTAGGGAGTTTCAAGCAGGTGGAACACCATGTGAAGAAGCCTACTGTCTGCACCCAAAAGATTCTCTAAGGCAAAATGCACAAACAGTGATGGAAGCAAGATTGTCAGCTTCACTCACCACCATGCTGTATCCTCCTTCCCAGTAGCTCATGGGTTCCCAAGGGAACCTAGTGGCAAGCAGTCCCTGCACAGGGACTCAGTGATGTATCGTGGGTCTCTGGTGCCTGGGGGCCAACGCTTGCATTTGTGCTCTCCCCTCCCCATCCTTCTCGTAGCAATACTTAAAGTCACATGGCACACCGATAACTCTGAAGGGCCTGGCTGGCGCCCCCCGCCCCCAGGCCAGTGCCTATGGGCCATGGCCTCCTCCTGCCACCCCATTGGTCTGCCACTGCAGGGACTGCAGATCTGGTTGGTCCCTGCATAAGGCCCAAGAAGTTTCCTTTTTTCTCAACTCTTTCAGTCTTGTTTTAGGACCAGCCATAACAGGGGGATCATATGACAAAAAGTCAACTGACTAGATCTAGGTTTTTACAGAAGTCATGCAAACTGTGGAGAGAGGCCACAAGGTGGTGCTGTCCAACTAGTTTTATGCCATAATCAGGGTGTTTGTTGCCTTTCAGCCAAGACTTCCCTGTCACTGGCCTTTGGCAGTTTTGTCTGATTGTTTGGTTGTGATTAAATAAGGTTCAGAGAAGGGCAGGCATGTATAGTCAGGTAGATTCTTTCTGCTTGCAGTCAGGATTTTATCTTCATTATCTATTGAGATGTAAACGATAGTTAAAAATGCACAAAAAACAAAATGACCCTAAGGCTCAAAGGGAATTTACAAAACACCTTTCATAGATGAGCCTACAAACTTCACTTTATAAATCTATTGAATACAAAAAAATCATGGACTAAATATAGACATTGGATTTATGGCACATTATAACCCTCTTGCCACCTGATAACCCCAGGTAATCAGCGTGCATTTTACCAGCTACGTTCTATCACCAGGTCAACACTCCCCCTCTCCTCTCTCTCCCAACGTACCTGTCTCACACCTATTGTCTCCCATGGTTTCTAATTCTCACTGCCACACATTTGTATTTGCACAGACCTGAATTTTGCATATTGACTTCTATTCCATCCAGGAGAACATAAAACACCAGCAGACTCTCTGTGTGCCTGAAGAAGGGTATTTCTCCCTAGAAGCTTGCAAAGAACAAACACACAGTGTATTTTCCTCAGATTTATAGCACTGACCCTTTGGGAAAAAATGAATTGTCTGGTCACCGTACTGGCCCTGCTGGCCTGCTGTAGGGACTTCTGCCCAGCCCAAGGCAGTCTTGGCCCATATGGCCTACCTAGCCTGGCTCCCCATGGTATCCCATGCCTCCTGATGCCACGCCCTGCCACCCAGACCTTGTGCTACCACCCAGACCTTGTGCTACCACCCAGACTCTGGCAGGGACACTGATGATGTGCTCTTAGATGCCACCACCTGGGCAGTCCAGGCCCTCTTGGGCCTCTAGCCCTGCTGCCTCTGGTCCTGCTGGGACAGCTAAGACTGGTGGCTGCATGTTGTATAGACTAACTGGGGTGACAAACAATGGCTCAAGTCCTTTCTGATAACCTGGGCTACCTTCAAGGAGCTCCTGAAGCAGCTCTGCCTGCACCTGGAGTGGCAGGACACCACCATGAGGTAGCTCCTCCCCACAAACACTCAGCTGGCCATTGCCATGCTCAAGTTGACCATGCTCACCAGCTTCCACTACATCAGCCACCTCTTCAGTGTGGGCAAGGTGACCACTGAAGAGGCCATCCTAGAGGTGTGTGGCACCCTCCAGGACATGCTGGGGCACACCATGCTCTGTGTGGTGCTGATGGGGTCCCATACCCTGGACAGGACTGACATCCCTGTCACCTGCCCATCCCATGGTGACCTCCCTTACTACAGCCAGAGGGTCTTCTACTTCATCATGCTTCAGGCTGCTGCTGACCACCATGGTGCCTTCACCAAAGTGAGCACTTGCTGAGTGGGCAGTGCCCATGATGCCTGTGTGTTCCACAACTCTGCCCTGCCAGCCCTGATGGAAAGTGGGCACCTTGTGATTGGTTGGGAGGGGGGCGGGGCAGACCTCCAGGTGTGCACAGTGGTGGTTCTGTTCCTTTTCATCAGGGACTATGCCTATCCATTCCCTTCCCTGGCTCATGTGGCCCTACACCAGCCAGCTGGACCCCCACCAGGCATGCTTCAATTGGTGCCTGGGCTGGGCCCACACCCAGGTAGAGTGTGCCTTCAGCCAGCTGAAGGGACGCTAGCTCACCCTCACCATCCACCTTGAGGTCACTGAGGCCAACATCCCCATAGTCATCATTGCAGCTTACATGCTGCAAAACATCTACAAGGCCTGGGGGAGCTCTTCCATGAGGCCTGGGTGGAGGTAGAGTAGCGGGCAGAGGATGTCTGGCAGCAGGTATGCCAACTGTGGTGGTAGCAACACTGGCAGGCCTCTCCCACTGAGGCCCTGGGTGAACCAAACACTTGCCAGTGAGGGCCAGGATACAGGGTGTGAGAGGCGCTGGCTGATCACCTCCTGCTGCACTCTCCACTGTAGCCTACCGGGACTGCTGCCCATGGACTCCTGACCCACCATAAACCCCCAGCATGATGCTCACTACGGTTCTCCAAAAGACATGTTATTACCCTCCACAGAAACAGAGACCCCTCCACCTCCCTCCCCCACAACAGAGCCCATCTCCCCTCCCTCCCTAACAACAGCCTCTGCCACCTCCTCCCCTATTTCCCATAGAGCCCGTCCATCATCCACCCAACCCATCACCAATTAAACACCCTCTTCCCCATGCAGGCTATTTACAGTGTATGCTGGGTGTGTGTGCCCTCCCAAGGTGGGGGGACTGTGGGGTGGGGGATCCTATAGGCAGATCTGGGGACAGGCACCCAGCACCCTGGCCTCTTGCTACTCTCCTGTGGGTGTGGACACTGCAGCAAAGTCAGTGGGTGGGGGGCTTGCCCAGGAATGATGGCAGGGGCTGCTCTGCCAGCCCATCCATCTTCCCCTCCTGCAGCCAGTGGGCTGGGCCAGCAATGCCTCAGGCAGTTCTGGCTCTGCTGCAGGCAGTTCCTGCTCCCCAGCTGCATGGAGCTGGGGTAAGCAGTGGGGCTAGGCCTAGGTGGTGGGGCTGGGTGGCAGAGGACCTAGGGTGGTGTCCGGGTCAGGGGCTCCTGGGTGGTGGAGGTGCTGCTGCACCTCAGCCAAGGCCCATTGAGGGCCCTGCTGCTGGGTGATGGGTGGCTGCCAGGGGATAGGTGGGCCTAGGGCCAGAGACAGGGGTGGGGAGGCCCCTCCTCCCAGTGTGGAGCTTACCAGGTGGTCATGGTAGGCATGCCCAGTGTCCCAACTCAGTGCTCGCTGGTGGGGAGGATGTGTGGTTCCCAGAAGTGCCCTAGGGCTCACAGGTTCAGTGCCCAGCTGCCTGAGCAGGGGCCCCCTCTAGCTGGCTTGGGCTCCCAGCGCCCAGTGGAGAGGGCAGCTCCCAGAGTCCAGGGATGGGGAGCTTGACAGGATGGGTTCCTGGCAGCCCAAGGGGCCCTCTCCCAATGTTGCATCACTGCAGGTGCCAGGCCACAGCTGAGTTCAGCATGCTCAAATAGCTGTTATGGCTTAGGCCAAGGTCCCAGGGTGCAAGGATGTTGTCTAGCTGCTGCATAAAGGGCATGGACTTGTGGGCAGCTGCCAACCAGTGGTTGGTGACTATGACCCATGGTTCTCACATGGTCTTGACCTTCATGTGGCACAGGTGCACTGACTCATTGTGCCTGCACTCCCACATGCAGCCTGGCAGCCCCTCGTAGATGTGCTCATTAGAGCGCCCAGACCATGCAAACGGTGTCAGCCTCACCCCACAGTACAATCAGGTCTGCAGTCTCCTTCTGGGACCAGTTGGGGCTCTGGGAGACAGCATGTGGTGTCAGGGAGGATGCCAGCATGGCTACCTTGATGGGTTGCCAGTCCTCCACACAGCAGTCCCAGTGCTGGCAGATTTGGCCAACTGCCTGTAACAACCAGCACAGCACAGGGCAGGCAGGTGTGCAGTGAGGGCATGCTGGGCATCAGCCACAGGGTCCAGGTAGAATGTTACAGAGGGCCTGGGGTCAGCTGGAACAGGATCCGGTGGCCAGAGGCTGATGCAGGGGTCCCACTGTGCTTCTGAGACTAACAGGTGCCTGCAGGACCCAGTGCAGTGCGACAGTATGGGCCTGGCAGCTGCACAGCGCAGTGATGCCAAGGACCAGCACTGGGGCCTGGGCAGACTGCTACAGCTGTTATGGGGCCTCTGTGTGGGGCATATCATAGCCTGTGAGTGGTGGCATGTGGCCCTGGGCCCCAGCATGCCCACAGGCTTTTAAGAGCCTGGGACCAGGGCAGACAAAAAGCCACCCCAGCCCTGGAGCTGGAGACTTTCTCAGTCCTGGAGCCTTGGGGCTAAGCTGAGGCTGGCCTCCTAGTGGTGGGGCTGACTAGGAGCAAATTTGCTCCCAGTCAGCATCTACACACATTACTGTGCAGTAACTAATTGCAAGTGAATTTCTACAGTGTATTTACAAGTGACAAATTTACTCATGAATAGAGCAAATTACTCCCCAGTAAGTGTAATTTGGTACTTTGGTCTACTGCACAGTAAAGAATCTTGTGTAGAAGCATCCACTGTGTAGACTATAGTAGGCCTTAATGATAGGCTAGTACACTATGGAGTTACTTGTATTTGCTTGACCATAGTTTGGCTAAGAGAAGAACAGGCAAAGGAAATGATCAGGTAGGAGAATTTCACAAGGTGTGCACCATTTTGGAAAACTTCAGAAAGATGGATGGAAAAAACTAGGGTAAAGGTTGCACAGTCACCTCAAATACATGTAGGCTGCTTGCAGATAGTAAACCTCCCCTCCCCGCAAAAAACCTGTGCTTTACTGGAAGAAGCAACATGTTACTCCAACTGGGCTCTGCAGCATCTATGCAGAATGGGTGCTGCAGTGGGGCTTTTTGGTGCTTTTATCCACTAATGGAGTAAATTAACTATTAGATAAAAGTGCCAAAAAATCCTCAGTACAGTGCTGCGTCTTCTGGGTATGTGATGGGTTTGGTGCAGGAGCGCACTGAGTTTAAAGTAAAGCACCAGGTTTTTTTAATGTCTGCAAGCAGCCTTAGTGGTTTGATGCTAGACAAGGCTAATTTGGGCAAGATATAGCTTATATAAGGCATAAGAATAGGCATATGAATATAATTACAGCGCCTGTTAGGGACACTTTTATAGTTTTCATCTTATTTAGTAAGCTTTTTGATATTTTAGCCAAGCAATAGACTATAAAACCTGGGTCCACTTTGGAATTTTTGCTCTTTGGTTTTGAACTATTGTTCTTATTGAATTACCTTTTTCAAGCATACCTGGTTAGCACTATTTAGGAATTGAGTTTTTAAAACTAGGTAAGAAGGTACTTTCCTTAACAGACTGACCACCTGTTAGATGCTTTGTAAGGCTCTGGGGCTAGAAATTTTTAGATTAAATTGCTTTCAAATGTTGATAAGTTTGTTATGTCTTTAGATAAAGGTATATTGTAAATTCAAATAATTTGCTTGATAAGCCTAATCTGTGCTTTTAGTCATTTATATCATTTTTATATTTAGTTGTTGAACTTGCTATTAAGTAGGTATTCTTATGAGAATTTAATTTTGGTGGGACTGGCTCTTTTAGCCATTCTTGGTTCTCAGAATCCATCTGAGGGTCAACAAGAGACTCTTTAAATTTTCCTTCTAGTTAATAGTCATTGAAACCTTGTACACAGGCTTTAAAAAATGAATTTGTACAGTCAATTATTAATATAATTTTTACTATAAAGTAGGGAAAAATCATTGCATCAGTGAGACTGTGTGCAAACAAAAGGCTTCAGAACATGGGTGACTGGTATGTGCCCCTCCCCCCGTGACCAGTCCCACTGACCAGGGGGGTGGTCCCTGCAGCTGATCTTGCTGCTTAGGGTGGGGTGTCCCTTCGTAGCTGTTCCCACTTCCTGGGGGGACCCCCGCAGCCAGTCCTGTGATGGCCAATCACACAGAGCTCCAAGCCCCACCTTTGTTCAGCTGGAGCCCAATCCTGTCTAGGAGGGGGTGGCACAAGTCCCTGGGCCTGATCCTGGTATATGTGGTCTGGGTAGAGGCTTCAGGGGGTCCTGGAGCTTGTTTCCAGGCAGGTGGAGGCAGTGCAGGATTCCACGCCACTCCTGCCTGGCCAGGATTGGGCTCTGGGGACCCTGCACTACCTCTGCCCTGCCCAACAGGGCCTGATGTAGTGCACAGGGCCATGGCTTCCCAGAGGATCTGTGAGGAGCTCTGCAGGCCAGGTGATACACAGTCAGGAGTCCGATCTGGCCCATCTGTTCTTTCTCATCTATACTTATCATACCTGCCTTTGCATCTGGCCCATATTCCCTTTTTCATATGAATGATCAGTGAACAGCTCCCAGAACAGGAACAAACTGAGGAACATACAGAGATTATAGCAAATCAATTTTTTAGACTTATCAACACATTATTAATTCAATTAGTGGCATCTGAGGATGGCACCAAGATCCAAAGCTGGGATCCATATTCACAGGTGCATCTCAAGTAGAACCAGGGAGGTGATCCTCCCACTCCATGCGACACTGGTCAGGCCACAGCTGGAGTATTGCATCCAGTTCTGTGTGCCCCATTTCAGGAGGGATGTGGACAACATTGAAAGGGTCCAGAGGAGGGCCACCCACATGATCCGGGGGCAACAGGGCAGACCCTGCATTGAAAGACTGTGGGACCTAAACCTGTTCAGCCTTC
>NW_017728951.1:33891552-33902988 GCF_001723895.1 Crocodylus porosus | reverse complement strand
TGTTCAGCCTTCGCAAGAGAAGGCTGAGGGGGGACCTGGTGACTGTCTATAAACTCACTAGGGGGGACCAGAAGGATTTAGGGGAGACCTTGTTTCCCCTAGCGCCCCCTGGCATGACAAGCAATGGACACAAATTATTAGAGACTAGATTTAGATTGGACAGCCACAAGAACTATTTCACAGTTAGGGTGGCTAGGAGCTGGAACCAACTTCCTAGGGAAGTGGTGCTGGCTCCTGTCAAAGATCAGAGTCTTTGATTTCAGATGCCGATGGCAAAAGGTCAGAGGCTAACACAACAAACTCTGCAATTGTAGTCTATCCCTCTGTATTAACAGTGCTGCATATACACACCACTGTCTGTGCCACATTTCAAATCACTTGAGCTTCCCATACAAGAGAGAAACTAACCTTGACAGCCCAGTGTGAAAGATAAAGTACCTATAGTAACAAGATTAGCTGACTTTAGTGAAGTTGTAAAATTAAATAATGTACTATGCTCGCCCTCCTGTGACCAAACAGGACCAGTACCACCCAAGCAAAAATAACCCCCCTTTTTTCTGAAACCTGAGCAAACAAAGAGAACACAAGTGCCAACTCATTAATTATTCATGCCTGGCGTGTAGTAATTGGTCACCTGGCCAAGTATAACTTTGAAAGAACTTCCGTCCAAAGCAGAGAACTGTGTATACACTCAAGAAGAACAGTTTATGCACAAATATTATCTCTCCGCCTCCAAATCTTATTGGCGTACCCCCGTCTTGCCGGCCCGTCTATCGCTGTTGTTATCTTTCTTATCAAGAGCTCTTGGTAATCTGCAGACTGCAACGGCTTATGTGAATCGCTTGGAATCAAGTCTATTACCCACCCTGTAAATGCTGGGTAACATGATATCTGCATGCTGTAACTGAATAAATCAACTCCTCTGCCTACGCTGCATCACATCAGTAATGTAAGTAAAATAAACTTTCTGTGTAACCAATACGCTTTAAATCATCCTGCTTGCCGTTAACACCCACCTGTCCGGTCATAAATCCCCCCTCGCTCCAAGCTGGTCATGCCAACCCAGGCTCGCAGGTCAAAGGTGCACCGGTCATCGAGGCGCGACAGCTCCTACCCTGGGGGTCTTTAAGAAGAGGCTTGATGACTACCTGGCTGGACTCATTTGAGTCCAGTCTTTTTCTCCCGCCCAGGCGGGGGGTCAGACTTGAAGATCTACACGGTCCCTTCTGACCCGACTTCTATGATTCTATGATTTTTCCAAACATTATGGCTGCTCAGGTCTAGGACCTTTGTCTAGCCCTTTACTGAAATACATGCTGGCCAGGGTGTTTAGATCTAGAAGTCTGGAGGAGTAGAGAGCTGGAGATTTGATTGCAGGCCAGCCCTAGTACTCAGAGAGCAAGTTTTCCCTGAAACTATTAGATCCTTACCAAAGTGGAATCCTAGCACCAGCTTCATTAATGGAGAAATAAAACCAATGAACAGCTCTCCTGCTATCTCTAGAGATCCCTGGTGGTACTCTTCTTTGTGAAAGATCTTTAATCATCCCAGAGTTACTCAAAAAAGCATCATGTATGCCTCTTTATACAACATCATTTTTCCAAACTACAGCATTGATTCCTTTGGGGCTGCATTAAGAACAAGCCAAGGTTTAACCTGCCATTACTCCTGTAAATCCTACTTTTCAGAGACAATTTTTATCTCTTGTTAAAGCAATCACTTAGCTTATTTCAACAGACAATAAAAGCTTGTCCTTTCTTTTGAAGTCAGATTATCATAGTGTCCTCTGGAGAGAACTTTGTCAGGAGATGGCTAACATGGCCTGAATTTGAACTCTTGCTGTAGTTTTTGGGTGTAAGTGAGCACAGAATTTTAATCTGTAATAGGGTGGCATGGCCCTTTAAGAGGCAGCAGGCAGCCCTGTTGAAGGCATTTAGATATCCAGGGTGTGTCCCACTGAAAGCTTAAAATCCCAAAGGAGAGAGTAGAGGGAAGTTAACTGGGTGAAGAAGCAGTTTGTAGGTAGAAGGCAAACTATTACCCACACAAATTTTCTACCAGGAAGAGGCCATGCTACTGTGCTGGGACCAGAGCCACCACCCAGAACAGAGCCAAGGTATTTTTGTTTGGCTGGTTTGTTTGTTAGTTTGGTATACAAAGACTTTTATTTGGAAGCAGTAGCTGAAGAGCCCTTTGGGGAGCAAAGTCAGCCTGCAGGAGCCAGCAGGTTAAGCAACCCACTTACATATGCTCTATCTTTAAATACTTATACTCTGAGTACCACCTTATTCTTCAGGGAGGGTGATGCAGTAGCTACCTGCTGTTTGTGCTGGCAGTTTCTAGTCTCTAAAGGTGCTTGTACACGTTATGGTGGGGCTGTGTGCACGTGACAAAAAGTGATGAGAAATTGTCATTTCTCTAACTTAATGGTGTAACTGTGTACATGTGCATGATTTTTTCATGTAAATATTTATTTGAGCATAGCAATTTAGACCACCTTTGATGTTTTTTAGGTTGATTGGGACAAATTGTCCTCTTGTGGATAAAAAAAATATGTACATGTACATCATGTCTGGTGGCCGGAGAAGACGGCAGGGATAGTGCACAGGGATGCAAGCCCAGGTGGGCTTGCGGAAGCTTAGGCTTGGTGGGCTTCCAGCGCTGTTCCTGTTGCCTTCTCTGGCCACCAGCACACCCAGCCACCCTCCTGCTGCCTTCCTGCATTGCCCGAGGGGTAAGCCAGCCTGTTCCTGGATGGTTCCAGGCAGCTGGAGAAGGTGGTGGGGATGGTGCATGGGGTTGCTTGAAACTCACAAAACCTGAGCTTCCCTGAACATGCCCTGGCTCCCAGCGCCCCACTGGTGGGTTTGGCCAGGTGCTGTCTGCCTGTGACCTGGGGCAGCACCCGCCCAGCTAGCACACCACCTGGGTAGCCCTGGGAGGTGCTGCTGCCATGGAGGGAAGCAGTGGGCCTCCCCCACCACTCAGGGGTTGCATGACCCAGTAACAGCTGGAATGGGCAGGCTTCACTGAGGGGAAAGAAAAGCAGTGAGGGGCCCATTTTTTTTTTTTTTGGCAGAGCCTGCCCACTTCTCTCATGGCTGTGGAGCAAGCTGCCAGTGAGCCTTGAGCTGTAGGGTGTGGTCCTTACCTCCATGGTGGCAGTATCCCCTGTGCCCCCCCAGGTGGGCTGCTGGCAGGTGGGTGCCACCTGGGGGGGCACTGCCTCCATGGAGGAAAGGACTGGGGCCCCCCCCACAGCAAAGGGCCCAGTGTCAGCTTGCTACCCAGCCACGAGAGAGGCACAAGAGAGGCTCCACCAGAAAAAAACCCAAAAAAGCGGGCCCCTTGCCACTTCCCTCCCCCCCCCCGGCAGAGCCTGCCCATGGTGGGGGGTGTGGAGTGGGGAGGATGGCAGTGAGCTAATGGTGGACCATCACTGTTTTGTCACTGTGATGGAAGTTCCTAAATTGAAGACCTGAACCTGTTCAGCCTTCACAAGAGAAGGCTGAGGGGGGACCTGGTAACAGTCTATAAACTCACTAGGGGGGACCAGAAGGGTTTGGGAGAGACTTTGTTTCCTCTAGTGCCCCCTGGCATAACAAGGAATAACGGCCACAAGTTGTTGGAGAGTAGGTTTAGATTAGACATCCATTAGAACTACTTCACAGTCAGGGCGGCTAGGATCTGGAACCAACTCCCAGGGGAAGTGGTGCTGGCTCCTACCTGGCTGGGATCATTTCAGCCCAGTTTTTTCTCCTGCCCTGGCAGGGGGTCAGACTTGAAGATCTATAAGGTCCCTTCCGACCCTACTTCTATGATATGATTCTGTGATTCTATGAAACAGTGGGTGACAAAAACTCACAAAATTAAAAACCCACTGTTTCAATTTAGGGGAACTAAACCCCCCTCACAGGTACAAGTGCCCAATGAGCTCTGTTGGTGCAACTCCTATATAAATACAGAGCTGAGATTTAATGCCCAAGAAGATTCAAATCGATGTTAAATCTTCAAGACTTTAGCATTCAAGTGGGATTGGCCTCCATTCCTTGGCTGAGGTAGAGAATGTATCTGCCAATTACTTTTATTTTTTGTAAGAACACTAATGGCTGAACATGGCTTTCTTTCTTCCAGCTTGTTAAGCCATTTAGCATCAAATTACCCTGCAAATCAATGTATGTGTATCCAGAATAGCATGACCATCACTGTTTGGCTTGTCTTAGCCAGAGCTAAATCCTTGTTCAAACTAAACACAGCCATGGCTTAAGTCACCATTAAAAGAGTGAACCTGTTCTAATTACTAGTACAGGGAATGCAGATCTGATGGGCCAATCTTTAAGAATGCCTTGGAGAACTCAGAACCTGATAAGTAGAGTCAGCCAGAATAATTTTCTCATGTCCCCTTAGTTTGAGTAGAAAACTGCAGTTAAATAGAGCAACCTGGTCCTTAGAAACAAAAGCAGGAAATAAGATTTTGGATTCCTTGGTGCTGTTCTTGACACACCCACTGTTCTACTGTGTGTCTATAGGCAAAAACCATACTTCTGTCTGTCTTACCCTTCCTGTCTGTAGGGATATGTATAAAGATAAATCTTACGGGAGCTTTTAGCTTAATTAATGTTTAAGACTGTATTAAATTTATTGCATTCTTCAGTACTGGAATTCATTTCAAGTTCACAGAATCTGGAATCATCAAAAATTAGGGTTGGAAGGGACCTCAGGAGGTCACCTAGTCTAACTCCTTCCTCAAAGCAGGACCATCCCTAACCAGATAATTCCGGCCAGGGCTTTGTTGAGCCAGGCTTAAAAAACCTTCAAGGACGGAGATTCTACCACCTCTCCAGGTAATCTGTTCCAGTGCTTCACCATTCTCCTAGTCAGAAAGTTTTTTCTAATTTCCAACCTACCTTCCCTTGAGACCATTGCTCCTTGTTCTATCATCTGTCACCACTGAGAACAGTTTAACTTCATCCTCTTTGTAGCCCCCCTTCAGGTAGTTAAAGGCTGTCCAGCCCCCTCTTGAAGACCCCCAAGGTAGGAGAGAGTACCACCTCACTTGGGAACCCATTTCAGAGCATGGCAGCCCTAACTGTAAAATAATGTCTCCTGATGTCCAGCCTGAACCTTCTCTCTAACAATTTGTGGCCGTTATTCCTAGTAATCCTGGGTGGTGCCCAGGGGAACAGAGCCTCCCCCAATTCCCTCTGGTCCCCCTGCTGAGTTTGTAAATGGCCACCAGATCCTTTCTCCCCCGCTTGACCATGCAGTTGGCCCTCTTCTGAACCTTCTCAATGCTAGCCACATCCCTCTTGAAGTGCAGCGCCCAGAACTGGATGCAGTACTCTAGCTGCGGCCTGACTAGTGCTGCATAGAGGGGGAGGGATCACCTCCCTGGACCTGCTTGTGAGGTGTCTGTAGATGCACGACAAGGTGCGGTTGGCCTTACTGACCGCTTTCTCATACTGGTGGCTCATGTTCATCCTGGAGTCAACAATGACTCCAAGATCCCTTTCTGCCACTGAGGTGACAAGAAGGGTGTTTCCCAGCCAATAGGTGTGGTGCTGGTTCCTTCTCCCTAGATGCAGTACCGTGCACTTGTCTGCATTGAATTCCATCCTATTCTTACCCGCCCACTGAGAAAAGCCAATGTAAGGCAACTTTATTCAAAATGGACTTCTTCTATGAGTCAAAGTAATAATTTCAGTAGTACATTTAATGGTCTGAGCTGTTTAATTCCTAATATATTTTTTCTGTTTCAGTTTCTGCTGTGGTTGTATATAGTAGTTCTTTGGAAGGTGTCTACCATAACTTTGGACTGAAATATAAGACAAGAAAGCAGAGAAATGAGGTATAAAGAATAGCTGAGGCTTAGAGCTGACCAGAAAGGAATTACCATTTGTGTGAGAAACTCAGCTGTTCCTCCCAATTGGCACAGGAAGATATTTATGATCCATCCTAAAAGTTATGGTCCTGTGGAGAAATAAAACTCATAAGACAGCATGGAAGGCACGAAAGCCAGGTCTAGAGCTCTCATAAAGCACCATAGTGAGTCTGGTGGATACAGCATTCATGTCTTCCTGAACAAAAATGAAACGTTTTCTTTTGATTCTAAGATGGCAATTTCTGCCAAAATTAATCTTTCTCAACAGAATTTTTTTATTTTAGTGAAACCACATTTTTCAACTGGAAAATGTTCAATTCAAAGTATTTCTACCAACCTGCCTGACACAGCTGTTTGACTTAAAAATAACCTGTTTCTAAGCTAGTAGTTAGGTTATTATAAAACCATCATAAGCGCTGATCCAGGTTTAGGATGTTTATTTTTTTTTCCAGTGTACAGTGGAAGCTAGTGCAATCTGAAACAATCTAAAGTAATTGGTCTTTCCTACACTAGAATAAAAAGGGGCATGGACAAACATACACTTGGAGTCGATTCAGTAGGGGGAGCAGCTTTTCTTCCAGAGCCTGCAAAGGCCATTATGCTTTAACTGTTTCATAATGATAAAAATGTAGCAAAATTGTTTCATGGTTCACCCTGTTTTATTCAGGGTCAGAGTTGGGGTGATATTGCTCACTTCTTTTGCTAGAACAGGGGTTCTTAATCTTTTTAGACTCAAGGCACCCCTTAGGAAATGTCAGCTCTTACTTTTCACTTGTTTTTGGATTATGGAAAAGTAATAAAACAAACCTTCTATTTTGAAGAACTCAGAATGAACACAACAGATCAGAATAGTTTTGACACTATGGATACCTATTAGAAATCTCTGGGCTTTTCTTGTGAATTATGTGTAGGTGCTAATATTGTGCCTCACCCCTCTAACACCCTGAAATGTATCTCACAGGACCTCAGGGTACCATAACACCCTGCCCTGGTTGAGAATCACTGTGGTAGAAGATCATTCACTACACTGGCATTCACAGCAAAATAAAATCACAGCTGATGCTAAATGAACACCCGTGTTTGCACTCAGCCTCCAAGTAATGCATTGAATAGGATGTGGAGACTTGACTTGGGCTTCCTTCAGATCAGAGGTGATACCTGGTGGCATCAGGGGGATAATAACTTTCCATACTTTGTACTGTCTATTTAATTTTTGGGGCAGGGGCTAGCATTAGGCGTGTCATATTCAGAGTGAGAGACCGTCTCTGGTATCTGCTCTGCGGGTAGGAGATTCTCTCATACAGACCTGCAAATCTATATTTTAAAAAATCCCTACATTTGCAATGTTTTGGTAGTGTTAAACTACTTCCTGTCTGACCTCAGAGTTTTAGTACTCTCCCCAATACCTTTACAAGAGGAATAGAAATTTATCAGCACTAGGGACTGAGAGACAATGAGTTTTTAGGATTTTATAATTTTCCTGATACTCAGTAAACCCTGATCTTCATAGATGATTGTAACCCTACTGAACAAGATTTTGTTTAATCTGTTATTTAGTTTAGCTGGGTCTGTTTCTGTCTCAGAGGCCTGAGGAAAGGTACTGTGATACCCAAAAGCTTGCTTATGTCCACACCAACCATACAGTTGGTTCAAAAAAGAACTTGCAAGAATTCTTGCCCCTCACATTAAATTTGCAAAACATTTAAAAAATTTAGAAATGCAGGAATCAAGGTTAGCTGGGAGGCCCACCTATAAGATAGTCACATGGCTTTGTAACTGTGGTTATGGTTAAACACCAGGAATCTATTCCTGCCTCAGGCCATCTTGTAGGTGGATTTCCAGTGCTGTATGTTGCTTGAACACTTACTGTGGTAGATGGAATAATGAATATTAGCAGAGGATTCCTGGTGTGGAGGGCCTGCAACTTTCTATTCAATCATTTGAAGTATGTCCCAAGCTTAATTCAGCTTTATGTGGTTTTATGTGATACTGTTGTGGCTGGGACATAAAAAATGTTTGCTACAATTTTTAACTAGAACTTTTTTTATTAAAAATGTGGGTGCAGTTTTGGCCCAATTCTCCAGAACAACCCGTTCCCTTTATTGGAGCTGAATATCCTTAATCATAGCTGTCACAGTTTGGGAACTTCAGTCACAGCTACTTGTGGCTTTACAGTGAGATAGTTCAGGTTCTGTCCCCCTGTCATGTGTGCTCCCCCAAACTTCCAAAAACTCCTAATAGTTGAACAATTCTGATCCCATCCACTAGGGGGGCAATAGTAGGCTTACACATATATCCATGCATGTACACACATGCACACACAGGCGCGTGAGAGTGACAGTTTGTCACTCTCATATTTCCCAAAGAGCTGTGGAAAAACAACAACTCCAGAGAGGAGAAAGGAAAGGGCCTTGGAAATATTTTCTGATTGTTAAATGAATTTGCATCCAAGAAAAAGTATTACATTGGGGCAAAGCCAAAATCCATATATGTGACCTGCAGTGACCATGGATTCTCTTGTTTGATTCTGTTATTTCTCTTTCATGAGGTGTATTACTGATAAAGAAAAGGACCAGAGGCCTGACACACAAATTTATCTGTGCAATAAAAGGTTTGTAACCTGCAGAATGCTGAGCCAATGATTCAATGCCTTGACCCCTGGTGCTGAGGAAGTGCCTGGACTCCATGAATAGGGCACCCACATTTAAGCAATCCTATTTTGCACTTATGTGTTTTGTCATAATCAGGAGGAAATGGAACTCTGCTAAAAATATGCTTGCTGAGCAGTCAAATAAAAGTAAACTCTCCCCTCTTCCATGAATGGTAATTTATTGTATTTATTCAAGGGAACAGTTTATGTAGTAGGAAAGAGCTAATTATTTCTTAACTGCATCAAAGTGAATGCCATTAAGATTGACAGAAGGGAGCAAAGCATAAGATTCTTTTAGGAAACTTTCCAAGGAAGTAAATATTTCTGTAAATGTAAGTCATCATTTTCTGTCTACTCACACTATTGAAGTCAAAGTAACAACATGATGTCACTGAAGGCCTGAGTCAAAGCAGTTTGTGGTTTGGGATTTTTTCTGTTGACTTCTCAGGCTTTAGACTATATGCATCTAACTAAGGCAGCACAAAAAAAAAATCCTGATTAGGAGAAGATCTCTCTCCTACAAGTGAAAATACACTTGTGTGAAACCAAACTCCAAATTTGCAATGAAAGATGCTTGGGAATTTTTCAGTGAAAGTACTGATTTGTTGAAACCAAAACTTCTTTCAGGAGCATATTGCTTTCAGTGTAACTATTTCTGGAAAATGTTGTTAGTTCCAACATAGCATCTCTGTGGAAAAAAAAATCAGGGTTTTTTAATGTGCTGCAGAAGAGCTCATTGGTTGCTTGATACAGGCAGGCTAGGGTCTCTGATACACAAAGCAGGTGACAAACCACTCACTAAATGCAGCTGATTCATTCTTTTCTTACTCTATGTGCACGTGGGAAACAACTGATCATTGTCTTCCTTATAACAGCTTTCTACACAGTTGAAGTTAGTTACTGTGTTTATGTTCTTTTCCTCTGTAGAAAGCCCTGAATCCCTGTGCCATAAAGCAGGTTCCTGCCCTTGTTACTATATTAATTTCGTTCAATTTCAAGGGAGATTCACTGGCATAAAACTGTTATAATGTAGAAGAGAATCATTCCCAAGCTGGAACAGCAGGAGAAAGAGTGTTCCCTTTGAGCCCTAGATTGAGTCTTCACTGCAGTTACCATTCATGGATTCTTCTAATAGAATCAGAGAATCAGAGAAAATGAGGCTTGGAAGGGACTTCAGGAGGTCATTTAGTCTAGCCCCCTGCTCAAAGCAGGACCATTTCCACCTATATCATCTCAGCCAAGGTTTTGTCTTAGTTGCATCTTAAAAACCTCCAAGGATGGAGATTTCACAACCTCTCTTGGTAACCTATTCCAGTGCTTTACCACCCTCCTAGTGAGAAAGTTTTTCCTAATAGCTAACCTAAACTTCCCCTGCTTCAACTTGAGACCATCGCTCCTTGTTCTGTGATCTGGCACCACTGAGAGCAATTTAGCTGCATCCACTCTGGAACCACCTGTCATGTAGTTGAATGTTGCTATAAAATTCCCCCTCAGTTTTCACTTCAGCAGACTAAATAAGCTCTGTTCCCTCAGCCCCTCCTCATAAGCCTTGTTCCTCAGTCCCCGAAACAATTTTCTTGCCCTCTGTTGGGCTCTCTTCTATTTATCCACATCCTTTCTGTAGTGAGGGGCCCAAAACTGGACACAGTACTCCAGATGTGGCTTCACCAGTGCTGAATAGTGGGGAATAATCACTTTTCTTGATCTTTTGGCAATGCTTGTACTAATGCAACCTAGTATGCCATTAGCCTTCTTGGCAACAAGGGCACACTGTTGGCTCATATTCAGCTTATTTGCCACTGTAACCCCCAGGTCTTTTTCTGCACAGCTGCTGCTTAGCTAGTCAGTGTCCAGCCTGCACTGCTGCATGGGATGTTCTGTCCTAAGTGCAGGACTTTGCACTTGTCCTTATTGAACCTCGTGGGTCCAGATGAGCGCGCATGTGCCTCTTGCCCAGCCCCAAACCCATTCGCCGCGCTGCAAACTTGCAGCGCAGGGAGAAAATTAGATATCCAGGGGTCTAGAAAATCAAAGTTTAAAAAACCAAAGCAGGGCATGGTTCCTGACCATGTCCTGAGGCAACTGGAGGTTGGGTCATCCATGGAGACACTTTGGCTGCCAGAGCATCTCTATGGTTGGCCCTCACCCTGGTTCTGAAACACGCGGCTGGCCAGGCCATGTGTTTCAGCACCAGGGCTCCAGTGCTGATGAGTATGGAGTTGGGGGGCTGTAGGAGCGGGGAGGGGACCATGGGGGGAACCCCCAACAGATCCACCCACTCCCCCAGCCCCTTGGACTCCTACTGCAGCCAGCTCCTCCTCCTACCAGCCTCCCCAAGCCCTCCAACCACTGCTGGGCCTGGCCCCTTCCCCCACCAACCCTCCTGAGCCCCCCTGACCCCTGCTGGGCCTGGCCCCTCCCCTCTGACTCCTGCTGGGGCCAGCCCTCCCCCTGCTAGCTCCCTGAGACTCCCCCCACCAGACCCCCTGAGGTCCCTGACCCCTGCCCTGGCTGGCCTCATCCCCCACAAGCCGCCCTTACTAGCCCCCCATTATTTAAAAAAACAAAACAAAAACCCCCCAGCACTTACGGCAGTTGGAGCTGCTGTGTGGCTGACTGGGGTCTCACCCGCACAGTGCGGGGCAGGCTGATAGCCCCAGTGGCCCCAGCCCAGGCCTTGATGCCCCTCCCACTGCCCACCCACTGCCCTGTGCTGCCTGGGGGGCTCTGCCAGCAGGCCCTGGAGCCCCCCACCCTTGCTTCTAAGGTAAGCAGAGGTTTTTTTTTCTCCATTTTTTTTCTGTTTTTTTTTTCTGGGTTTTGTGATGGTGTCTGGGGATGTGGGGTTAGCCATGGGGGCCTGGGGGTGAAAGTTGGGGGGTGAGGCTGGGTGGAGAAGCCATTG
>NW_017728951.1:33884312-33890616 GCF_001723895.1 Crocodylus porosus | reverse complement strand
TGGCAGTAGTGCCGTACAGAGGCCAACTCCGCAGCCACAGTCCACTGGCAGATGGCCCAGAGGGGCAGATGCCTCTACTGGCTGTGGAGTCCCCATCTGGGTCTGGCAGGTGTGCAGAAGGCCACAGCCAGGCAGCAGCCCCTACTGATAGACCACTGCAGTGGGTAAAGTGTGCAGGGAACTCGTAGGGCTGCTTCAGCAGTCCATTGGCACAAGGGGTAGTGTCCACAGGTACCAATTGGCTGGGCCCCAGAAGCTCCTGAGAGCTAGTAGCCCTCAGCTACTTGCCAGGGCAGCTTTTGATACTGCTGGAGACAGCACAGGTGCTGGCCCTGGGCTCTAGCTCCACCTGGCTGCAGATCCGGGAGGAGCCAGGCAGAGTTATTTTGCCCCAAGTGGCACAATTTGCTCCACACCAAAGTGCATGTCCAAGCACATGTGCTGAAGCAAAAACCCCTGGGTAAAATTTGCACTGCTTCTATTTGAGCTGCTGCAAGTGCACATGCTTGCATGTATGGATGTACCCCATGAGATTTCTTTTAACCTAATCCTCCAATTTGTTGAGGACTCTCTGAATCGTAGCCCTACCCTCCAGCATATCTACTATGCCCCACAATTTGGTGTTAGCTGCAATCTTGCTTAGCGTGAGCTCCTTCCCATCTTTCAGGTCACTGGTAAGGATATTGAATAAAACCAGCCCCAGGATTAAACCCTGGGGCGCTCTATTTGATACCAGTTGATCCAGCAAGGTTTCTATCCATCTTACAGTCCATTCATTTAACCTGTACTTCTTTAGCTTGTTTGGGAGAATGTTGTGGGAGACAATAACAAAAGCCTTTTGCTAAAGTCAAGGTATATCATGTCCACTGCTCTTCCCGGTGAGGCACGACTTGGCCTTGGTGAATCAATGCAGACTGTTCCTAATCACATTCTTCTCCTCCAAGTGCTTAGAAATGGATTCCTTGAGGACTTGCTCCATGATTTTTCCCAGGTTTGAAGTGAGGTTGACCAGTCTTTAGTTCCCTGCATCCTCCTTCTTCCCTTTTTTTAAAGATGGGCACTATATTTTCCCTTTCTAGTCATCCAAGATCTCTCCTGATCACCACGAGTTTTCAAAGATGATGGCCTGTGGTTCTGCGAACACATCAGCTAACTCTCTCAGCACCTTTGGGTGCATTGCATCTTACCACATGGACTTCTACACATCCAGCTTTTCTAAATAGTCCTCAACATGTTCTTTTGCCATTGTTGGCTGCTCCCCTTCTCCCCAAATGTTACTGATAGGTACAATAGTCTGGGAGCTGGCCTTGCCTGTGAAGACTGATGAAGAAGGTGAAAAAGACATTGTGTACTTCAGCATTGTCTGCATTATCTATCACTAGGTTGCCCCCCCATTTAGTAAAAGACACTTTTCCTGATCTTCCTCATGTTACTCACATATTTGTAGAAACCCTTCTTGTTATCCTTCATGCTCCTTGATAGCTGCAACTCCAATTGTGCTTTGGGCCTTCCTGATTTCATCCCTGTATGCCCAAGCAATACTCTTATACTTCTCCTTAGCCATTTGTCCAAATTTCCACTTCTTGAAAGCTTGCTTTTTTGTGTTTGTGAAAGCTTGTGAACACATCTTGAAAGCTCACAGAAGAGTTCCCTGCCAAGCCAAGCTGGTCTTCTGCCATAATTGCTAGTCTTCCTGCAAATTGGGATGGTTTGTTCCTGTGCCGTCAGTAAGGTTTCTGAGGGCACAGGAAAAAAAACTATCCCAATGCACAGGAAGACTATCAAATATGGCAGAAGGCCAGCTTGGCTTAGCAGGAAACTCTGTAAGCTTTCTGGGGGCAATGGCAGGAGCATTCACATTGGAACCCCTGTTAAGTAATACCTGGTAACACCTACTAATTCTGCTAATACTCCAAGTCATGATTTTGACCCTACAAATTGACCAACTGTAATCAGTCATAATGCCTTGTGACCAAAGTAGACATGAGCCCTCCTTAGGGCCAGCATTAACCATACTGTTCACAAACCTCAAAGAGTTTTCAATGGAAAAAAAAAAAATGATTGTAAACCTATGTAAGAAAGTCCGGTGCTCTGTCTTGTGCTTATAAGAGATGCACCAAGGGCCTCATAATAACTGTCCTTTGATACCTGGAATGATTATGATTATGGAAAGACCACACAAGCAATTTGGAAGTGCTGTATTTGCTAAAACTGACACAGTCATAATTTCTACAGCAAAGACTGAAGAAAACAACATTGAAATCCTGACCATTGAATTCAATGGAATCACAATCACTTCAGTCTACAAACCACCAAAACACAAGTTTTGCTTTTACAGACACACCAGGGATCACTCAGAATAAACCATGGGTAATAATCAGTGACTCTAACAGCCACAGTACGCAATGGGGCTACAGTAAGACCAATAAAGACAGTGAAGCATTAGAAGCGTGGTTGGATGCATACCAGCTGAGTTTTATTTATGACCCAAAGCTACCTAAATCATTCAACAGCAGACGGTGGAAATGAGAATACAATCCAGACCTTATTTTCACCAGCAACACCATCACTGGGCTAAGCAATAAAATAGTATTCAACTCTATCCCACATTCCCAGAACCAATCAGTTGGCATTCAGATCAGAGCTGCAGTAACATCTATACCAGTGCCATTTTTTTTGACATTTCTACCTTAAAAAGGCAAACTGGAAAGGCTTTTCAGAATACCTTGATGCCACAGTCAAAACCGTCAAAGCATTGCTTGAGAACTATGACCAATTCATAAAAGCTGTACAGAATCTGCAAGGAAGAACATCCTGTGAGGCTGCTGCAAGATTGGGAAAACAGTCATCCTTGATGACATGTTCACCAAAAAAATTAAGCAATTCAGACCCCAGACTTGAGAGTGGCTCCTCTGCCTTTATACCTCATGCACAGCCAGTCAAAAAATTCCAAACATACAGCAATATGCTCAGGTAGTGGCACTACTAAAGCCAGGGAAAGATCCATCTGACCCAAAGAGCTTCAGACCTATCTCTGCTATACCACATGCACCTGTACAAATGACTGATACTGAACCAGTGTGCCCCATATGTGGACAAACACCTAATCCCTGAGTAAGGTCGCTTTCACTTTAGAAGATCAACAACAAGCCAGCCACTCAATCTAATTCAACATATTGAGGATGGTTTTGAAAAAGGCCAAATCAGTGGAGTTGTGGTCAACATAACAGCTCCCTAAGATACAGTTAACCACTGACAACTCCTCCACAAGATCCTGGAAATAACAAAAGAGCTAATATGAACCCTGCTCAAAAAAGACTTTTTTGTCAAATTGGATGGGAAGTGAAGCAGACGGAGGTGATAGATGGCCTCCCCCAAGGAAGAGTACTAGGCACCACTGTTATGTAACATCTAATGAAGAAGTAGGGCTATGCCATTGATTCAACTACCTGTGGCTGTGGCACAGAGCTTCATACTATACAATGCCTGCTGCAATGCCCGCTGCGTGAAGGCACATGTACAGTGAAACATCTTGCAAAGTACAATAAATGAGCACAAGCATTTGTAACAAAACTGTCAACTGTGGCGTAGAGACATGAGGAAAAAAAGTCAGATTTCTTTAAAATACAACCAGCTCTCTTGGACTCCTTTTCCCTTCAGACTGGCCTCCTAGAGGATCCTGTCCATCAGTTCCCTGAGTGAGTCAAAGTCTGCTTTTCTGAAGTCCAGGGTCTTTACTCTGCTGCTCTCCTTTCTTCCTATCCTCAGGATCCTGAACTCAATCATTTCATGATAGCTGCTGCCCAAGTTGCCATATACTACTACATTTCCCACCAGTTCTTCCCTGTTTGTGAGCAGCTGGTCAAGAAGAGCCTGGCCTCTAGTTGGCCTCTACAACACTTGCACCAGGACATTCTCCTCAACACTCTCCAAAAACTTCCTGGCTTGCTTGTGCACTGATGTATTACCTTCCCAGCAGATGTCAGGGTGATTGAAGCCCCTCATAACCAGGACTTGTGATCGGGAAACTTCCACTAGCTCAACCATTCCCAGTTTGTTGTATGCAGACAACCTGTCAGTGGTACACATTAACAGTGTAACCTGGGCAGTACTCCAAGAGGTACCCCCGCTCCAATTGAAGGGATCAAAGCAGGTGCACAAGCTCTGTGAGAAGTGTAGGGACTCTCCTCCCCTATAAAGCAGAGCCAGACCACCAATGGGGACTTAACCATACACTTTTTAATGATAGAACAGTACTGGGAACATAACCAGTATAAACCAGGGGGTATAAGGAACACTACAATGCCCCGAGGGGACGGGATTCAACAAAGGTTAGACACTTACAATCATAGACATATTCATCCAGTTGACAAAAGACAGGTTTAATAAAATATAAAACACAAACAGCAGAACAAACAATATTGGTTGGTGAAATATAAAAGGCACAAAATACAAAATGTCAAATAACAAGGAACATAGGGCCTAGGTACCTGGAGGGGGAGAAAGGGGGGAAAACACAGTGACTCCTTTCCACTGCAACAAGAATTTCTCCCTGTTACTTCACCCACCCCAAGTCACCTCAGCTGAGACTTGAATTTTGACCTCCCACAGGGTAGGAAGAAACTTTACCACATAGCCACCAGTGTTGGTACTGTACCAAGCTGCTAGGGGGCTTGGTCTTCCATGAGCCCCGGCCTCATGTCGAGCTGCCTAGCCTCTTATTGGAGGAGCTGGAAGCAGAGCTGGGAACCTCTCAGGTCACTGCTCAGATCCTGGCTGGAGCTGGGAAACCTCTCCTGCTGGCTGTAGCCTCTCATAGGGGATCCTGGAGCCCAGCAGGGAGCCGCTCCTGCCAGCCACATGCTGCGCTGCTGAGGGTCCAACTGCTGCCTGCAGGTCCCACTACTTCAGGTGCTTCTGGGGCACCTGCTCCTGCCCCTCTGGCCCAGGTCTTGCCAGATCTTTGAAGCTCCTTCCTTGTGGTCCCTCGCTCGTTTCCCCCAAGTCAGCTGCGCTGCCCCTTTTATCCCTCTCCAGGTGACCCAAGGGGACAATCAGGGGACATGGAGGGTGAGTCTCTGGGGCCTGATTGGTGAGTGTCACAGAGCACTTAGGTGCCTGCGCCTGAAAGTGGAAACAGCTTGGGAGAGACCCCTATTGGTGAGAAGGGGGAGGCTCAGTTGCCAGTCACCAGGGCAGCACAGGTGCTGGTGGCTGGGGCAACCGGCGAAACCCCCTGACAGGAAGGGGCAGGTCTTGGCCTTTCTTAAGCCCAGGACTGAGGCCAGGAAGGCAGTTCCCCTCTCGTGGCCAGGGAAGGGGGAGCTTGGCCAGTGTAGGGAGAGAGGAGAAGCCAGACTGCATGAACATCCCCTGGTTGCTGCCATGGGTTGGAGTATTTCTCAGTAGGGACTGAATGTTGTTCTGACCGTATGGTTTAGCTTTATGTTACAGCCAGGAGGCTTAGATTTGCATTAGAGCTGATTGGCTGGTGGTATTGCTTCTGTTTGTAGTTTTATAAGACCGGAGGACCAGGTGAGACTATTAGGGGTTGGAGGAGGCCTCATAGGGGCTCTACGGTAGTGTGGGAACCCCAGTGCCAGAGAGGGCACAACATTCAGGGGTGCATTGACACCAGCCCCAGAGCAGACAATTGTGAGAGAAGCCCCAGAGCGGGCAGTTGCGAGACCAGCTGGAGAGTGCCCATGGGGGCGCAGGCTGTGAGACAAGCCAGAGAGGGCCCGTGGGGCGGGGAAAGGGAAATTGACTGAACGACGTCCGGTACATCTGCGAGGCTTGGGGTGTGGTACAGGGGTGGTTGGAGCACGCATAGCCCATAAGGCTGGGGTGCACCGAGTCACCCAAAAGAGAGCTAAGACTGGGATACATCAGGGCACTGTGTCAGCGAGGACTAAGGGCAGCCTCCCTTAAACTGTTAACATCAAAGACGTGGCAGGAGAGATTGTGAGGATGCTTTATTTGTTGTAATCATTTTGCACTTGTTATACGTCAGCTAGAGGTTTGCTAAGTGAATAAGACACTCTAGGGCGGCAGTATAGGAGAAACATGCGGTTGGGATTTTCCACACAGGGTTTCCCAAGGGGAAGTCCAGGGTCTGTCAGTAATGTGACAGTCACTGCTCCGAGCCAATGAAGAAGTGCCACATGTGATCCTCAGTGCACAAGCTAAATCTATTCCAACACGGAGGAAAGGCAACAAGAAGGCACAGCAGCCCCCCTGGCTCTCCAGAGACCTAGCAGACCTACTGTGGCTAAAAAGGAAAGCCTACAAAGGATGGAGGATG
>NW_017728951.1:33881321-33883807 GCF_001723895.1 Crocodylus porosus | reverse complement strand
ACTGAACACCTTCAAGAGTAAATTGGATGCTTATCTTGCTGGGATCCTATGACCCCAGCTGACTTCCTGCCCTTTGGGCAGGGAACTGGACTCGATGATCTCCCAAGGTCCCTTCCAGCTCTAATGTCTATGAAATTAGACCGCCCTGCATCACTGAGGGTATAAACGACATTGCGCTGCAAACTTTGGGGTCTTTGCGTGCCCGACGGAACGTACCCATGGAGCAGTTCGAACATGGAGCGACCTTCGGCCCGGCCAGCCGGAGGGGAGGACGCCAGACCCACCTGGTCCCGGCGACCAACCCCGGAAACACCTCACCAGAAAACAACAGCAGTCTCACATGTCACTAGGGCGCGTCAGACGTGGTGAGTGTGTGCTCACTGGTGGACACAACACCATTGATTTTATTGTGTTTTGCACCTCGTTAATAAAGTTGAGCCTGACCACCTATAACATCGCAAAGCATGATCTGCTGTAAGCCCAACTATTGAAAGATCCTGTAACATTAATATTACCTTGGCACAATAGAGGGCGCTAGGGGAGTTCACGGCCACCCCTTGGACCCTGCCCTGTTACAATGAGGAAAGGGAATCCCAAGTCCTCCAATCATCTTTTACCCTTTCAAAACCCCTGGGCTACGTCACTGCCAGCTCACCTGTCACAACAGATTTATTATAATTACTTTATATGACAAAAATGTTCTGGTAGTACTGAAGGTTGAATGTGGCAGTGACTTGGTCATGTCTCTTGACAGCAAATTGTGTTTGCTTGAAAAAATGCTTGCTGAGGCATCATGTGACAGCTAAGTCGGCATTCAGGGGGTGAAACCTAGTTTTCTGCTGCTTATCTATGTACTGTGGAATGCTTATAGCTAGAAAAAAGAGTGTAAAAGAAAGCCAATGTGGTTAAGCATTTTCTGTATTTTGTTAATGCATTTTGCCATAGCTTAAAGCCAGCTTCATTAGTGATAGCGCAGTTAAAATTAATTATATAAGGAAAATGCAAAGGCTTGTACTGTTATTGGTTAGTCACATAAGGAAAGTTGTAACATAAAACCTATAATTGGCTGCAAGCCAACAGAATAGTTCAAAAAAATCTATAAATTTGCTAGCACATCCAGAAATCAGCCAAAAGAAAGCGGTGTAGTAAAAGAAGCTATTATTATGAAAGAGAAACCGCAGATCTAAATTCCATGGGGCGGTGAGTCCTGAGAAGCTCGAAGACTGAATTTCAGAGTCCTTCCTGGTGCCCTTTTAGACAGTGTAGATTAAAGGCACCTGACTTCACTAGATTTCAAAAAGCTTGTCATATACCAGGCATAAAAAGAGACTGCTGATAAGTTGCCAACTGAAAGATTTACTGTCTGTCTTTGTTGTGTTGTTAAACTTTGCATAATTATGTGTTTATTAAATCAATAAACTTTTCTTATTTTTTTACCCCAACCACTCTCTCAGTCCTGAGCAAACCCACTGCAGGCAGCTGAGACAGTTGAAGAGAAAAATTTGCTGGTTGTATCATTTTAAATTGGTGGTGCACAATCTGTCAGTTTGGGAACCTCTGCACTAGCTGTTTGAAGAAAGCCCCATCCACCTCATCCTCCTAGTCTGGTGGTCTATAGCAGACACCCACCACAGCATCACCCTTGTTGCTCAACCCTCTGACCCTAACCGAGAGACTTTCAACTGGTTTATCTCCAGTTTCATACTGGAGCTTTGAGCAATCATACAGCATTTTACATAAAACACAACTCCTCCTCCTTCTCCCCTGCTTGTCCTTCATGAACAGTTTATACCCACCCATGAGAGTACTGCCAGTCATGTGAGCTACCCCACCAGGTCTCTGTTATCCCAACCATGTCATAGCTCTGTGACTGTGTGGGGAATTCCAATTCTTTCTGCTGGTTTCCCAGGCTCTGTGCATTCACATATAGACACCTGAGAAAACTATCTAATTGCCCTACTTTCTCAAGAGGAATGAAAAGGCATCCCTTGTTGCCTTCTCCTGCATGTACTTCCTTCAGATCACCCACTTCCCGACTTACTTTAGGGCTTTGGTCTCCATCTGCTGGCAAACCTAGTTTAAAGCCCTTGTTATAGGTCAACAGATGAAGCCTGATTCACCTGTTGGCATCCTCAGACAAAAAGGGTTGGTCCTGGCTTTGAACTTGCCCAGCACAATTTGAAGTGGTAAAATGGTAGAAATCCTTCTGTGGGATTTTCCCCTTCTGTGCAGCTGGTATATGGCCTGTCTTTTCCAGCCCAAAGTTCATAACACTCCCTCTCATAGTTTCATAGTTTCATAGTTTCTAGGGTCGGAAGGGACCTGAGTAGATCATTTAGTCCGACCCGCTGCCATGGCAGGAAATAATACTGGGGTCAAACGACCCCTGCAAGATGTTCATCTAACCTCCTCTTAAAAACCCCCAGGGTAGGAGCCAGCACCACTTCTCTTGGAAGTTGGTTCCAGACCCTAGCCGCCCTGACCGT
>NW_017728951.1:33873619-33881310 GCF_001723895.1 Crocodylus porosus | reverse complement strand
TCGACTGCCTTGTACTCTAACCCAAAGCACCTCAGAGTGCCCCTCCTCTGACTCCTTGCTAATTGATGAGGATGTGTATTCCTCCTTGATACAGAGTGCCATGCCCCCACCTCTCCTTCCTATCCTGTCCCTCCTGTACAACCTATAGCCCTTGACATTCACCACCCAGTCATGCGTAGAGTCCCACCACGTTTCCATGATCCCCACTATGTCCGGGCTGGTGTCAGCCATCAGGAGGGTGAGTTCCTTCTGCTTGTTTCCCATGCTACGAGCGTTTGTGTAGAGGCATTTGAGGCCTCCTGTGGATGTGTGTACTGCCCCTCTAGTCCCAGCATTGCCCTGGCCCCCGCTTACCTGTTTGCTCATTTCACTTGTTGGTCTGGGCTGGGCTGTAGTTGTGGGTGTTGTTTAGTCTGGCAGTCTGATGTCTCCTCCGCCCTCATCTTCCCCTTCCCCTGACGAGCCTAGTTTAAAGCCATCTTAGTCCAATACCACTAGTTCCGTGATGCCAAGGTATGCCGACCAGGTACCCCAAACAAAATCGGGGAATCCTCTACCCTAAGCAAGCTGGCATATCCTGACTAGGATACTACTGGAGTACTATGGAGGTACAACTGGGGTACTATTGGGAGCTCCTCCATCCCTGCATTCCCACCACTGACCAAGTCTTTATTCAGTCACTTGAGCCCAGCAGTCAGGCTAAGAGAACTTATAGGACACCTAGCCTTCCAGTCTTGGCCTGGGTGTATGTTCTAGCGATAGGTTACTGGCTGTCCACCCAGGATCCCTAGAAGTCCATTCTCCACAAACAGACAAAAATGTAGGCAGGGTTTCTGCCTCTCTCACCAGTCTCTGGAGTGCATTCCTGGGTTTCCTTCCTGGGGGATCTTCTGTTTAGTCTTGTTCCTTGCTTGTTGCAGTCTCCTGAGGACTCCAGCCAATCAGGGATGGAAGCCTCCAGTGCCACAATGTCCTGGTCTCCTGCAGGTGGCTTACTCTTTCCCATTTTTCCTCTCACCCTATTACAGCCCTCCTTGCCAGATTAGTAAGGATGTCTGAGAGGATACTCCTCCCTCTCTTTGTCAGGTGTATCCCATCTCTTTTGAGTAATCCTTCTTCAAACAACATTGTGTGGTTGAAGAAGCAAAAGTCCTGCTGATGTCACCACCTGTGCAGCCATGCACTGATCTGCAGAAGGCATCTGCTCCTGCCTGGGCCCTTCCCCTTGAGCAGAACGATTGAGGAGAATACCTCCCTAGCCCCTGTGCCCTTGCACCCAGATCCCTGTAGCCACTTTTGATCTTCTCAGGGTCTCCGCTGGCAATATCATTGGTACTCATGTGGATGAGCAGCATAGGGTAGTAGTCAGAGGGCTCAATGACTCCCAGTAATCCCTCCAGGACATCTCTGATCTGGGCTGCATGCAACCAGCAGACCTCCAGAGACAACAGTTCAGGCCAGCAGATAGATGCCTCTGTTGTCCACAGAAGGGAGTCTCCAACCACCACCACCCATCTTTTCCTCTTGGTGACCATGGTCTTGATTCTCCCAATATTGGGGATGCCTGGCCTGGCTTCCTCCAGCAATGGAACCTGTTCCTCCTCCTCTGTTGCTATGGGTCCATATCTGTTCTCCAAACAAATTACTGCAAATGGTGATGAAGACTTCTGATTGCTCCTGGAGGTTACACGTTTCCAGCTTCCACCATCCTTGGAGTCCATGTCTCTTTCTTCTCTAGCATTGCCTCTGACAGTCCTTCCTCTGCAGTCCTAGGGGTCTTCTCCAGCATTGAATCAATGAAGTCCATGTGGCAGAGGGTACTTTGGAACCTTGCCACCTCCTTCTGCAGTTTTCTTGCCTGCTCCCTGAGGGGCACTACCAGCCAGCACCAAGCACATAGCAAACACTCGTCCACCTGGCTATCATTGGAAGGAACCTGCAAGCCACAGTCTCCGCAGCACCAAACCAGGACCTGGGTGAAAGCCTCAACAGTGAGTGGTCCTGCCTAGACAGATACCTCATAAGCAGAGGAAGAGCTGGCAGTGGCTCCAGCCATTTCTCTGGGTCTCTTAATCTGCCACCTCTCTCTTCCTACCCCTCTTCCAAGCAGACCTTTCCTAGACTGTTTGCTGCTCCTCTTTACTGTTTGCTGCTCCTTGGTCCCAAAAGTTTCCCTTTTCTCTTACAGTGAAGAAAGTTGAGAGAGAATTTCTAGGCAAACTTCCTAGTGAACTCCCCCTTCCTAGTGAACTCCTTCCTACTGACTTTAGCTGCACTGCTCCAGACAGAAATTCATGGATCATGGAGCCTGTATTTTAAGAAACCAAGTGCCTGACCTTGAGTCTGTGACTGGCTCACAGAAGGTGAGAGACTCCATACCAGCTATGAACTGACTGCCCAGGGGAGTTTTCCATCTATTGACTCCTCTGGGAAATCCTACAAAATATGAACTTTCATTTCTACCCAGGAGAACTTTTACAATCTTTTCTCCAATGCCCGATGAAGGGTGTTTGTGCCCAAAACTTGCAATTAATTTTTTTGTTGTTGCAAAAAATCTTGTTGGTCTAATAAAAGGTATCATCTCTACTACAAGTCCTGATGGCTCACAGAACACACCTTTTGCTCCTGTGGAAAAGGTGTGTCATCATACTGTCAAAGATAAATTTTAAGCTTGTGCTGCCAATACAAGGAGTTAAGTTTGACATATGCACAGACAGCCCAAGTGAATGGAAAATTCCATAGTGCAGTCAGAGCTTGCCTCCTGCTCAACCCTTGGGCCTGTCAATCACGTGTGACCTACTTTTCAGTTTGTGCATGCTTAGTCACGTAAAGAACCATATCAGACGCATGCTCAGTCTACAGACTGCATGAGGTAATCTGACCAGAAATTTCCACTGAGAAAGCATTTTGGTTGGCTACTAAATTTGTATAAAAGGCTGGTGAGCCCCTGCTCAGGGGGGAGACCCACTTGACTGAGAACAGAGGCTGTTAATCAGGGACTGTTCCTCAGTAAGGCCCCTTGGCCTATTGGTCTCCTCCCGCTTGGATTTTCGCTTCATCTTCGACGTCATCTTGTCCTTATCATACTGATCTTCTGGCTTTCAACTAACATTGGCATCGATTACTGACCATGACTCGGATTATCCCTACTTGCCTTGATTGCATCTCCGCTTTTCCACATCTCGGCTTCCGACCTTGGCTTTGTCTTTTGATCACCCATTGTTCATCACTGGACTGGTGTCACAACACCGTTCATCATTTCTATGAGTTACAGTTTTGTTCTTTTGAATTCCACTCATGAGCTGTTGACCAGCCCTGGGACTAGCTAGTGGGCAGCCGCACCTATCCCTCAGGGGGTAGAAAGCAAGGGCTCACTAGTGAACCCCGTGGGCCAACAGACCCCTTTGTTGTTGTCTGTTCAACTGTAACTGAAGAAAGCATCGTCACCTACGCCTCACAAGTGTAAGTTAATAAATCCATCTTTACTTGAAACCATACGAGTCTCGTGCCTCAGAACTCCTCGCCAATAATCCCACCTGTTTCGTTCCAAGCCACCACCCAGCCCACCATGACCTTGGGGCCTTCATTTGGTTCTGACACATACTAGTTCCACTTGGGATTGCAAACACTATTCACACTGATTGAGGTTCAGCTAGAAATGATGTCCTCCAGCTATCTGAACCTTCTTCCACAAGTGTTTTTTAATTTAGGAGCACAGAGTTTGGCAGCTAATAACTCCAGTCCTTCTAGTGCAAGGGTGGGCAACTATTTCTGCTGGTGGACCACTTAACAAGTTTGGTGAGATGTTAAGGGCTGTACACATAAAATCTGTGGGGAGGGCAAGTGTATGCATATGTGTGGGGGCTTGCCATATGTTAGATCCTGGGAGCTGCCCAGGGGGTGCATGCAGAAGAACTGGCTCGGATAGTGGTGCAGATGCTGCTGGCTCTCTGTTCCCCATCTAGCCCATGACTGGCCCCGTGGCACTCCACATAGGGCTGAGCTCCACCCACTCCCACCTGGGACAGCCCACACCATGCTTGTGTCCTCTGACAGCTCTAGCCAGTGTGCACAGCATCCCAGCATTGCTGTTCCCAGTGTGGCTGCAGCTGCCCAGGTACTTCTCAGTTTCCCCTGCCACCAATAGCTCTTCATTCTCCTCCTCCTGCCCCTTCTGCACTGCTCCGGGCAGCAGGTAGTTCAGGGAAGGGAGGTGGCTGTGAGAACGTGTGCCAGACACCACGCACTCAGCCATACAGGGTGGAAGCTGTAGCCAGGTGGCTCTTGTCCCAGTGTATAGGGCTATAGCTCCCAGCCACCTTCCACCCACAGGGCCACCCTCAGGTGGTTGCTCATCGCACCAGGCAGGTGGAGTGGGTGGAAGGTGACTGGGAGCTGGAGACTTGTGTGTTAGGGCAGGAGCCACCTGGCTGCAACTTCCCCTCTGCCTGGCTCTGTGTGGTGCCCAGGGTGCATTCCAACAGCTGCCACCACCACTTCCCAGTACTACCTGCTGCTTGGAGTGGTGCAGCAAGGTTAGGAGGAGGAGGAGGAGCCACTGGAGGTGAAGGGAGCTAAGCAATACCTGGGTGGCTGCAGCCATATGGGGAGCAACCCTGCCAGGAAGCTGAGTGGACTGTCCAAGACCAGGGCCATCAGTAGACATACGTGGGAGTGGGCGAGGCTCAGCCCCATGTGCAGTGCGAGGAGGAGATACAATCACTTGGCAGGCACCCACCTGCAGGCCAGATCCAAACAACTGGTGGGCCAGATGTGGCCCACGGGCCCTATTTTGTCCGCTCCTTTTCTAGTGGCACTAGAGCATCAGATGGGCAAGCTCACAGATGTATATCCCAGAGAGTCACAAATCTGGAACTGTCTCTTCCTAAGCTCTATCTTGTTTTACAGTACCACAGTGTCAAGAGCAAAAGACCACATTCCATTCCTGTGCACAAAGGGAAATAACAGACAGACATGCTCAAAGACGGTGAAATAATTTTAAAAAATCTTCACATAACATATAAATTGTTTTTAAAACCTAGTAAAATAACAGAAAACAAAAAGACTCCAAAAAAATCAATGATAGTTCTGGGGAGAAGATAATACACTAGTTTTACTGATGAGGTACTGGATAGTGGCTAAGATAAGGGAAAAGAATTCTGAGCTGCCCCATCTGGAATGACTCACATCTGCCTGTCTGAACTTATTAGAGAGGGTGGTAGTGCTGTGACCTTGCCATTCATTCCTCCTCCAAAGGCTGCTCAGGGCCTGCTCAGAACTGCATCCCCATTTATAGAGGTGAATAGGTCTTTCCAAACACATTTGAAGCAGTTTTTGTTCATGCTTACAGCACAGATAAGACAGCTCAAGGAGACTTCTTTTTCAAGGAGCAGTCATAAAAACTGTTGCCTTGCAGTGCATGGAGCCTACTAATTTGATGTGGAAATGGAGTGAAGACAACTAAAGAAAGTGGTTTATAAGACTTACAACAGATCGGTTTCCCCTGCTTTGCTCTGCACCCTCTAGCAGAAGGGTCAGCTATGTTAAGGCACTTTGGTCACTCCAGTAACCTCCCTAACTCTTGCCTGCTACACCTTTGATGTTATGAATGTGTTTCAAGAGGGTATAGTCCAAGAATTGATGTGTGGCCACACAAGGCCTGCTCCACTCTGTACAGTCCACAGGCCTCTCTCACTGGCCCTCAGATAAATGTCTTCTTTTTGGGTATTCACCCAGGTAAATATCCTCCATTTGGGCTTTCTCTCTGGCCCCAAATTCCTTCTCTTCAGAGGATCTGCGGAAGCCTCCTTCTAGCCTTGGGGTCAGGCTTATATGTTCCTTGACTCCTTCCCTTTCCAGCCACCTGACTTGTGACTCCCTGGCAACTGGCCAGGTGATCCAAATTAGCAGCCTAGTGTTCTGCTTCCTGCAGTTTGCAGTCTGTGCCCTGTAAACCTTTAACCCTGCTACTTGTACTTGATGCCCTTTTCAGTTAGCATCCCTGCAAGCTGCATGCCTACAAGCTGCCCTTCTTTTGCCTCATTAATGCTGCCTTCACACTCCTCTAGTAATAGGGGTTAGGGACTCCTGGTGGATTCTGCCAAGGGACTGTGTTGCGACCAGTGCATCAAAAAGAGAGAAGCCAGGAAAGATTTGTCAAGCACTGTAGCAGGACACTGGCGTATGCCTGCTCCTTTAAGGGAGGAGTAGCTTGTGAGGCTACTTGCAGGTGGTACAGGGGACTAACCAGAGGCTCATATGACCAGAAGAGAGCTCAGGCTGGAGCTATATAAGACCAGAGCCTAAGCTGATCAGGCAGTCTCTTTCTGGCAGCCATGAGGTGAGGAGTTCTGGGCAGCAGGGCTCTTGAAGGGACTGGAACTTATATAACCAATTATTCAGGCCTGGGAGCAGAGGCAAGTCCCCTGGGCAGAGAAGGACTGTTTTACAGGCTAGTGGCCTTTGATTTATTTTGAGCCCACAGAGGATTCTGGTGCCCAGGGAAGAGCTCATCTGGACCAGAGGGTCTGGGAGCACAGAGAAGAGGTGGTGCACAGGACCAGGGGGGTCCAAAGGCCCAAGGGGGCTGAGTGCATAACTAGGCAACACCACAGAAAGAAAAAAAAACTGCAAGGCTTGGGGCACGGTGTAGGGGAAGTATGGAGCCATGCAAGGAGCCCTAAGGTGCCTGGCAGGGGTACAGACAGGCTGAGAGGGCCTGCCAGCCTAGGGGCACAGGACTGTAACTGAGGGGACCTAGAAGAGGCTCAGTGGTGATTGACACAGGCTCAGGCTCACACAGAGCCCACAAGCAGCCTCCCTTTTATAACCATAATTAAGAACAAGGTGTGGCAGGAAAGATTCAAGGGAAGAGCTGCAGCTGGGCCTGAGCTGGGCAGGGACCACACAGCCACTGGGGCTATGAACCTGCTACAAGCATTCATATAAGGTTTGATGGTATATATTTTAAAACCAAGCCACCAAGGCTGTGAGGGTCCCCCTCCTGTATTCCTGTATGGCAAGGTCTGTCTGGTGTAAAAAACATGACTCATTATCAGTATTTTAGAAAGCTAATTTCTTTTCACAGCCTTGACAGAGTATACCACTTTATGGGAGCTAATTATCAGCCAATGGATGAATATCTTCAAAATGATATATTCCTCATTTTGAGCCTGAAAATCTGCCTGCAGTTCACATCTGTGTCTGATTATGCCACATGAACTTTAATGCAGCCATCTTGTAAGTTCATTTTATAATAAGAACTCAGGAAATTATTCAGGAAAACCACTGACTGTACTACTTAACGTAGGATCTTTTCAGTGGCCTGGGGAAAAAGCCTTATATAGTGAACTATCAGTGCAGTGCATGGCCAATAGTGATGTAACAATTAGTATGGAACTGATAAGATCCTCATGACTGATTACTAAGGATTCTACGTTACCATGTGATGCTTGCTCTAGTGTTATGTTTTATTAAATAATCCCCAAGTGTTAGTTTTTCCTTGACAAAAAATAAAAGATTCTGTAACCTTAAAGTAAGATCACAACAGCAATAATTAAGGGGGGGCGGTGTCATAGTTTCATAGTTTCATAGTAGCTAGAGTCGGAAGGGACCTAGGAAGATCATCTAGTCCGACCCCCTGCCTTGGCAGGAAAGAGCACCGGGGTCAGATGACCCCGGCAAGGTGCTCA
>NW_017728951.1:33864053-33872634 GCF_001723895.1 Crocodylus porosus | reverse complement strand
AAAAGGCCACCAGGTTGGTCTGACAAGACCTGCCACTGATGAACCCATGTTGGTTGCCCCTGAGCATGCATTGCCCCGCAAGGCCCTCCTGGATGTGTGCCAGGATAATTTTTTCAAAGAGCTAATATATGAGGGAAGATTTAAAGAACTACCACTAAGTGTCCTGCCTTGCCTGAGGGATTCTTCAGGGTGACTTTGCTCCTTGAGGAGCTCCTCAGCCAGCCCACAGAAATAAAACAGACTAATCTAGGGTTGGGCAGAATATGGCCCATGGGCCAGATCCAGCCCACTAAGTGATTCTGTATTGCCCATGGCAGGTCCCTTGGCCCTGCCCAGCTGTGGCACAGGGGACAGCCCAGACCACAGCATATGTGGCTTGTCCTGTTGTCCCTGGGTGTAAAGGTGCGACCCGGTGCAGAGTGCAGGCCACCCTATCCTCATGCATGGTTCTTGGGCATACTGGGACCTGTAGTACAATGGGCCAAGTGGTGTGGTGGTGGGGCAGGGGTGGTACAGCGGCCTGACTCAGCATCCCAGCACCCTGGCACAATGGCAGCTCCTTTTGGCTGCTATTGCCAATGTCTCCACTGCTGGACCTGGCCCCTCTGCCCAGGCATCTTGACCCATCCACCCTGGGGGTGTTGGATGGAGTAGGCAGGCAGGAGGATGGGGTTTCCATGGAGACTAGCATGGGACCCCTGCAGGCAGGGTATCCTCATCTAGGTGGATGGGATGAAGCCGTGGGTGGGTGCGAAGTGGCATCTGGGAGCAGGACAGGTGGGTGAAGCTCAGATCATGGGGCAGTGACAGTGTAGGGCTGGGGTCCAGGGCAGAGCTGCAATCCACTCCCTCCATGTCCCTGTACCTAGAGCCGGTTTTGTGGGCAGGGACATGTGGGGAGTGGATCACAGTTCTGCCCTCAGCCCCGTGCTCTCACCTTCCTGCAATCCTAGCCGCAGCCCCAGCCCTGTCCCCAGCAGTGTCCCTGCCCACCCATCCCTCTCCTGGACACTGCTTCCTGCCTACCTGCGGTCCTATCCCATGCACCCAGCTGCCCCCCACCAGCCCTCAACAGCTCACCAAAACTTCTGAAGTGGCCCTCCAGCCCAAATAATTGCCCATCCCTACTTTAGACAAATAAAACAAGGAAACAAAACCCTGTTGTCCTGTCTTAGACACTGGGAGGAGACCCCTGTGGCTCTGGCTGTAGCACAGCAATATGGCCCCTCTGTGCAGGAAGTGGTCCAGCCCACTGCTTGGCTCTGACTCACAACTGTTCCCTCACAGTTCATTGCCCTGCTGCTCTTTCTGAGATTTTTAAGCTCCCAGTGAGCCCCTCTCTTATCAGCAGCCTCCCCACAGCTGCAGCTACTCAACAGGGTTGGCCGCCCCCTCTTAGAGGCCACCCTGTTACATACATCTAAACAGTTCTTTATTGCAGGGAGATCTATTCAGCTGAGCAAGGATCGTGCAGGGGAACTGTCACATCTGTCTGCACCTATACTGGTATTAGGGGCGATAAACAGCTGCGACTTTAAATCCGATGTATTCTGTGTTTAAAGTAATAGAGGCTTAACTCTCTTACTTCAGTATGGGAGTGGACTGAGGTAGCAATTAAATCACAACAGAAGATGCAGGCTCCTGAACAACAAGTTGCCCTTTCCTTTTCAAAATGGTTTAAAGTTATATCTTTCCACAGCTTGAGTTGAGCAATTCCATCCCAAAAATAACAGAGCGCCAGTGATGTGGACAGCACAAGTAGTTCATGAGCAAACTACAGATTTACATAAAGCAGACCTCAATAACTAATACATTTGCAAAAAAAAAAAATCTGGGAACTGGAAAGTACTTACAGAGCATACTTACTTTCACTCCCAGCTCATGTCCTGCATTGAACACAGCTTGTACAAACACAAGGATTCAGATATTTATGTAGAGTAGTTGCTTGTTACTTTGTTCATAAGGTGTGAGTGTTTCAAATATAACAGTTATAAATAGGTTCCCAGAAAACAAATCATTTTAAAATGATCATTTGGTTTTGTTTTTTTACAATAATTAAAGGAGAAGGATATATACATACATAAGACCAGAATCAAGATCCTCACAAAGCAGTTTCCTGAGATCAGCATGAGTACAATACAAAAAAAACAAAGTAAGGGAAAAGCTTCCTTCCATATAGAAATATGGAAAATAGATTTAAAAAAAGCATTCTGGCGTAAAATGAGCAATCATTTATATGTAATCAACCTGTCAAAAATGCGATAATTACTATTTAGGATTTTCATCTCTTTTCCTTCCCTCCTGAAATTCATTGCATTGTAATTCCCTGCTGCCTGATTGTTTGCAAAAAATCTCTTGATATCACCTGTAAAACAGATAAGGAATTTCTAATCCCTGTCCAGAATTAGACTGGCTGAGAACAATGTATTCATAGAAATTTGACAACCTCAGGAAATAAATTTGAGATTCAGTTTTGAGTGCTGAAAATGTCTTAGCCTGCTTTGAGTAGCTCAAGTAAGTTACCTATTGGTTTCATCCTCCTTATTACAAGGTATTTGAGAAAGTAATGGCAGTTTTGAAATAAAGACATTTTGTGTGCAATAGTCATTTTCTGGACCACATCACTTCTCTACATAGTCATAGTCAACAATGTCACCATCAGCATTCCCAGCTGCTGTGTAGTTTTCCACTCACTGTGTACAAAACCGTTTTATTCTGAAATTGCTGTTACTTTCACTTCCTGTTGACAGATGTGATTCATTTTTCCACATAAAAGGTTCACATGGAAATTGGATACACTCTGACTAGAGAGAGTGAGGATTAGACCCTCCATCCTTGGGAAAGGTAAAGAGGGTTTGATCCAAGCACAGAAGATGGAGCAAGTTGAGGAGAAGTGTAATTTAACTTGGGATTGCCACTGGAGGCTGTGGCCATAAACATGGAGCAGAGAAAAAAAGGGATGGTACGGTGCGAGGGAAAAATGCCAGTTAAAACAAAGAGTTGCCACCAAACAAAGAGAAGTCACCAGTTTGCTCATCTAACCAGAGGATGCAGAGAAAAGAACTGCAAAGTCTGCCAAATGAGTAAAGCTGTATTCTTATAAACCGAGTAGAAAGAAAAAGACAAATGAGGGTAGCAGAAGGCATTGGTGTCTGAAATGAAGGAGCTGTTTTAAATTCCACCTGTGCTATCATCACATCATGGACAGTACTAGGGGAAGAACCAGATGCATGCTCCTCCACCTGTATTCTCTGAACCCTTCTTTTCTGTTGCCCACATGTCTGACTATGACCCATTGTCTTTGTGACAGGGGTCTTTCCAGCTGATTGTGTTTTGAAGTGTTACCCCCATGTGACAAAGTCAGTGGTGCAAAGTGAGAAGGGTTCATGGTCTAAGAACAGCCATGCTAGCCTTTTAAGTCTCTCCAAGCTTTTTGGAAACTGGAACCTACCAACAGGGCAAACATATTGTAAGTTTTTGAGGTTTGGGGGTTTTTTTCAGCTTTAATTTAAAAATGATTTGTGGGAGGAAAAGACCTAAATTAAATCAAATCATTGAAAGACCACAGGGGAGCTGTAAGTAGTCTATGTTAGACAGAGTCCATAAACTTTTGGCTCCCATTTGTTGGAGTCTTCAGAGCCTTTAACGATGGTTACTGTTTATTTTCATAGCCATTACTGGATGTGGTTCTAATTATTAATTTTGTTAGCAGAGCCACGAAGCGTCTCGTTGGCTTAGTGTCCAGTGGCTAGGAAACACAAGTTGATTGGCTGTGCCTTGACAACTGTATATCACTAGAGTCCCCATGAATTTTGCTGCAAGGTTTGATGCAGCTGTGACAATTATTTGGCTAGATGAAAAAGAGTCGGTACCAAAATTAATAAAATGTGTTCCAGTAAAGCAATTTCCTTTTGCCTTTCCCTGTCCCAGTTCCCCACTTTATTTCACCTTTTGTCCCTCAAAAAATTAATTCTCAAATTAAAAATGCCTGCTATGCGATACAGCTTCGGGTTATGAGCTAGTCTAGGGTTGAAATCAGAGAGGCATTGGGAATTCGGAGCCTGAACTCAAAAATTGCCTAGTATGTAATGAGCAAACAAAAAGACTGCACAACATCAAGGCGAGTGTGTTTGGTGGTTGGGGCTACCAGGATCTATTCTTAGATGTGACACAAACTTGCTTTTAGGCAGTTGGGTCCTGACTTCTGCAAATGCTAACTGGCCTGAGCCATAGCCCTGAACTATCTGGAACATGTCCAGTCATGTCTCCATATGTATCATAGTATCATAGTACTTAGGGTCGTAAGGGACCTAAACAGATCATCAGGTCCAACCCTCTGCCCCAGGCAGGAATGGGTGCTGGGATCATATCACCCCAGCCAAATATCTCTCCACCTTCCTCTTGAAGACTCCCAAGGTAGGAGAGAGTACCACCTCACTTGGGAGCCCATTCCAGGTTTGTTTCTATCTAGTACAATGGGGGCCTGATCCCTGATGGGGGTTCATGTACCCTTCTCTCCTCAGCTGGAATATAAAGCATGAGAATAAAAGATATATGTGCTACTGGACTACATGTCCACAAGCAGTTACTTTGGTTGTATCTCAGTCTGGGTAAATCTGGATGGAGTATCGCCACTGTAGTCAATGGAGTAAATGTAGATCATAATTCTATTCGCCAATGTGATGCATAAAGTGTTCGTAAGCAGATGAATGATGCATGCAGATGTGTGTGAGAAGTTTTTTTGATTACACCTCTGTCTTTTTGTGCCTCAGTTTCCTCACTTCCAAGATTAGTTCTCAAAGTTGATGAACAAGTGTTGGTAAAGTAGTGTTGAGATGTTATTATTCACTCAAAATCTGGGCCTCAGGCCAAGGCAGCTGAGATCACCTGGGCTGTCTTTGCTCTCCTTCCAGATGTCCCCTATTCAAGGGAAAAGTCTGTTAATTTAGGAAGCACCTCTATAATACCCCTTGTTTCCTTTTGTTGGCAAAAGTTCCTCTAGAGCTACCTTCAAGACACAGAACATGGCCTTTCTGTTCTGTTCAGTTCCCAGTCGTTTTCGGTCTCCCTTTCTCACCACTTTTTCTTTCACCTGATTGACATTTCTTGATGTTTATGTTCATTTGCTTTTTCTGGGAGTTTAGCCATCAACTTCAGCTGGGAGCCGGACAATATTTCATAAGAAATAAATGATGGAGCGGACAAGCAGAACTGTAGCAAAAAGATCTTTCTTGAGGATGCCTAGATGTGAGTGCTTTGTGCCAGGCCTCTAGAATTTCTCTCTCCCAAATACTTTTTGAGGTTTTGGCATCACTCCAACCTAAACCCCCTCTTCCCCAGTTTCACTCCCTTCACTATAAAAAGTGGATTTAATTAATTTTTCAGTAACACCAATGCATTCTGGGACATCACAGTGAACTAACAGATCTCCTGATACAAAGAACCTTTTGCAAATGTTAGCTATTTTACTTATTTACATGCTGAATACATATAACCACAGGGAGAGCATGATAAGAGCTGGCTGGCCAAACAGCAGGTGTTGCTAATATTGATCCAAGTCTCAGTTTAGCTTTGCAGTCTAGCTTTGTAAGGAAGCAATCAAAATAAAGATCTATATGACCTTTAAGCCAGTTTTTTTGCAAGTTTACATGTCACTCAGTTCAGATGGTTAAAATCCAGTAGTCAGTTCCACTTCCTCTTTTTGGGGCACTAGCCACTTGTTGTTGTCTTTGAACTTCCAGTGCTCTGGGGTGGCATCGAAATACGTCTTCACAGAATCATGAAAACATTGCATTCTTGGGTGGCTTTGGATTCTCTCCCCCCCGCCACATACACACATTTTTTTAATGACAAATCCATTTCAGCCACCGTTTAAGATCTTTGTATACTCTTGTTGCCCTTTCTGTGATTGCTTTTTGCCACTTCTGCTGACATATAAATTGTCTGGCAGGTAATTTTCCAGTCTGAAATGTAGAATGCAGGCTTTGCAAAAGCATTCAGCATGATGATGCTTTCTAGACAGTGGTGTCTAAATGCCATTTCCAAGTTGAGCTGCTATTATTCCCAGATGTTTCACTTATTCTGTTGCCTAAATATAGTTTTTGTTGGTTTTTTTAAAGGGTTTAGGGGCAGAGGGTCAGCTTGAAAGGGATTTGGAGTTGTAAAGTAAGCAAGTTCTGGATCTGGAGCCTCATCAGCCCTCACTGAGTGTGATGAGAGACTTTAAGCTGTTTTTGTCATGGTGAGTTTTAACTGGTATTTATAGGAAATAAATAACTTTAATGTAGGAAAAAACAGTTTCAGCAGGTTTAAACTGACTTAACTCCATTGATTCCATGCCTATTTACACCAGCTGAGATTGAGATTCTGGCCTGTAAATAGCTTTATGGGAGCATCAATGGAAAGTATTGTTTCCTGGTGATTGAATTGTGTTCTCTGATTGGTACATTATCCACCATATGCAGTATGTATTGCCTCTTGGTGGCAAAAATTGGAAGAAGTGCAGTTACTAGCAGGTTTCTTTGCTCAGGAAAAAGAAGTAGGCCAAGAGGATGGGAAGGAGGGAAGGCATCATGGGCTATTTTGAGTCATAACTTTCAGCCTACTTCCTTCAGAGAGTGAAGTCTTAGCTCTATTAATGTGGATAACAAAACTCCTTTGGCCTCCAGGATCTCACTATGAATGTTGCCACAGAATTTGATGAACAAAAGTTGTTTCCAGTGTGTTACTTGCAATCTTAAAATATATAAACAAACAATGCAGCCTAGTTTTAAAATAGAAATGTTGTCCTCTTCCCATCGATTGTATACTGATAAGAACTGTCACATGGTTGGCCATAAAAGATCATCTTTGTAATATGCACATGTTGAGTGTATTTTAAGAAATTGCTTAGCACAGTTTAGCTGCCTGAAGAACTCAGCAAGACAGCACACATGGGCATGATGGGAAAAATCTTATAAGTTCATGTCATTACAGGCTTTAATGAATATGCTGTATGGGGCAAGTTAAGGTTTCATAGACAACCTGATTTCTGACACTTCTTAACTTTTGAATACTTGCCTTAGTGACCTTACTGTATTTTTAATGACATAATTTTATGTATTATTTAAATGATTCTACTCTCTCAAGGCCTACTTTTCAATATTTTCTTTTCTTTCTGCAGTTGTGCACTGCCTTCTCTTAATTTTCTTTTAATAAACTTTTCTCATGGAGCTGTAAAATGTTTCTCCTCCTCTCATCAGAAAATTGATTCTTCCCATTCATGAACAAAAAAATTATTAGCCAAATCTCCAAAAACTTTTGCCTGAATATTTTTGATTTTCAGCCAAGTTTTTTTTGATGAAAACATTTCTCTGGGGAAAATGTGTATTTTTATTTAGAAGGAAAAAAATAATTCACACAAACCCCCCCTCCCCTCCAAATTTCTATCTAAAAAATGTTGCCAATATGAGCCCTAAGTTACCCTCCATGGAGCCTTCTCATCTTCTCTATTTTTTCTCCTTCTACAGCTTACTTTGAGTGGAAGGTGAGACACCTGACACTTGAGGCACTGACAGGAATGATGGGTTGTTGTGTGATCAGGCCCCTGAAGCACTCCAATCCACCTGTGCCACCCTCCAGCTCAGGCTGGGCAAACCCTAGATGGAGCTCCCTTCCCTTCCTTCTCCCCCATTCTGAAGACAGCCTGGGGGCAGGATATGGCTGTAATGGGGGCTTCAGATTGTCATATGATTGGGCATTTACAAAACCCTCTGCAGCTGTGCACTTTTGTCGGTGCATGGCTGTAGAGTGCTTCAGGGGTCCAATTGCATGACAGACTGCCACTTCTGTCAGTGCTCTGAGTGAATCAGCTTCTAGTGATGATTATTTTTGTCTATGAAATGTCCAGAGGCAGGTTTCCATTCTTTCTTATATACTTAAAGACATTTTGTCAAACATTGTTTCAGTGATCCTCACAGAACCTCTGCACTTGGTTTTCTGTGCGTCCCATCAAGATTTCCCTTAAAAAAACCCAACCTTTAACTGTGAACAGTGATAGAGAAACCACCATACAAGCCTCACAGCCCTCAATAGATCCTCACATCAGGCTAATTCTGCAACTGTCAAGTTTTTACTTTGAAAGAAACCTCTCACTGAAGTCAGTATGGTTAGATTCTCTGCCCTGTTCAAATTTCTTTGTACCAATCAGGGAAAAGAAACTAACTAGGAGTCCCCTGTTGGGTATTTCCAACTGTGGGAAAATCTCCTGTGTGTATATGGCTAGCTCAGCTAACTTATATCCTTCCCTCTTGCAAGTGGGAAGGATAAATGGGGCGATAGCGATCATTGCTTGCTGGAATTCACCATCCAGCACAGGGTGTCAAGGGCCTGCAGCAAGACGGTATCCCTAGACTTTAGGAGAGCCAACTAAAACAAGTTGAGGAGACTAGTGGGGGGAGGCACTGGGGTCCTTGAGGGCAGGGGAACTCAGTGTCCAGGGCGAGTGGTCGTTCCTTAAGGAAATGATACTCAGGGCCCAGGGGGAGTCCATCCCAACAAGAAGCAAGGGGGGCAAGAGTGCCCGGAAGCCCCCCGGCTCACG
>NW_017728951.1:33859941-33861556 GCF_001723895.1 Crocodylus porosus | reverse complement strand
AAACTCAGTAGGGGGGACCAGAAGGGTTTAGGGGAGACACTGTTTCCCCTAGTGCCCCCTGGCATGACAAGGAACAATGGACACAAGTTATTAGAGAGTAGATTTAGATTAGACATCTGCAAGAACTACTTCACAGTCAGGGCGGCTAGGAGCTGGACCCAACTTCCAAGGGAAGTGGTGCTGGCTCCTACCCTGGGGATCTTTAAGAAGAGGCTTGATGACTACCTGGCTGGACTCATCTGAGTCTAGTCTTTTTCTCCCGCCCAGGTGGGGGGTTGGGCTTGAAGATCTACAAGGTCCCTTCCGACCCGACTTCTATGATTCTATGAAGTTTGCCTGCCAGAGTGGGCTGTTTGGTGCAAGTCCATCCCCTACTGGTAAATGCTTCTCTTGGGGCAACTGCAAGCTGGCCCAATTTAAGAGTTGCCCTATGCTATTTTAGAGACAGAGAATTAGAAAACTTTATGCAGCAAAAAATTGTGAGCCAATATGAGATTGCCTGAGTAACCCTTGAAAAAAGAACCTCCTAATTTTTTGCCTAGTGAATGGCAAATTTGACATGATACAAATTGAGGCAGGAACTCAGGAGTTCCTAGTGTTTTGACCTGAATGAGGAGGGCAAGGCTTGGCCCTTGGGATGACTGAGAAAACAATTATTTGGCAGAGTCCTTTTGAAAGGAACCTTCCAAAAAGGCATTGTTTGCTTACAATGAGGGAGCACTAGCTATTGGTCATGTATAATAGAATTCATATAAAATGCCATTTGCCTCCATATGAATAATACCTAACAATTAATATTACAACAGGAAATATGTGGGAGATTAACAAAGGATTAGTTTCTAGGTGGATTGTGTAGTTGGGCCAAAAGTAGCTATAAATTCCACCCAGCTTGATTATTCCTGCTGTGGAATAGCCCTGTTACATGCTTCCCTTCTTTAACTCAGGTTAACCCCTTTGAAAATTCGGAACTTCCTAGAGCCTTAAAGTCTGCTGGAGACTATCACGTTTAATCTCCCCTGGGTTTTTCTGTATAGTGTTAGGAATTGGGGGAGCTCAAGGCTGGAAATGATCCTGGTCATTAGGCTAAGAGGGAAAAATAAGGATGACTGATGGAGAACAGTAATCTACCCCAGGTTGGGCTCATTTATCATCTATCAGGTACTGTTTCTAAAGGACCTACTGCCTGATGGGAGATAGCTTTGTTTAAAAATTGGATGTACTTTCAATAATTGAAAATCTAGAAGCCTGATCCAGCCAGTCTGACTCACTTGAGCTATGCCATTGCATTTCATGGCATTACTTGTCTGAGTAGGGATTTTTTTAGAGGAGTAAGGTATGTCAGCATCAGTTGCTTGATCCCTCAAGTCCAGCTGGACCTCTTTGTCCAATGACTCAAATAAAACCCAGTTCTGAACACCCCAGTATATCAGCATCATTCAGATCCTGGACAAGTCAGGCTCATTTTTCTTGAGAGCAACCCTGGCAGCATGTACAAGTGCCCAAAGACACCAAAAGCACCCTAATCTGCTACAGGTAAAGCAGGAGGATGAGAACTATCAGTGTCCTGCTGCTGCAAGGGTTGTTAAAATGCATGCAAAGGATGCCCTGCTGCTAC